>NC_136069.1:1337346221-1337771221 GCF_964261635.1 Lissotriton helveticus | reverse complement strand
ACCCGGGCACTCTGCCATACCGTCAGCCTGGATGGAGCCCCGGACGCCCGGGGGGACGAATGCCCGGGACGCATGGAGCCCGTCCTGGGCACTTTTCCATGCCGTCGGCCTGGAACCCCCTTACACCCAGGGGAGGACCACCGTGAAAACCATGGAGCCCGACCCGGGCACTCTGCCATACCGTCAGCCTGGATGGAGCCCCGGACGCCCGGGGGACGAATGCCCGGGACGCATGGAGCCCATCCTGGGCACTTTTCCATGCCGTCGGCCTGGAGCCCCCTTACACCCAGGGGAGGACCACCGTGAAAACCATGGAGCCCGACCCGGGCACTTTGCCATACCGTCAGCCTGGATGGAGCCCCGGACGCCCGGGGGACGAATGCCCGGGACGCATGGAGCCCGTCCTGGGCACTTTTCCATGCCGTCGGCCTGGATGGAGCCCCGGGCACCTGGGGGACGACTGCCCAAGAGCCATGGAGCCCGTCCTGGGCAATTTGACATGCCATCGGCCTGGCGGAAGGAAGCCCCGGGTGGCCTAGGGAGGTGTTAGCCAGGCATAGCCTATCTGGTCCCCATGGCAGAGAACCACCAGCCTTGGAGGGGTGTCCGGGTGTACCCTGTCCCTAGTAATCCGGAGGAAAATTACCCTCCTTTCTTGTAAACTGTGCATGCGAGGTGACAGAGGGGACCCAAAGCGTGAAAGTACCCGACCTCCTGGAGCCCTAACTGGTATCTGGGAGGCGAATGGCACCTCATCGGGACTTCCAGGGAAGTTCGGCCATCTGGTCGCCCCATAGGAAAGCGTTGCGGGCGACCAGATGGCCGGGACCGAAAGGACTCCCTGCTTCCCACCCAGAGGCTTCGCGGTAGGGCTTCTGCCTGCCCACGCCGGGCAGGGCTCGGGGACCCCAGCTGGGCCTGAGGGACAGTAAAAACCACTGGAGCTCTCAGGCCCGGACGCCAGGGGGACGAATGCCCGGGACGCATGGAGCCTGTCCTGGGCACTTTTCCATGCCGTCGGCCTGGAGCCCCCTGACACCCAGGGGAGGACCACCGTGAAAACCATGGAGCCCGACCCGGGCACTCTGCCATGCCGTCAGCCTGGATGGAGCCCTGGACGCCCGGGGGACGAATGCCCGGGACGCATGGAGCCCGTCCTGGGCACTTTTCCATGCCATTGGCCTGGAGCGCCCCAACACCCAGGGGAGGACCACCCTGAAAACCATGGAGCCCGACCCGGGCACTCTGCCATGCCGTCAGCCTGGATGGAGCCCCGGACGCCCGGGGGACGAATGCCCAGGACGCATGGAGCCCATCCTGGGCGCTTTCCCATGCCATTGGCCTGGGGCGCCCCGACACCCAGGGGAGGACCACCCTGAAAACCATGGAGCCCGACCCGGGCACTCTGCCATGCCGTCAGCCTGGATGGAGCCCCGGACGCCCAGGGGACGAATGCCCGGGACGCATGGAGCCCGTCCTGGGCACTTTTCCATGCCGTCGGGGTGGATGGAGCCCCGGGCGCCCGGGGGACGACTGCCCAAGAGCCATGGAGCCCGTCCTGGGCAATTTGACATGCCGTCGGCCTGGCGGAAGGAAGCCCCGGGTGGCCTAGGGAGGTGTTACCCAGGCATAGCCTATCTGGTCCCCATGGCAGAGAACCACCAGCCTTGGAGGGGTGTCCGGGCGTACCCTGTCCCTAGTAATCCGGAGGAAAATTACCCTCCTTTCTTGTAAACTGTGCACGCGAGGTGACAGAGGGGACCCAAAGCGTGAAAGTACCCGACCTCCTGGAGCCCTCGCTGGGATCTGGGAGGCGAATGGCACCTCATCGGGACTTCCAGGGAAGCCCGGCCACCTGGTCGCCCCATTGGAAAGCATTGCGTGCGACCAGATGGCCGGGATCGAAAGTGCTTCCCACCCCGAGCCTTCGCGGTAGGGCTCCTGCCTGCCTGCCCATGCAAGGCAGGGCTCAGGGACCCCGGCTGGGCCTCAGGCGCGGGGTGGACCACCGGAGCTCTAGGGCCCGGACGACCTGGGGGAGGAATGCCCGGGACCCGTGGAGCCCGTCCAGGGTACTTTGACATGCCGTCGGCCTGGAGGTGGGTGCCCCGGATGCCCGGGGGAAGCTGCCCGGGACCCATGGAGCCCGTCCTGGGTACTTTGACATGCCGTTGGCCTGGAGATGTGAGCCCGGACGCCCGGGGGAGGACTGCCCGGTACCCGTGGAGCCAGTCCTGGGCACTTTGACATGCCGTCGGCCTGGAGGTGGGTGCCCCGGACGCCCGGGGGAGGCCTGCCCGGGACCCGTGGAGCCCTTCCCGGGTACTTTGCCGATGCCGTTGGCCTCATGGAGATGGGTACCCCGGACGTCCGCGGGATGTCTGCCCGGGACCCATGGAGCCCTTCCTGGGTACTTTGCCATGCCATTGGCCTCCTGGAGATGGGTGTCCCGGACGCCCGGGGGAGGACTGTCCCGGACTCATGGAGCCCGTCCTGGGCACTTTGACATGCCGTCGGCCTGGAGGTGGGAGCCCCGGACGCCCGGGGGAGGGCTGCCCGGGACCCATGGAGCCCGTCCTGGGCATTGTGCCATGCCGTTGGCCCGGAGAAGGGATCCCCGGCCGCCTAGGGAGGTGTTGCCCAGGCATATCTTATCTGGTCCCCCGGGCAGAGAACCACGAGCCTGCGTGGAGTGTCGGGGAATACCCTGTCCCTAGTAATCCGGAGGAAGGTTACCCCTGGAGGGGACCCAGGCCGCAGAGGCGCCCGACCTCCTGGAGCCCTCACTGGGATCGGGGAGGCAAATGGCACCTCATCGGGACTTCCGGGGAACCCCGGCCATCTTGTCGCCCCATTGGAAAGCATTGCTTGCGACCAGATGGCCGAGCGGAAACGTGCGACCAGATGGCCGGGATCGAAAGGACTCCCAGCTCCCCACCACCCACCTTCGCGGTAGGGTTCCCGCCTGCCTGCCCACGCAAGGCAGGGCTTAGGGACACCGTCTGGGCCTCAGGCGCGGGGTGGACCACCAGAGCTCTCGGGCCCGGACGCCTGGGGGAGGACTGCCCGGGACCCGTGGACCCCGTCCTGGGCACTCTGATCTGCCGCCGGCGCCGGGGATCGAACCGTGATCACCAGATTGGGATATCCCAAAAATTTGGCATGGATACGGCCCGCCAGGACAGGTTTGGACACCCCTGCTATACAATCAGCTCAATGGGCATAGGTTTGGGGGATGTTTGCGGTGTTACACCCACTTAATAAATCTATTTTCTGATAAAAGGTTGGGTACAAATGCTTTCAGTAGAGTATGGGGAGGTGTTTGTCGGATGTCACCAGAATTTCTTACATAAACACAGACAAAAAACGCACACATACTCTCTCCCTCTCAGCTTTCAAAGTCTTAAAAAATGTTGGTTATTTTACTAAGTAGTGTGTTTTTTCTCACTCTGCATTGGTCTCCCTTTCTAATGCCCCCTTAGCCACTCTCATGTGCCCTGCTTGTCTTATACTGTATTTTAACATTATAGACACTATAATTGTTGGTAAATCTGAAGCTCTCCACCGCCCACCACCCCCTCCCACCCCTGAACAAGCTACACTCCTGTGGAGCTCACAAATACTTTCCGACCTACTCTTTTCTAACTTTGTGTATTCAAGTCTCAAAACAAATAAACTGATGAAATTTCAAAGGATCAAAAGTCAATCCTTTACTTAATGACTTTGCCCTCAGTGAAGCAAAGAGTTAAGCTCATGATTCTCTGCATTATTCAGGAAGCTTACAGAGGCAAAGTAATCTGCCACACTTACAAAGGCTGTCCTTTTCTACGCTTGGGATCTAATATTCAGCAGCCCCGGGTTTAAGTGGCAGCCTAATTTCCATAACAGACATGGGGTAAAAAGCTTTGCTCCCTTAGCTTGAACACTGTAATTCCTGGCCACTCTACCCTGCTGACCTATTCATCTTTATTTATAAACCGAACCCCCAACCCACAAATCATCAGATGGGAGTACTCTAGGTACAGGTCAAGGCCTTGGGTATCGCACTGTGGCCACTAACTGATACAGAGCTGTGAAGTGGCTGGCACAATATGACCTGCATGTGCTTCAAATAACACTTAAATAGGTGAAGTAAATGAATGACTGACATTGCTTACATAAAAGGAATGTTGCTTACCTTCTGATCTCTTGCTGTATGCAATACCTTGTGGATGAATCGTGAGAGGCTTATTTGCCATGTTTTTAAAATGAACCATCAAAATGTCACCAACCTCAGCACGAAGGGTTGGTCCAAGTATACCTAAAAATAGAATAATAAATATGTGTGAGCTCTTTGCTAGTAGTCTGCTCTTTTTGGTGCAACAAGTTTACAGAAACTGCTTAACTGTTATATTGATAGATGCAGACAAAGTAACAAAAATATGAAAGACTATAAATAGTAACCACATAGGAAGAGCAATAACATACATCTGTCATGTGTAAACACTGTGCAGACAATTCACAGAAGAGGAAAGAAGTAATCAAAGGTGATTACCTACAAGAAGTCATTTCATTATCAACGAGGGGCCCATAAGAACTGAAGCTAAGGCAGCTCGAAGTGTGCAGTATAGTGGTACCAGCAACTGTACAACACCGAAGCCTACAATGGTTTCACCAACATACAATAAGCATGCTACTCACACTGTGCGACACAGGGACAAACCACAGACCCCGTCCCAACAACGTATCTGAATCCTTCATTAATGCATGCTCTTCAGCCAAATATGAAGCCATATTCATGACCTGCTTACAGACAAAGCTCCAGCTATCATGGCACTCATTGAGACATGCTGCAAGGATGCATCATTACCAATAATCCCAGATATCCTCTAAAGGATTATAAGATCCTAACCAATATGAGAGATAAAGAAAGAAAAGCTGTAACCTTGTCTGAGGTTCTGTCTCATCCTCAGAACTCCAGGCTCCTACTTTTTATTCTTTAGAATAAGTATCAATGCATAGCAAATACAGTAATCATCTTTGAATTCAAAATATTTTGCCACCCTGCCAAGAAATGTTACACCACTTTCCAGAATGATATCCTTGATAGCATATAGTTCATAATTTTCATCTTCAAGACAGCTTTCATCGTGGGAGGCATGAACAGTGGTGCAGACAAAACATCCAGCATCCGCACCCAAGAAATCACTGATCCTTTTTTCAGCTAATGCTTTTTTCAGCTAGTGGACCAATCAACCTAAAAAGGAAGTTGCAGTTTATATTTCCTGCTATGCTTGGTTATAAACTCAATATTTTTACTTTCTCATTGGTCTAATGTCTAAATTAAACTCTAATCAACGTCTATATTGAAGATGAGTTCTATACACGGTCAAAGTAAGAAACAGGTATGATGATGGTTCCCCCTTGTTGTCTCAAAACTAAATTCAACCATTCAAGTTTTCACAAGTTCTACAAGGTGGGGAGAAGTGCCCAATGCTTGCTTTTCCCGATAGTCCTGAGAAATTAGAAGTTACCCGAAACAAATGGTCAACAGGGCTCAAGTCGTTTTACAGATGAGTGGCTGTAAATGAAATGTCACCGAATAACACTTCAATGGAAATGGAAGAATTTCCAAATGCAAGCAGGCCAGTGTGAGTGTAAAGTCTATGCTGCTATATACAAGTCTATGCGTGTATATACAGACAAGCCTGAGAAAGGGTAAAAAAGGCTACTTTGAAAAACCACAAATTCTACTACAAAACTCTTCAGAATCAAAAAACACCTGATGGCCCTACAAATTACCCAATCTTCTTGAGTGCCCATTGAACCACTATGAAATGAACGGATGTTGTTCTTTCACAACAAAACCTTTTGGCAAATATGCAACAGTCCTGCTCCTTCTCCAGCCCCAATCGATGTTAAGAGTATTGATCTCACTTACTGGGGTTACACCAATTCAGCCACCCAAACTGTTGCTTTCTCATGGTGCTGTCCCAGAAATATTCCTGCTTTTTTAAATTGACCTTGAAGTAGGATAACAATTCCTTGCATGTTTGACATGACTACAAGGAAGCAACCCAGTGGTCTCCCCTTGTAATGAATTATTCATATAATTTCAATATAGATTTTCGAAAATTGCTAGCACTACTAAAAATTGTCACCACTTACATAAGTCCCCTTCTTTTTCTACACTGGAACACTATTCTTTTGGCCACACTCCGTCCCCAACTTCTTACATTATCAGCTGTTCTTCTTTTAGGGCTGCTATCCTACTTATATTCTAGTCCTGAGGATGATTTCGTCTAAGTAATCCTTGGTAACTGAAATGTTCACTATAATAGTTATCAATAGATTGCCTTCTTCATCTCCTACAAGGATTGTAGACACAGACCTACGAATTGGCTATGACAATTTATTGCAGCCATTGAGTTTTAATCAGGTACGGCTGTCCACTGCGGCACTGTACTTTTACTAGCAATTTTAGCACCCTGGATTGAATTGTGGTATGAATTTGTACACAACAATTACCAGTGTCTATATAGTTATTTACCAGAGTCCACTTATTTTGAAGCAGGTAGGCATGTAATATACAGCCATATAGTCTAGGAATTATGCGAATCCACAAGTCCTTTATTGGCACAATGCATGATGCCCCATGTTCATATTGTCCAAGATATAGTCTTATGAACCTGGGAGAACCACCGTTTTTGTATTGCACAAACATTATCCAATTTTTCAGGGATGCCCCCGGTTTTTGCATCATTTAATTTTTTGAATGCCCAGTGTTGCGGGGTGATAAAAACTCAAAACACTGGAATAAACACACATACTCTTCTTGGCAATGAAAATACAGTATTTACTAACTGTGGCAACAAGGAGAAAAACAATACAGACTGCACGCACATCAGCCCTGCTTGGGCTATCTCTGGGGTTTTTCTCAAATGGCTGTTCGCAGACAGGCCTTTATTATGCAAAGCAACACAATACTTTATTACACATAGTAAATAATAGCCGACTAGGAAGTTACAGATTTAGGATGGAAAAAAACTCAAAAGACATGTGACCTCATAACCCTGAATTCTGGACTAAACCATTACACATTCTTCATTATACTTCTGACAATGCTTAATGCTTGTGCAGTCTTTGGCCTATGAATGTGTGTGAATGTTTCATGGTAAATGCAATGTACTAGAAATGTTTGCAGGCAGCACTGTGTGCCTGAGACCTTCGTGTGCTCAGAACTTAGCTTATTCCCTGCAACCATTGTTTAATCAAGCACCTGTGGGCTCTGGGCTAATTCGATGTGCACACATTGTTTAATCAGGCAACAATCTGAGTTTCTTCCCTACACCCATTGTTCAATCAAGCACCTGTGTGCTCTGGGCTACTTCGATTATGAACCCACTGTCTAATCAGGCCACAATCTGTTTAGAGGCACTGTGTGTGCCGATACACTTGAGTGCTGATGCTGTTAATGCTTTCAAGTATGTTAGACATGAGTTGGCCTTAACTTAAAACTCTTCCAAGTTTCCTATTCCACTACATTTTTGAGTGAACTTTTCACCTTGGTCGTGTCAGAGTGGGAGTTGGGTCCAAACAGGTTTTTAACCACGAACAGTTGTGTGATTTCTGCTAGGGCTTAATGTTGTGCAACATTTTCATGCTTCATATTTTCTAGTGTGTTAATTTTTTACATTTCCTACAACAGCAGTGAGTTTTTCCCACTAACTCAACAATCATGCCATCCTACTGGAGCAGCCACCCATTAATTCATGGTTCATATTTTGAATATGAGCAGCTTCTCCCCTTTCAACCAGACACTGTTGAGACCGAGGATGGGTGGCAGTATGGCTATTCTCAGATGCACAGATCTTTTTATATATACCTGGCGGAGAGAATGCCTACCGGCTTGCCCCTATAAATGGTTGGTTACATCTCTATTACTGAGGTCCTTGGGCTTTAATGCTGGGAGGTTCACCATCACATGACAGCTTGCTCTCTCTTCTTGACAAAAATGCTTTCTGCTTGTCAATAGAAGCAGTTTCAGCAGAAATGAACTGCCACACTGGTTGAAAACAAAGGATAGAGTGGGTAATCTGCTGTAAGGTGGGGAGAGGCAGGTCCTCCTTTGTCCTGCCAGCCTAAGTGGATTGCCCTCCAGAGTCTACATGACCCCTTATTTCT
Organism: Lissotriton helveticus; assembly: GCF_964261635.1. Classification (NCBI taxonomy): domain Eukaryota; kingdom Metazoa; phylum Chordata; class Amphibia; order Caudata; family Salamandridae; genus Lissotriton; species Lissotriton helveticus. The sequence goes on along the minus strand of NC_136069.1, from coordinate 1,337,763,058 downwards.
CTCACCTTCAGCTCTCTTACAGACTTAGTGCCCAAGTCAATACCAGTCTGAAAGACACTAAACATAGGAAGGCTACTTGACCGTGACATCTTAGTCAAGTCCCAAATAAATCAAGTAATCAAATAAGTCTCCTGTCATGTTTGGCTATTACTAAGAGTGCTTCCAATTCTATAAGCAACTCAAAAAATAGTTTCACTCCTACTTTGCCTTTCCTTAACTATGTTGACACTAGCTACATAGGATTACTCACTTCAACACTTTCCAAACTCCAAGGAACCCAGAACAATGGGTAGTGTTCTTGTCTGAAATTTGTTTGTGACTCACATTTCCAAGTCTTTTTTCTGCACCAGATGTCTAAGAGGCAGAGCTTCAGGGCATGCTTAATGGGTGCTTTGTGAATCAAGTCTGCCGAATGGTACTTGCATGGTTCAAATACAGCAAATTTTAGTTTTCACTTTAGCTTAGCTTTCACAGATTCAGAGTGCTAACTTTTCGCTTCCACAGAGAGATGCTTTTGATGATCTGCACATCAGGGAATTCCAATTTACAGGGTTCTCAGACTTTATCACAAGCTTGACAATATTTTTGCAGACAAGAGACACCGAGCGCTGCCGCCAACCATACTGGAACCTCAGCTTACATAATATGGTGTTCAGAAGTGAAGACAGGAGTGGAGAGGTGCTGGTGCTGCCATAGGCTGTTCTAGGTGATCCAGACAATAGAGATGGAGCTGTAGTCAAACTAGAAGTGATGCACAGGTTTGGAGCTCCTGCTACCCGGAGTACCAACCCCCCTCCGTGCATCCTTATGTGTAACAGCGAATTTAAGCAGAAGGAAGAGATCATCGACCAGGCTAGAAAGAAGGGCATTGTCGCTTTTGAGGGTGCCAAGATTTGGCTCTTCCATGACCTCTCACATATCAAGCTACAGAAAGGGAAGTCCTCCATCCCGGTTACTGACTTCCTCATACAGATAGGACCACATCTTTAGGCTTATCTTGCAGTGGGAGGGCTAGACCTACCAGTTGAGGTGTATACTTGGACTGAACGAGCATGATGACTTAGGATACTGGATACTGGATGATAGTCCCTCATAAGATAAGAAAACATAAACTCAAAGTGACAGAGAAGCATGAGAGTGGAGGACCCTGCTTCTGCGATTGAGGGAGAACCCACATGTAGGCTAAGTCATGCATGAAAGATTGCTTGAGCAGCATCAGGGATCGCTCCTATTTGGAAAAACACCATGGGCAGAACTTAAGAAGGTCAAGGTCCTGGACTTGAATCCTAGGCATGCAGGAAGGAAACGATGGTGTTGAAAGGTAAAGAGACTCTGAACCCAGACTATGATGACTATGAGTCTAAAAGTAATGTAGTTGCAGTTCCAGACAGATCAATCAGGAGTTTGTTAAAGCGCGACTACTCACCCGTAAGGGTCTCAAGGCGCTAGGGGTGGGGGGGGGGTTGGGGGGGTGCAGGTTCCATTCCATCAAGGAGGGGGTCTGTCGAAGAGCCAGGTTTTGAGGGTTTTTTTTTTTTTTTTTTTTTTTTTTTTTGGGTGTAAGTAGTTTATTCACACTGAGCATATATGAAAATACATTACAAGTGAGTCGCCTACAACCAGTGGTGGCCGGCTACAGTTGTTCTTGCCCAATCGGGCCCACTCTGTTATGTACACAGCCCATCAGCCGACATCCATAGGCCCGGCGGCGTTTTACATCATCGTCATGTTCACTTTCCAATTCAGTGCTCCAGCTATGTATATTCTTGCCTGTGTTCACACATTTTTTTTGGTTACTTATTCTTCCAACTATAAACTGGATGGCGTCACTCCTAAATTAACCCGGAGTGTCCATCAACAACGTATACTCTGTGTCACAGCATTCTCCCTCCCTTCCCATACCACAGTATTCTCATACACCCGTTGACCACACTGCACGTAGCATTTCTAATCGTTCGCATTCACCCCCTCTACATTGCCCCGTTCCAATAAGTAGGTTCTGAGGTATTCCCAAAAGTCTTTGGGTCTCGATCTAGCTGGTAGTTCCTCCTCATAGGTGTTCAGAGTGTCGCGACAGTACACCATATCTTCTAACCAACTCTTAACCTCTGGTCCTCTTGTACTGTTCCAGTGTAGTGAAACCCTTCTTTTTGCCAGCAACAACGCCACTGCACAAAACTTTCGCCTCGTCGCCCTTAATGTTGGTTCAATACCCAAGAGACACATCCTGGCATCGCATATTAAAGCAGATTCTAACATGACATTCAGCGTTTGCACCACCCGTACCCAGTAGCCCGCCACCTTACGACAATGCCATGCCAGGTGCATGAAATCAGCCCCCTCCTGCTTACACCTTTTACACTGCGAATCCTCTTGTAACCCATATCTCTGTAGTCTCTGCGGTGTGTAATACATTTGGTGGAGGTATTTGTAGTGTATGATTCGCAGGTTACCGTTGGGTGTCAGCATTTCTGTAAGCATGCATGCCGACGTCCATTCCTCCTCCGCGATGGGTGTCACTAGTCCCTCGCTCCACCTATCTCTAGCTTTGTCTGCGCTACCCCCTATCGCTCCCTGTAAGCTAGTGTATAATTTAGATACCAGGTGCGATGCCGCAGGCGTCGTGAGAAGGAGTTGTAGGGGTGCCAGCGGGGTCGGCTCCTCCGGATGTGTCGGATAGTGCTCCCTAAGCGCTCTCTGGAGTCTATAATAGTTAAAGGTGAATAGTAGGGACGGGTTGCTGATGTATTGCATGTCGTTTAACGTTTGGAAGACCCCATTGAGATACAGGTCTCCCATTTTATCTATGCCCGCCCGCCGTAGCAGATCCATGCCCACCTGTTCTTGTGTCACTGAGATATGTGGGTTGTGTGCCAAAGGCAGAGCTGGAGCATACAGTGGCAGTGCCTTCGCCGCCTTGCCCATCAATCGCCATGCTTCCGTGGTGGTATCCACCGTGTTTATGTCTCTGTCATGCAGCCTGGGGCGTTTATGTAGCAGTATGTTCACCAGTGGTATCGGGTCTGTATCCCCCGCCTCTACCGCCACATGCGTCAGGAAGGGTACTTCGTGATGCCAATAATGTGCGAATTGCGCTTGGGCGCACAGATAATAGAGATAGAGGTCCGGTACCTTGAAACCCCCCTGGGCATATGGAAGTGTCATGGTGCGTAGTTCCAGTCGCGCGTGCTTTCCGGCCCACAGCAGACTAAGAACTAAGGAGTTGATATTGCGAAACACTGCCGCCGGCGGCTTTATTGGAATGTTGTTAAATAAATACAAAAATTTGGGCAGTATCACCATCTTCACGATGGCAGTCCTGTCCGCCAGGGATAACGGGAGTTTATTCCACCTTTTTATTTTATCCCCTAGGTCCGCTATCGCTCGCCCATAATTGGTGCGTATAACAAGTTCTGGGTCCCTGTGGAACCACACACCTAAATATTTCGTGGGTTCCTCCTGCCATTCAAGTGGGTAGTCCAGGGGTATAGGGTGTGTGCTATCCGTCAGGGCTAGTATGAGCGATTTATTCCAATTAATTTGTAAACCAGAGTGGCTCCCAAACCTGATGTACTCCCTCATTAGTGGATTTAGGTTTTGTGCCGGGTTTTTGACATAAAGCACCATGTCATCTGCGTATAACGATATGTGGATGGGGCGTGATGGCATCTGTATGGCTGAGTAGTGATGGTGCTGTCTTATTTTACATGCCAATGGCTCCAGGATCAATGCAAAGAGCATCGGCGAAAGCGGGCAGCCCTGCCTCGTCCCTCTGCATATCGGGATGGGTGTTGAGACATGTTTGTTTATTCGAATGCGTGCCGACAGATTGGTATACAGCATTGAAATCCAGCCCAGGAATATCGGGGGGAAACCCATGCGTACCAGGACCGCCTGTATGAAGGCCCATCCTATTGTGTCAAATGCCTTGGCAGCGTCAAGTAGCACTGCCACCGCTTTCGTGTCTGGGGATAGGTAATGGGCCAACGCAAAGAGTGTGCGGGTGTTATGTGTGGTGGCCCTGTCAGGTATGAACCCAGATTGGTCCGGCCTGATTAGTAGCGGCATGAGCGGTTTCAGTCTGTCCGCCAGTAGACTGGCTATTATTTTTGTGTCCACGTTCAAAAGGGACAACGGGCGGTATGAGTCACATTTGTCCTCCGCCTTACCCGGCTTTAGGAGCGCAATGAGCAAGGCTTCCCTCATGGAGCCTGGTAGGGTTTGGGCTGCGTGCGCCGCCCCGTATAGCCTCACCAGGTGAGGTGCAAGCAGATCTGCATATTCTTTGTAAAATTCAGCCACGTACCCGTCCGGCCCCGGGGCTTTGTTGTTCGGCAGTCGCTTGATTGTGTCCGTAACCTCCTCGATCGTGACAGGGCGCGCTAGGTACGCTCTGTGCCCGTCTGACAGCCAGGCTAACTCCACATCCTCCATGTATGCTAGCAATTCTGCCTGCGTGGGCGTAGGGCGCGCTTGGTAAAGGGCACCATAATGTGACATAAATTCTGTCATAATCCCCTTGATGTCGTTCACCGTTTCACCCGTGTCCTTACAGATGGCTGCTATATTCTGAGGGGCCCTCCCTGAGCATATCTTGTCTGCCAGTGCCCTACCCGGTCTACCCCCTTCCCCGTAGCGTCTGGCCGTCGCCCGTTTAGTGACGTATTTGAGTTCATCCGCGGCAAACTGCTTGTGTTCTGTTAGAAGGGCGTGTATGTCTCCTAGCACCTTAGTGTCCCCAGTTTGCGTGTATTTGTGTTCCAGTTCCTGTATCGCTGTTTCGCGCGTGCGCAGCTGCCGCCTGATGTCCTTCAGTATGCCTGAGGACGTGCTAATGCATGCCCCCCTGATCGTGGCCTTAAACGCTTCCCACAGGAGGCAGGGGTCATTCGTGGACGGGCCGTTTATTGCGAAGTAATCTACTATTGCCTCGTGTATCGTGGTGGCATACAGTGGGTCCTTCAGAGCTGTCGCGTTGAAACGCCAAGTGAAGGGCGGTGGTTCATATTGAGGGACCTCTATCTGTAGCAAAACTGGATTGTGATCTGACAGTGTCCTGGGCAGATGCGAGATGTGTCGAACCCATGTTAGTGTCTCTCGTGTACCAAGCCAATAATCTAGTCGCGCCCAGCTGTTGTTTGCTGCATTAATGTGTGTTGCAGCGGTGATCCCTACGTTACTCTTCCTCCAAATGTCTGTCAGTTGGAGGTCCTCTATCGCATCCCGTAACATATGTCTGGCATTGCTATGATGTTCCGTGGTGTGTGCAGCCCGGTCTAACTGATCTTGTAGCGTGACATTGAAATCACCTCCCCATAGTATGTGGTCTATATGTGTATCTGCGAGTGTCTGCCAGATTTTCCTGTAAAACCCCGGGTCATCCACATTAGGGCCATACGTGTTCAGTAACAGGAGTCTCTGTCCCCTGACCTTCCCCTCTACCATCACACTTCTGCCCTCCGAGTCCCTGTTCACATTTGTAATGTCAAAGTGTGTTCCCTTACGTATGAGGATGCTAACCCCTCTGGAGTACGTTGAGTAGTTAGAGCTTGTGACTGATTCAGCCCACCGTGCCCCCAGTGTAGATGTGCGTGCGGCATCTTGGTGTGTCTCCTGTAAATACACTATATCCGCATGCAATCTGTCGAAATAAGCAAACATCTGCCTGATCTTTCTCGGGTTCCCCAGTCCCCGTACATTCCACGTGAGCAGGGTTAGTGTGTTAACTCTTGACATTGTTATTTATGTTCATCTTGGCGTCTATTTCGACTTGCAGCAGCCGTGTACGGCTCCAAACAGGCAGTAAACAGTGCAGTGCTTGATGCGTGATCCCCGCCGGGTCGGTGAGGCCGCTATTGCATCGTGCACGCTCATGTATGGTCTTGGAGTTTGCCATGCTTCTCAGACACAGAGTGAACGAATCAAACATACCCAGGTCCCCCGTTTCCCCCCCACCCACTTTAGCGCCCGAACTTTGCCAAAGCCATCCCTTAACTAACTTAATCTGAACTTGAAAACACATTTTGGGGCGCCCCCACTCGGGGGTATCGCCAGGTTCACACATCTCCATCCACGTAGTGGACGTGGACGGACGCCCATGTCGACATATTATGTCGTGTGTGAAGTTTTTCCACCCTCCACCCACCAAACACCAACAGAAAGTAGGCGTGCGCCATCGAACAATTCCTCCCATCAAGGATTTGATATACCCCAGGGACACTCGGTAGCTGTGGTTCATTCCAGCGCTAGCAACGAGGGCTGGTCCTAGGGCTAGCGTCTGTACCCCCCTACTACACACTACTGCCATGGGAGCTACTCGGCCCCTTGTTTATGATGTCCCTTCGTGCAGCCATCGGTGGCCCCATGTTCCCCCATTACTCACTGCGAGGACAGACATCTCAGGTCCGCTGTTCCAGTGTTCAAAAAGAAAGGTCTATGGTAGTGGACCTCCAGGCCAAGTGTTTCGGGGTGAGTCAATGAGCGCCACCCATAGGCCTCTGCATGGTTCCTGGGCCGCTTTCGTGTTCAACAAGGCTTCCTCGCCACCCTACCGTTCATTCCACATCGCTGGTCGGTTCCGCTCTGTTCTGTTCCTTCCGTCGCTTCCCCTGCTGCTTGACGAATTCGTGCGCCGCCTGCACTGACTGCAAGATGACCGGCTTCCCCAGGTTCGTGATTTTAAGCTTGGCCGGGTACAGCATGGCATATTCAAGACCAAGGTCACGCAGTTTCTTCTTCACCGGCGCAAATTCCTTCCGTGCCTGCTGCACTGCCATGGTGTGATCAGGGTAGAATTCCAGCGTGTTACCCTGGTGTGTGATTTTTCCCATGTCTCTGGCGAGTCGGAGGACCGTGTCTCTGTCCCTATAGTTGAGCGTACGCGCTATGATCATTCGTGGAGCGGCCCCTGGTTTCGGAACTGGCGCCAAGGAGCGGTGCGCTCTCTCGATCAGGAACACTGAGGATAGTTTGTCGGCGCCAAAGATTTCTGTTAGGAGGGACTCTATGTACGTTTCCATCCTCCCTGTGTTGGTGGACTCCGGCAGGCCGGAAATTCGGATGTTGTTCCTCCTGGACCTCGCTTCCTGATCCTCCACCTTCGCTCGAAGGGTCTCCACCGTTTTCTCCAGTCCTCCGCATACCTTCGACGTGGTTGCATGGTCGTCTTCTACCCTGGATATCCGTTGTTCTGCTTCCTCCAGGCGTTCGTCGTGCTTCTCTATTTTAGCCGCCATACTGTCCACTCTCTGTACCACGCTGTCCAGTTTCCCATTCATTTCCTGCAGACTCTGCTGGATTGCGCGAAGCACCGCTTCCATGGCAGACCCCTCCGCCATTTCTACGTCCCCGTCGGTTTCAGGTGTGGCCGACACTGTTTTGGGCTGCTTCCTCGTTTCAAAGGGGAGCTTAGACTGTTGTTTGTCCGGCTTTCCCATAGTCCGCAGTGGTAATGGCGAGGTTTGTTCGGCCGCTTTTGGGCTGCCGGCCGTTAGCGTGCTTTTTCCCGCTGGTGCCTGGGCCCCCCACCTCTGGGTGCGTCTGCTCATTGACCCCCGGTTGTGGCAGGAAGGGGATGTTGTAGGGTTTGCTGTGTTATATCGGTCTGGTGGCAGAGTTTATCGTGGGGAGTATCCAATGGCGCACTTCAGCTCAGAACTCTCTCTTTGTGAATGTGGGAGTTGGTGCCCACCGCTTCAAGGGAAGTTCCACGCACCTCCATTGAGCGCGCAGTGCAGTGAGCTCGCCGGTCTGGGGGGCCAGCTGGTCTGGTCAGGCGGTGCTTAGTGCTGGGTTGGCTCACCTCGTTATTCGCTATTCCCGCTCCCGATGGGGCTCCATGTCGCCTGTCTCGGGGGCCGCCGATACCGCCGTTCTCGTGCGTTCCAGCGCCGCCGCCATCTTAGATTCAGTGGAACGCACACCGGACTTCTCCGTTCCTTGCCACAGCTATCGGCCTCCGTTGACCCGCCGTCTCGCTGCCCCTTCAGCCGCTGTTAAGGGGCTCGGGATCATGCCGCAGCTGCCCTCAACGCTCCGCTGGGCAGTTGGTCGCTTCAAAGCGGCAGCCGTCAGGCGCGGCCATCTCGCTAGCGCCCCGGTGGCGTCTCGGGTTTCCGCTGTTCCCTCGCCGTGCAGCTCACCAAACTCCGTCAAAAGCAGAGCATCTTGTTGGCTTTACCTTCCGACACCCGGAGCTGGCCGCAGTTTAGCTGGGTCGGTGGTCTAGAAGGGTGAAAGGGCCGTTATGGTGGCGTCCATCCGGCGGAGCCGACAGTTCAGCCAGCCATCCCGCAGTGCGCCCTCTAGCGCCCCCCAGGTTTTGAGGTTTCTTGCGAAGATGGGGAGCGATGTTGTCTGTCTGAGGTGGAGCGGAAGGGCGTTCCATGCTTTGGCCGCGAGGAAGGAGAAGGAGCGGCCTCCCGATCTGGTCTTTCTGGTGCGGGGGACCACAGCGTAGGAAAGCTGGGCTGATCGTAGGGTCCTTTGGGGTGCGTGGAATTTGAGTCGGCTGTTCAGGTATGCTGGTCCGGTGCCGTGGAGGGCCTTGTGTGCGTGGCTGAGCATCTTAAAGGTGATTCTCGCCTCGACGGGGAGCCAGTGGAGTGTGCGCAGGTGCTGGGAGATGTGGCAGTGTTTTGGCAGGTTGAGGACCAGTCTTGCGGCGGCGTTCTGGATGTTCTGTAGCTTGCGGATGAGGTTTTTGTTTATTCCGGCGTAGAGTGCGTTGCCGTAGTCGAGTCTGCTGGTGACCAGGGCGTGAGTGACTGTCTTTCGGTGTTCGAGGGGGATCCATTTGAAGGTCTTACGAAGGAGGCGGAGGGTGTGGAAGCAGGAAGATGAGACAGAGTTGATCTGGCGGTCCATTTTGAGCTCGGAGTCCAGGATGATTCCCAGGTTGCGTGCGTGGTCTGTGGGGGTTGGCGGGTTTCCGAGGGCGGTGGGCCACCAGGTGTCACTCCAGGCGTCGGGGTTTGGGCCCATGATGAGTACTTCTGTTTTGTTGGTGTTTAGTTGTAGGCAGCTGTTTTTCATCCATTTGGCGACGGCTTCCATGCCTTCTCGAAAGTTGCGTCTGGCGGTGTTGGGCTCGTTTGATAGGGAGAGGATGAGCTGGGTGTCGTCTGCATATGACACGATGTTGAGTCCGTAGGTTCTGACGATGGGGGCAAGTGGAGCCATGTAGACGTTGAAGAGCGTCGGGCTGAGGGAGGAGCCCTGGGGGACTCCGCAGGTGATAGGTGTGGGGTCCGAGAGGAAAGGGGGGAGTCTGACCCGCTGCGTCCTGCTGGAGAGGAAGGAGCAGATCCAGTCGAGGGCCTTGTCCTGGATTCCTGCATCGTAGAGTCTGCGTATTAGGGTGCGGTGGGAGACTGTGTCGAACGCCGCTGATAGGTCGAGGAGGATGAGGGCTACTGTTTCTCCTTTGTCCAGTAAGGTGCGGATGTCGTCTGTTGCGGCGAGGAGGGCGGTTTCCGTACTGTGGTTTTTTCTGAAGCCGGATTGGGAGGAGTCGAGGATGTTGTGTTCTTCAATGAATGTGGCGAGTTGGCTGTTGATGGCTTTCTCGATGACTTTCGCTGGGAACGGGAGCAGGGAGATGGGTCTGTAGTTTTTGAGGTCGGTGGGGTCCGCTGAGGGTTTCTTTAGGAGGGGGTTGACCTCGGCGTGTTTCCAGTCGTCGGGGAATGAGGCGGTCGCCAGGGAGCGGTTGATGGTTTGGCGGAGCATGGGTGCGATGGTGTTGGCGGCTCTGTTGAAGATGTGGTGGGGGCAGGGGTCCGTGGAGGCCCCTGAGTGGATTGACTTCATAGTCTTCACAGGAGTAGGGAAGAGAACAAGGTTAGTTTAGTTCAGTTCTACACAGGTTTTAAGTTGGAGCTACTGGCTAAATATGAGTTCTAGAGCCATTTACACTAGGCATCCAATCACTACAGAAAACACAGAGTAGGAAAGACTGCAGAAACGAAGCAGCGGCACCTTACAGCCACACCAATGGTGTGAAATGACCCCTACTCTAAAACTGACTAACCTCAATTTACAGGGTCTTACCCCCAGCTAAGGAAATGGTAATACTGCCCTTACTGCATAAAACAAAATATGATATACCTCTAATTAAACAGACCCACTTACGGGAAACAAAAGGTTCCTGAATACAATCTAAATTTTTCCCAATGCAATAATTCTCTTTGGATCATGTCGAGAAGGATGGGATAGCTATTGTTGTCCAGCTCCTTCAATCAATCAATCAATCAGGGATGTATAAAGCACAGCTACTCATCCAAAAAGGGTCTCTATGTGCTAAGGGGGAGAGGTAAGGGGGGGCGGAGTGAGAAGGAGCATCCTTGGCTGATGTGGCAGTGGCGCGGTAGATTGAGGACTAGTCTGGCGGCAGTGCTCTGGATGTTCTGGAGTTTGCGGGTGGAGTTCTTGTTGATCTCAGAGTACAGCGTTGCCATAAGCCAGTCTGGTGCTGATGAAGGCGAGAGTGACTGTTTTCCCTGTGTTCGGGGGGAATCCAGTTGGAAGGTCTTTCGGAGTAGGCAGAGGTAACAGGAAGAGGGGACAGTATTGATCTTACGGTCCATTTTGTGTTTGGTGTCCAGGATGATTCTGAGGTTGCGTGCATGGTATGTGGGGGTGGGGGGGAGGGGGTTCCTGAGGACGGGGGCAACCAGGTGTCGTTCCAGGCATCATGGGGTGGGCCTATGATGAGCACCTCGGTTTTGTCCGTGTTAAGTTTTAGGCAGCTGTTCTTCATCCATTTGGTGACTGCTTTCATTCCGTCTTGAAAGTTGTGTTTGGTGGTGTTGGTTTCGTTGGATATGGAGAGGGTGAGTTGAGTGTCGTCTGCATAAGATACGATGTTGAGTCTGTGTGATCTGACAATGGATGCGAGTGGGGCCATGTAGACGTTAAACAGGGTCAGGCAGATGGAACTCCTTGTGGGACTCCACAGGTGGTCAGTGCGGGTTCTGAGAGGAAAGGAGGGAGTCTGACCGATTGCGTTCTGCCGGAGAGGAATGAGCGGATCCAGTCGAGAGCCTTGTTCCGGATTCCCACGTCGTGGAATGTGCGGGCTAGGTTGCAATGAGAGACTATGTCGAAGTCTGCAGAAAGGTCCACGAGGTTGAGGGCCACAGTTTCTCCTCTGTCGAGGAGGGAGATTATGTTACCTTTTGCCGCGAGAAGGGCAGTTTAGGTGCTGTAATTCTTCCTGAAGCCTGATTGGGAGGAGTCAAGTATGTTGTTTTCTTCTATGAAGGCGGCGAGTTGACTGTTGACTGCTTTTTCCACAACTTTGGCTGGATATGGGAGTAGTGAGATCGGTCTGAAGTTCTTGAGGTCAGTGGGGTCTGCCAAGAATTTTTTCAGGAGAGGGTTGATCTCGGCATGTTACCAGTCGCTGGGGAAGGAGGCGGTCAAATGAGAGCGGTTGAAGCTCAGGCGATGATGTCTGCAGCTCTGTGGTAGTTGTGGTGGGGTCACGGGTCCGTTGGGGCCCTGGAGTGGGTGGTCTTCATGGTCTTCAGTGTGTCTTCGGTGCTGAGGGCGGTCCAACTGTCTAGTGTTGGCTGCGTGGTGCTGGGGACGGTGGGAGAGGGTTCCTCGTGGGGGTTGTTGTCATCGAAATTTTAATAGATGGTCTTGATTTTGTAGTGGAAGAAGGTGCTGAGTCTGTCTCAGAGGTCCTGGGAGGTTGGGATGTCTGTAGTCTTCCTGTTGGGTTGGCAGAGCTCTTTGATGATGCAGAAGAGTTCCTTGAGTTTATGTGCGTGTGTGGAGATTCTGTTCCTGGAGTGCTTTCTTCCTTGAGTGTCTGATAAGTTTGTGGTGGGTGGTGGTGGCTGTTTTGAAGTTGTCAAGGTCTGCTGGGGTTTTGGAGCTCCTTCCAGGTGACCATTACGTAGGCGGGGTAGGAGGAGATTGTTATGGTTTAACCTTTACGCCTCTAGCAAGGTTCAGTCTTCAAACCTCAACGGACCAAACAAGACCTTCTTGACCTGCGTTATTCTTGAGATATGGCGCACATCTGACAAAAATGTTATTATTGGTGGGGACTTAAATTTGGTTATGGACAACTCACTCGTCTCCTCAGCCTTGAGGTCTAGCCAGCATGGAGCAATTTTGGGGGTGGTGTACGTGGTTCCTCCGCCTGCTCCTCCGCCTGCTTGACATCTGAAGAGCATAACGTCAACCAGAGAGAGACCACACCTTCTCTGCATCAAATAGAACATATGTGCGATTGGACCACTTCCTAGTGTACACATCAATAGAACACACAATCACCACCTCAGAAACGTGAACATTCAAGCTTTCTGCTTATGCTCCAAGTGTCTTTCACTGGCAAGTCCCTCATCTAAAAATACTGAGGAGACTTTATGACTCCCTTTTTCATACAAAACAACACTTTACAGAAATCCAAGCAGTGATTCAACACTTCTTTAACACTTAATGATAATGGCAAGACTATACTAGACATGCTCTAGAACACCTTAAAGATCATTGTAAGGGGGCCTTACATAGCCATTCCACTAGACTAAATAAGGACAGAAGACAAAAAGAGGATCCCAAACCAAGTTGGGATCTCCAGCAGACTGCGATCACAGTGCTACCCCTAGTGTGAGCAGAGTTTCTGGAAAAACACATAACAATTGAAGAAGAGAACTCCAGTACATCATGCATTAAAATAGTCAAAGCAACAGGACTTCACCCCAATCTTGACCAAATGTTTGCAATAACTTTCGGGCAACAGGCTCCCTCACACAATTAATGCTCAAAGACTCCATCTTGGTTATATACCAAAACTGGGGAAGGACCCATTTCTCTGTGACTCCTACACACCTGTTTCATTAAAATTAAAATGGGATACGTGCGAGCTGTCCTAACCCGCTCAAGTCAGACTTAGTAGATCAAGACCAATCTGGTTTATAAGTGACAGGAATTTTGGTGGAGACAATAAGATGTTCCTCCACATTCAGAAAAATAATCTGCAGAGTTCACAAGCGTGCCTTGTTCTGCACAATGGTTACCGAAGTGGCATTTCAATAGGTCCACTGGCCTTATCTTAATGAGGTGCTGATCAATTATGGGTTTTATTTAAGGCATGGATCAACTGCAGCTACAAATCCACAGAAGGGGACACAGAAGGGATACCCACTCTCTCCGATGCTCTATGCACTCTACATTGAGCCAATAGTGGAGAGAGTGAAAATGAAGGAGATAATCACAGGAGTCAAAATCCGACCCAATACACAAACACTCATTAAGTACACATACACTCATTAAGAACACAATGTCTTTACCCCCTTTTCAGTCTCTTTGAAGTCTCCACTGTTGCTACCTGAGGAAATAAAAAACTTTATTACTGCCTAATGTTTTAGCTGAAACCTCCAAAAATCAGTTACCATAAGCATCCATCTCCCATAAGAACAATGGGACCTCATTCAGCAACACTAGCCCTTATAAGTCACCCAATAGGTCACATATTTAGGAAGAGATACTGCACCCTCCCAATCGATAACTTCTAAATCGTACTACGCAGTACTATGTACTACGCAGAGGTCATGTCTGCCACCAAAAAAAGCGAGCAATCATTGCACAAAATAGGACTGTGAGGGTTAGGCCAAATAGCATTAGTCCAGATCACCATCCTGTTAAAGATCTTATTGCTGTTCATTTACTACCACTCTAACCCTCTCCACCTACTCTCCAGAGACTGCAACAGATCATAAAGTAGTTCGTATTGGATGGCAGGAAACCGTGGATGGCCACAAAGTGGGCAAACGGGCACCCAGTTGAGGGAGACCAGAGTATCCCAGTTAATCATTAATTCCAGCATTTGTAAAGCGCGTAGCTACCTCAGGAGAGGTGTCCCGGCACTGGGGGCCATCAGGAAGATAAAGCGAGCTATTGCTTAGAGTCACATGGTGCTGGTCTACCCTGAACCGGCCCCGGGATCGAACCTTGAGCCCCCGTGTTCCAGAGTCAGCCGTCCTGGCTGTTGCACCACACCTCTTCCAAATATAACCAAATACTAGCAAGCAGGGCAACTTTGCTTCCTGGTTGACTGGCACAGGAACTAGTTGGAGAAGTACTATGTCGCATTATTCACCAGGGGATATCGAGCACTCATATCGGGAAGATACCTTGGCTTCCATTGAAGTACGCCCCGGGGGCGTATATTCCTCTCCCATGTCAAGACTCAGATTAGCGGTGTGGAACTTGGTAGTGATGTGGTAAGGACAAACCAATTTTCCTTCTTTCCTCACGTCTATACACAATAACCCAGCACTCTTGCTGGCTTTTCGGGGAGAATATTAAGCTGTATGGCAGAAGCAAGGCAGTGAGCACATAGATGCTTTGTTTGATGAAAATAGAATAAAGACTTTCAACCAAATCAAAAGGGAATTTGATACCCCGGAGAAGGAGAGAATGCACTATTACCAGATTAGAAACTGGGTATTACAGAGGCCAGTTAAACCCTATGCTGCCAGAGACTTCACCCTCTTTGAAAAATAGCTCCTATTAAAAGAGAGTGATAAGCAAATCATTTCTGAAATACACTGAATGCTCCTACAAAAGAACATGACTGACAAATCTCCCAGGCAAAAATGATGGGAAAAGGAAATGGGAGGTTTAAAGCACACAAGGATTGGGAGGATATACAGCGTGTTATTTGTGTTTTATTGATTTGTATAGCGCACTAATCACCCAGGAGGGTATACAGGCCTATGGGCAGGTGTGTAGGTGTGAGGTCCCCAAAGTGCTTAACCAAAGAGTCAGGTCTTCAGCTTCTTCCAGAACTGAAGAAGTAAGGAGGAGGATCTGATCTGTTGATGGAGGTCGTTCAATGTCTTGGGTACGATGTAGGAGAATGAATGACCTTCAGTGTTATTTTGCATATGCGGGGAATGTGTGCGAGTGAGAGTGAGGCAGAGCATAGGTGTCTGGTGGGTTGGTAAAAGGGTATGTGGATGTGCAGGTATTCTAGTCGTGCGTTGTATAGGGCTTTGTATGTGTGCGTGAGTAAGTTTAAATTGGCTACGCTTGTGAAAGGGGAGCCAGTGAAGCTTCTGGAGGTCCGGTGTTATGTGTGAGCAGCGGGAAACAGCGCTTGCAACGCTGTCTCCACAACGCGGTACCGTTACAACGCAGTTGTTACAACGACTACGTTGTTACCATGCATACCATTACATCGCAAGTCATTACTACGACTTTCTGTAGGGGCGCACTGGTGTTGGATTTAGAATCCAACACCTTCCCTGCTGTTGCACAAAATGGAGTCAAAATAGTAAATAATACTATTCCTAAGTCCAGCAAGCCCCTAAAGCAAGTCGTAGTAATGACTTGCGATGTAATGTTATGCATTCTAACAACGCCGTCGTTTTAACAACCACGTTGTAATGGCATGCGATGTGTTCACATGAGTTGTAAGGGTATATATTTGTGTGCAGCTTGGAAGATCGAGTATGAGTCTTGCAGCAGTGTTCTGGATGTTCTGGAGTATGTGTGGGATCTACTTTTAGATTCCATCATAGAGAGTGTTGCCATAGTCCAGCATGCTGGTGATGAGAGCCTGCATGAGACAAGTGTGGAGAAGTGTGGCTCAATGGTTAGAGCGGCAGACCCTGATGCAGAGGTCTGGCCCGGACCAGGGTTCAATTCCCGCCCCGGCGGGTCTTGGGCTCAATTTCCCCGGAACTGATAATTCTCGCCTCGGTGCCTATTCTAATCATGTGTTCCACTCTGCAACTCTGGGCAATAGCTTGCTTAATCTCCACAACGGCCTCAACAGCGCTAGGATGCCTGGCCTCATCTTGGGGATGCCCAGGAGTGGGCACTTCACAGGGAAAGGCCAGGAAGGGTTCCACAGCGGTATGTGTACAGCGCCTTGAGACCCCTTCAGGGGTGATACGTGCGCTATATAAGCACTACATTTACTTTACTTTTACTAATCGCTGTGGTACTCCGCATATCAATCTCTTGGACTCTGATGAGAAGGGTTGCAGACTGACCCTTCGGGTTCTTCCCGTGAGGAAGGAACAAATCCATGTGAGAGGAGATCCTTGTATGGCAATCTCGTGGAGTCTTCTGATGAGGTTGTTTTTGGAAACAGAATCAAAGACCGCAGCGAGGTCGAGCAGGAAAAGTGCCATTGTTTCTACTCAGTCCAGGATGATTCGAATTTCGCCAGTGGCTGAAATGAGTGCTGTCTCAGTACTGTCGTTCATTCTGAATCCTGATTGAGTGTTGTCTAGAAGATGGTACAGTTTGAGGTAGGTTGTGAGTTGCTTGTTGAGGGTCTTCTCAATCACATTGTGTGGATAGGGGAGCAGGGAGATGGGTAAGATGTTGCTCAGTTGAGTTGGGTTGGCTGTGGGCTTCTTGAGGATGGCGTTTATTTGTGCACGTTTCTATTCATCTGGAAAAGTGGCAGACATGATGGAGGTGTTGATGATGTGTGTCAGGGTGGAGCTGATTGGTGATGTTCATAAACTGTAGATGAAGTGGGGGCATGGATCCATTGGGGCCCCTGAGTGGATGGTCTGCATGATTGCCACTGCGTCGTTTCTGAAGAGCATTGTCGATTCGGTAAGGTAGCCGTCATGTTTGGTGGTGGGTAGGTTAGCAACAAGTTTTCTGGAGTACGATTGGTGTGCAACTTTGCTGTAGATGTTTGCGATTTTTTTATGAAAGAAGTTGGATAAGATTCTCACAGAGTTGTTGGGAGGCAGATATTTTGTTGACAGTGGCTAAGGGCAAGATTAAACCCTTGAGGATTGAAAAAATCTCCTTGCAGCTGTTGGAGCTTCCTTCAACGCGGTCCACTAGTGCTTTTTTTCTTGGTGTCTCTTATTTGCTGGTGATAGCATCTGAGTGCAGCTTTGTAGTTAGTTCTGTCTATGGTGTTGTGGCTGGCTCTTGTATTTTCTTTCTAGCTGTTTACAGAGCTGTTAAGTGGCTCTGAGGTCTTCTGTATACCAGCTGTGGCCTGCTTGTTTGGTCTAGGGTTAGATTGTAAACCCAATGCACTCACAGTAGAGAGCTCCTTGCAAAAATTGTTTCTTACTGGTACTGCATTCCCAAAAGGGTACACACATGAGATCCAAACAAATCAGAACCCTGCTGGCACAACTGTGGGTACACAGGTCCCTTCAATCACTTATTCTGGCAATGCACGAAGCTGACCAAATATTAGAAGGAGGTCTAGGATGACATAGACACTATATTTGACATACAATTCCTTAGGTTCCCAGCCTATGCGTTCCCTGGCCTTTGTAACAAACAAACCAACCACCCCTGCTTCATAAGGGTAAATTGATGGCTATGGTCCTTTGTGTAGCAAAAACCCTAATAACAGCTCTGTGGTGCAAGGACACCAATCCTCACTTTAATAGAAAAGAAAGGAAAACATCTAAATCTCACAGTTATGGAATATAATCTGACTTGCTCTTTTGCTTTATCCTGGCTGCCACTTTAGCCATTGGGAATGAATGGGGTAAAGAAGGATAAAAAGACCAAGTTCTGCATTTTAACGCTGTCTTTATATTAGATGCCTTCTATCCTCCTTATACTGCTCTTTTCAGTTTTACTTGGAACTGTTATAACAACTCTAGAAAAGATAGGATAAGAGAATTATTGATAATTGCTGTAACAGCATAGTGGGAGTGGGAGTATGTACACTCAAGTACACCCACTTCAACAACACTACTTTATTGCATTAATGGACTTTTTAATGTCATTTACTATCATGTCACAGGTTATTTTAAAATTCCTTTTCTTCTTTTTTGGGTAAAATCATTGTTTTTACAATCATCTTTACAGCTACTTCAAATGTTAATGTATTGTAATGATCTTGATTATTTCAACAATATATTGAAAACATTTAAATTAATTGATCAATTAACGTTCATTCATTCATTGATACATTGGGGGTGGATAGATGGCAAACATCTATGATCCACTTTTTAATTTAGTGGAACTCATGGGCAACACAAGAACGCACTTGATTTCAAGAATTGGTAATTGGACAATGATGGTTGTAGTTTCCTAGTTGAGCGAAGCAACAGTGTACTTATCACGTTGGACCTTGGTAGGGGATGTAAAGTGAGGGGGAGTTGAAACTGCTGAATGTCAGAGTGCCTTCCAACAGTTACGCCAAGCTCTTTGCTCTGCACCAGTATTAGGAACTCCAGACTACACTAAGACTTTCACACTCTATGTTCACGAGAGGGAAGGTTGTGCTCTCTCGTTATTAACACAGATATACCGTGATAAACAACGTCCTTGTGCATATTTCTCATCTGTCCTTGACCCAGTCGCTCATGCGCTGCTTGGATGTTTCCGAGCGGTGGCATCAACGGCTGTATCTATACGTCAGAGTGGAGGAATAGTTTTGTCACACAAACTGCTTATGTTAGTACCCCATTCAGTTGATGCCTTACTAAACCAAACGCAGCATTTGACTAGTGCTCGCTTGACAGGTATGAATTGACACTTTTGGCCCCCCCATATCACACTGAAAACTGACACTAAATCCTGCTACACTACTACCATTTCCAGCTACTCAGCCTCAGTCCCAAGAAACACATGACTGTATATTTCTCACCGAAGAGCAAACAAAGGGTTGTGTTGACCTACAGGATACTCCTCTCTCTATTGTTGATGGGGAGTTATGGGTTGATGGATTATGTTTAAATTACATGATGGCACTACATCTGCTGCCTATGCCATCATAACACTTCAGACAGTAGTTGAGACAGCTCGCAACCCACAGACGTCAGCCCAAGCGGCCGAACTGATTGCACTGAAAAGAGCATGTGAGCTTAGTACAGACTTACATGTCAACATTTTCACCGACAGCCAGTATGCATTTGGGGTGGCACACAATTTTGGCCGCTTATGGAAAGAAAGGGGTTTCCTCACCTCACCTGGGACACAGATAGTGTATGGAGAATTAGTGCATAATCTTCCTACTGCTCTAACCTATCCTAAGAAAGTGGCAATTGTTAAGTGTAGTGTACACAAGAAAGTGACTGATAAAATAGGAGAAGGCAATGCCTTTGGGGATCACACAGCCCGTGAGACCTCAATGCAGCGAAGCACCACATCTATGTATGTGGTTAAGTCACAAGCTGAACGTTGGCATGATGCCAGGCAGGAAGAGCTGGACATGCAACAATCTGCCTCTGCTGACGAACTCGACCAATGGTCTAAGGAGGGAACACTGGATGATGAGGGCTGTTGGAGGAGTAAAGATATGACCAAATGGCGGTTACCCACATCATACTTATACCCCTTGATTAATATGGCACATGGGCCGGCACATGTTGATGCATCCTCAATGGCAAAACAACTCATGCAAGTTTTAGAACATCCTGATATTGCAAGCACTGCTAAAAAGATAGTCCAGACTTGTCTGGTCTGTCTCCAGAATAATTCTGGAAAGGGAACGTGAACTCCAACAGGAGCGTTTGCTGCACCATCTGCACCTTTTGAGGTCCTGCAAATGGACTACATTCAGTTTGAGTGCTGTAATAATCTGAAATATGTCCAAGTAGTGATTTGTGCCTTCAGTAAATGGGTGGAGACTTATGCTACGAAGGATAATACAGCTCTCACGACAGCAAAAATTATCTTAAAGGAGTTATTTCCCCACTTTGGCGTTTGTCGGGTCCTATGGAGCGACAATGGACCGCATTTCATTGGGCGAGTTGTAGAATATGTCATGAAAGGGTTGGGGATTAAGCAAAAATTTAATGCTGATTTTCACCCACAGTCAGCAGGCCTGGTGGAGCATTACAACTCCACCCTGAAACTAAAATTGGCTAAAATACAGGCTTCCACGTCTTTGAATTGGCCTGAAGCACTGCCCCTAGCCTTGCTTTCTCTCAGATCGATACCACATACACGATCTAGACTTACGCCACATGAGATTGTCTTTGGGAGGCCCATGAATATTTGGGGGGGTCCCTGAGCCTCGCCCTATACATGATGTTCCCCACATGTTGATGAGTGACTATTTGTCCCAGTTAACTGACAGCTTGTTTTCTATTTATCAGTAGGTGCGGGAAGCTCTTCCAGACAGATCGCAGCGTGATGGCCATGATCTGCGGCCTGGAGATTTCATCCTAACAAAATAGTTTCAACGGACAAACTGCTTAGAACCTCGCTGGTGTGGCCCAGAGCAGGTCCTACTTGCTACCAGACCTGCAGTCCGAGTGACCAACAGGAGACTGGGTCCACGCCAGCCATTGCCGAAAGATTCTGCATACCTTCGTGAGCCCTGCTGTGCTGACAGATCACCGCGACATTCTGGTCACCGAGAGAGGATGAGCTGCGTCACCTGAAGGGCCTGAGGAAGTTTTCCCGGCCCATACGATCCCTGGTGCATCTAGATACCTACTTCGATCCAGGAAGAGAGACACTTCATCGCAAAAAGAGACTGTTTGAGCCATTGTCCTGGGTGGTTAAAGACTGACTACAAAGGGGGTAGCCTTTTAGTGACTACTCTTCTATACGTTAGTGAAGAAACAAACGCCTGCCCAGGAACTTAGGGCATCATCTATTTTGTTGTTTATGGATGAGATGAAAATGCCTGAGGAGAAATCAAATGCTGCAAAGATCTGTAACGGCTTGTAGGAGAGTAGGGTCTGCTTTCCTATGGTCACCCCAATTTTTGCTTTTTGCTTCACTGGTTTTCGACTTAATGTGGCTGTGGGCCTGCTAATCAGACCCACAGCCTGCTGTTCTCTCTCTAAATTCAACACCATGTACTTTAGGTACATCACCATTTGGGTATTGGATCACCTTATGAGCCCCTGTACAGTGTACTATAGGTACCCAGGGCATAGGTGCATTCAAGGCCTACCAGGGGCTGCAGCATATCTTTTGCCACCCCTGGCTGGCCATCAAAACAGACACAACTGGCTGATCACTCAGCTGGGGCAAGGTCGTGTAATCACCCCTTGCTTAGATATAGTATACCTATATCTAAACCTATATCTGGACACATATATGCCTATAAGTCAATCCTATGGCAGGCCTTAACAATCCTGGAGGCAGAGTGCTTGGTTTTATGTGAGATGGTTCTCTAGCATGAGCTGAGCCTGTCTGCAGCTTTCGGAACCATTTCCTTATAGCTGTTCTGGGATACTGCCATACCATATACTCTTAAGTGCATTATAATCCTTGCGGTTATTGCTAACTTTGGTTTGGCTTTATCAAAACATGTTGTGTAAGGTGTCATACACTTTGGAATACTACCCCCTCGCCAGTTCTGGCAACGGGGGTAGCATTCCACCCTTCTAGAGGGAGAAGACATGTTACTTTACTTAAACGCGGTTAATTCTAACCAGAGCCCCAGCATCACAAAATGGATGCTGCTGCCACCGACACAAGTCTGGCCTCCTGCTGCTGACCGAAACTTGGCAGAGGAGGCTTGGACAAAGGGTTTCCTGTCACAGGGAGGTGTTACACAACCCCAGACAGGAGATAGTGGATTGAGGCAGGCAGGGCGAGTGAAACTAGACACTGCCTGGGGCACACAAGGTGTCCCATGCATAGCCCAGTTGAAACCGGTTCTGGGGCACTCCAGCCCCAGCTCTGGCGCGAAACTGGACAAAGGGAAAGGGGTGTGACCACCCCCTTCCTGGGTCCCACCCATAGGAGGGACCTAGCAGGCAATCCAGCCCCTTGATTTGCAATAAAGGTAGGAGCTGTGTCCATAGACATTATATTTATCCTGACTGAAACTTTGATACAGAACTCTGGACCCTTTGACATCCCACTCGACGTGGAAGACTGAAGAATCTCCCTTGTGGTCAAGGAGTGACCACCCTGTGCAAACAGGCAACATCCAGCGCCCAACAGTTTGCTTTGTTGCAGCTCTCGCCAGAGCTCGAGCGAGAGAGATCGACAAGAACCGGATTCCCAGACATCCAACAGCCTGATCGACAGCCACAGCAAAGCTGAGACCCGTGGAGGCGACGTGGGACGTGGGACGTGGGACCAGCCATCTTGAAAAGACTGCGAAGTGCTGACCGTGCAGCCCCCGAGGTTCCCTCGAAGCTGTGCATTGGGGTTTGAGAAGCCCCAGCCCCGAGCAGCTCGTGCACCGAAGACCACCCCTCCAGACTCACCGAGTGCTGCGTGGGGCCCTTTTGCATTTTCCTGCTCGACGCATCTGTCCGGTCACTTGCCCGTTGGCTAGTGGCCCCTACGACGACGAAACATCGAAACTACTCTGCTAGTCAGGTTGCTCCAGACTGGCCCTCGCTCCCCTGAAAAGGAGCACCCTCTCTGACCTGCTGGTCCGAGTAAGAAGCAATCTTCGAATCCTGCGAGGGTTGCCTTTGCCAAGGCCTGTTGACTCCAATCCGGAAGCCGACACGGCCGACAGCGAGAGCCTTCGTGGGACAGCTCGTGATCTACTCCTGGTCATCCTCGATGCCCCAGAGTCCACGTGGCAGCGGAGTCAAGCTTCTCGACAACCACCTGATTGCGCCCGACATCGCCTGGTTCCTTCCTGGTTCCATCCTGGTCACTGGCTAGTGACCCAGACTCTGTACCCTCTGCTTTCAGGTACTCTACATCTTTGATCCACCCTTGGATCCAACCGGACTCTTCTCTCCTGGCCGCCTGCAGCATCTTCATCTCCAGGCTCCATAGAACTCCACGACGAAACCCGACACACTTTGGCACCTATGCACCCGCTTCCTGTGGGTGAGGTAACGATCTAACACCGGTGCTCCTGTAGTGGTTTATACCCCTAGTGTCCTAGTTTAAAGTGGTTTAATTCTACTCCAGTCGGAAGACTTCCAAAACAGTAACTTTATAACTTTTACGCACCATTGACTTTGCATTGGTGCATGCGGGTGCTTTTAGCGCTGCACCCGAATCCCGCGGGCTACTCCCGTCCTAACTGCTGTTAGTCCAGTGTAGTCCCAGCGATTCCCAAGGCCCTAGGCCTTACCATTGTTCGAGAAGTGGTTCTTATACCACTTATTTAGTATATGGTTTGAGTGGCCACCGGCCCTATACATAATTGTGCAACTTTTGTATGTTTAACTGTGCTTTTGTATAAGCGCTTGTGCCTCTGCCCTCATAAAGAGTACAGAGGATTATTCTAGTAATAAATACATATATTTTTATAATATATAACTTGTGTGGTGTCCTTTCATTTGATATTACAGGATTGCATATGGTAAAACAGCTGGCTTCACATGCCCTCTTGAGTTAAGCCTAAGACTGCTTAGTCCATGCTACCATTAGGATAGCTTGTCTATAAGGTTGACTTTACAACCACCACCATAAGGGATTGTTTGGACTGATACAAGGTTCTCACTAGATTAGTGAACATCATACATCAGGCCAACTTCTCACATTGGTGTGCAGCGGTTGGGATTTGAGCTTGCTGTTGTTTTACCATTGTAATCTTTATAACATATGAAAGATCACATTAAGTACCATAGGTACATATAAACAAAGCTTACATAATTAAGTTCTACTGAACTTAGTAGTTGTAGACTAAAGGGCTTAGCACACTCTGACTACAACTCACTAGCAAGGCTCCAGTGGGAAAACACATAGTGTAGGTAAGTGCACCACTTACACCTTACTAGAGTCATGTCTGGCACAGGTGAGCAACCCAGTTCTCTACCTGTGGCAAGTGACCTTACCAAGGCACCTTCCAGCTATGACAAACTCAGCTTCAGAGACTTGAGTGCCTTGTGCACTACAAGGGGGCTGAAAAAGGGTCACAACCCTACCATTCCTATCCTGATAGGAGTCCTAGAAAAGAATGATCTTGAGAAGGCTAGTGCAGGTCACTCAGGTAATCCAGGAGATGGAATAACACCCCTAGATGATGAGACCATCACCCCAGAGGTAGATGAGGAGGTAGATGAGGATCAAGATTCTAACCACTGAGCAATAGAGGTTGTTGTTCAGAGATACCCAAAAAGCTCAAACTCAGGAATGGACTGATTTTGTTGATTGTGCCACTAAGGCTCTGGAGGGTTGGTTGCTGGGAAGTAAAGTCACATACTATACAGGATTGTACAATCTAATAATGAGAGAACAGATCCTTAATAATTGCCAGAACCAGCAGTTGCATCAACACCTGATTTACTCAGATCTGACCTCTCCCCAAGAATTGGGAAAGAAGGCAGACAAATGGGTCAGAACCAGGGTTAAGCAGAAACCCCAGAACCATGGAGGTGATCAGAAAAAGGCAGACCAGAAGAGTGGAGATCAGAAACAAAAAGACCAGAAGTCTTCTTCAGGCCCCCAAAATACTCCTAAAGAGGGTGGGTCCCAAACTGGAAATAAAAAGAAGAAGAATGATGGCCCAAAGAAACCTTGGTGCAATACCTGTAAATCAGTTTCACACAGGGGTAGTGAATGCACTAAGAAAGGTACAGCCCCTACCACTGCAGCCCCTAAGGCCTCTGCACCCCCTAGTACAGTCAGCAGTGGTAGTGCACAACCCAAGGCTTTAGTGGGGTTAACCCTGGGTACTGAGATGGAGTCTGGCCTAGTCAGAATCCCTACTCAGGCAGTTCTGTTCTATGATGTGGACATGGCTATGTCCACTACTGTGAGTCCCAATACTTTGGGCAAGTATAGGCAGATGCCTTTGATCAATGATAAAATGGCTCAGGCCTACAGGGACACATGTGCCAGTGTCACTATGGTGACACCTAACTTTGTGGACCCTGGACAAATTGTACTGGGTGAAAATTACCTAGTGACCAATGCTAGCAATGCCACTACTACACATAGTGTGGCTGTTGTTAACTTCTCCTGGGGAGGGGTAACTGGCCTCAAAAGAGTTGTTGTGAGTGCAGACCTCCCAGTTGACTGTCTTTTGGGCAATGATCTAGAGGATTCCTTATGGTCAGAAGTGGAGAATAGGACTCATGCAGAGATGCTAGGTATTTCAGCACATGTCCTTGCTGTAACCAGGTCCCAGGCCAAGAAGTGCCTACCTGAACCTGTGGTGGATCTTGAAACTATAGACCAACCACAACCCAAGAGAAAGAGCAAGAGGGTTAAGGCAGTGCCTTCCACCTTGCCCCAGGTTGGGGATCAGCCCTCTCAGGAGGATGATTCTGTGATCCAAGAGGAGACTGTCCTGGAAGAACTTGAACCTGATCAGGTTGAGTTTCTGGGGACAGGGGGACCCTCAAGGGGAGATCTGGGGGCAGGCTCAGTTAACTTGTCCTTCTCTTGAACCCCTCAGACAGCAGGCTGCTGCTGAGGCTTCTGGGAATGCTCAACGTACCCATAAAGTGTATTGGGATGAAGGGCTCCTTTATTCAGAGGCTAGAGACCCCAAGCCTGGTGCTACCAGGAGGTTGGTCATACCTCTGCAATTTAGGGGCTTCCTTCTCACCTTGGCCCATGAAATTCCCCTAGCAGGACACTTAGGCCAGAATAAGACTTGGGAAAGACTTGTCCAACACTTTCACTGGCCTTACATGTCAGAGAATACTAAGGAGTTTTGTCGCTCCTGTGACACCAGCCAAGCCAGTGGCAAATCAGGTGGCACCACAAAGGCCCCCCTAATACCACTACCTGTGGTGGGGGTACCCTTTGAGAGAGTTGTGATAGACATTGTCGGACCAATGGATCCCCAAACAGCATCTGGGCACAGATTTATACTGGTGGTAGTAGATCATGCCACCAGGTACCCAGAGGCAATTCCCCTGAGGACCACAACAGCTCCTGTTGTGGCAAGGGCCCTACTTGGAATTTTCTCCAGAGTGGGCTTTCCAAAGGAGGTACTTTCAGACAGAGGTACCAACTTCTGTCTGGATATTTGAAAGCAATGTGGAAAAAGTGTGGAGTGAACTATAAGTTCACCACACCCTACCATCCACAGTGCAATGGGCTTGTTGAAAGGTTCAACAAGACCCTAAAGGGAATGATAAAAGGGTTACCTGAAAAGCTTAGGCGAAGATGGGACATCCTTTTACCCTGCCTACTCTTTGCTTACAGAGAGGTCCCACAAAAGGGGGTTGGCTACAGCCCTTTTGAGCTTTTGTTTGGACACCCTGTAAGGGGTCCCCTGTGTCTTGTGAAGGAAGGATGGGAGTTACCTCTCAAAAAGCCTAAACTTGATATTGTGGACTATGTACTTGGTCTCTGCTCCAGGATGGCTGAATACATGGAGAAGGCAACCAGAAACCTTGAGGCCAGTCAAGAATTACAGAAAGCTTGGCATGACCAAAAGGCTGTGCTGACTGAGTAGCAGCCAGGGCAGAAGGTGTGGGTGTTGGAGCCAGTGGCCCCAGCAGCCCTCCAAGACAAATGGTCTGGACCCCACACCATACTTGAGAAAAAGGGAGAGGTCACCTACTTGGTGGACCTTGGCACCCCTAGGAGCCCCCACAGGGTGCTCCATGTAAACAGATTGAAAGCATATGTGGACAGGGCTGACATAGGCTTGCTCATGGCAACAGATGGGGACCAGGAGGAAGAGAGTGACCCTCTCCCAGACCTTTTATCCCACAACCCTGATGATGGTTCAGTGGATGGAGTAGCCTTGGCAGGCAGCCTCTCTGACCAGCAGCAATGGGACTGCAGACAGGTTCTGCAGGCTCACAGACATATGTTTTCTCTCACACCCAGTCAAACTAACTGGTGCACCCATGAGGTGGACAATGGTGACAGTCTGCCTGTGAAGAATAAAATCTACAGGCAACCTGACCATGTCAGGGATTGTGTAAAGGCTGAGGTGCAGAAAATGGTTGAACTTGGAGTAATTGAGCCATTAGAGAGCCCCTGGGCCAGCCCAGTAGTCCTTGTGCCAAAACCTCATACCAAAGATGGAAAGAGAGAAATGAGGTTCTGTGTGGACTATAGAGGCCTCAATGCTGTCACTAGGACAGATGCTCACCCTATTCCAAGGGCAGATGAGCTCATAGATAAATTGGCTTCTGCCAAATTTCTGAGCACATTTGATCTGACAGCTGGCTATTGGCAAATCAGGTTAGCTGAGGAGTCTAAGGCCAAAACAGCATTCTCAACAACATTGGACATTATCAGTTTGTGGTAATGCCCTTTGGTTTGAAGAATGCACCTGCCACTTTCCAAAGGTTGGTGTATCAAGTCCTTGCTGGGTTGGATGACTTGTGTGCAGCTTATCTAGATGATATTGCTGTCTTCAGCTCCACCTGGGAGGATCACCTGATCCACCTGAAGAAAGTTCTGGAGGCCCTGCAAAAGGCAGGCCTGACTATCAAGGCTACCAAGTGCCAGATAGGGCAGAGCAAGGTTGTGTGCCTGGGCCACCTAGTAGGTGGGGGTCAGGTTCAACCATTGGAGAACAAGATCCAGGCCATACAGGACTGGGCTCCTCCAACTACCCAGACACAAGTCAGAGCCTTCTTGGGCCTGACTGGGTATTACAGGAAATTCGTAAAGAATTATGGGTCCATTGTGACACCATTTAATGATCTGACATCCAAGAAGATGCCTAAAAAGGTTCAGTGGACAGGTAACTGTCAAAAGGCATTTGATGACCTGAAGAAGGCCATGTGCTCTGCACCTATCCTAAAGAGTCCTGACTACTCCAAAGAGTTAATTGTCCAAACGGATGCTTCTGAGTTGGGGGTGGGAGCTGTGCTTTCACAACTTAACGTAGATGGTCAAGACCAGCCCATTGCTTTCATTAGCAGAAGGCTGACCCCTAGAGAGAAACGTTGGTCAGCCATTGAGAGGGAGGCCTTTGCTATGGTTTGGGCACTGAAGAAGTTGAGACCATACTTGTTTGGCACTCACTTCAAGATTCACACAGACCATAAGCCCCTCTTGTGGCTAAATCAGATGAAGGGTGAAAATCCCAAACTGCTCAGGTGGTCCATTTCCTACAGGGGATGGACTTTACAGTGGAGCACAGACCAGGGACTGACCATGGCAATTTCAGATGGTCTCTCCAGGTATTTCCACTTAGAACATGAAGACTTATCTGGTCAAGGTTAGGTTTAATGTCCCTGCGTTTGGGGGGGTTATGTAGGAGAGTAGGGTCTGCTTTCCTATGGTCACCCCAATTTTTGCTTTTTGCTTCACTGGTTTTCGCCTTAATGTGGCTGTGGGCCTGCTAATCAGACCCACAGTCTGCTGTTCTCTCTCTAAATTCAAGACCATGTACTTTAGGTACATCACCATTTGGGTATTGGATCACCTTATGAGCCCCTGTACAGTGTACTATAGGTGCCCAGGGCATAGGTGCATCCAAGGTCTTCCAGGGGCTGCAGCATATCTTTTGCCACCCCTGGCTGGCCATCCAAACAGACACAACTGGCTGATCACTCAGCTGGGGCAAGGTCGTGTAATCACCCCTTGCTTAGATATAGTATACCCATATCTAAACCTATATCTGGACACATATATGCCTATAAGTCACTCCTATGGCAGTCCTTAACAATCCTGGAGGCAGAGTGCTTGGTTTTATGTGAGATGGTGCTCTAGCATGAGCTGAGCCTGTCTGCAGCTTTCGGAACCATTTCCTTATAGCTGTTCTGGGATACTGCCATACCATATACTCTTAAGTGCATTATAATCCTCGCGGTTATTGCTAACTTTGGTTTGGCTTTATCAAAACATGTCGTGTAAGGTGTCATACACTTTGGAATACTACCCCCTCGCCAGTTCTGGCTACGGGGGTAGCATTCCACCCTTCTAGAGGGAGAAGACATGTTACTTTACTTAAACGCGGTTAATTCTAACCAGAGCCCCAGCATCATAAAATGGATGCTGCTGCCACCGACACAAGTCAAGCCTCCTGCTGCTGACCGAAACTTGGGAGAGGAGGCTTGGACAAAGGGTTTCCTGTCACAGGGAGGTGTTACACCACCCCAGACAGGAGATAGTGGATTGAGGCAGGCAGGGCGAGTGAAACTAGACACTGCCTGGGGCACACAAGGTGTCCCATGCATAGCCCAGTTCAAACTGGTCCTGGGGCACTCCAGCCCCAGCTCTGGTGCGAAACTGGACAAAGGGAAACGGGTGTAACCACCCCCTTCCTGGGTCCCACCCATAGGAGGGACCTAGCAGGTAATCCAGCCCCTTGATTTGGAATAAAGGTAGGAGCTGTGTCCATAGACATTAGATTTATCCTGACTGAAACTTTGATGCAGAACTCTTGACCCTTCGACATCCCACTCGACGTGGAAGGCTGAAGAATCTCCCTTGGGGTCAAGGAGTGACCACCCTGTGCAAACAGGCACCATCCAGCGCCCAACAGTTTGCTTTGTTGCAGCTTCCGCCGGAGCTCGAGCGACAGAAATTGACAAGAACCAGATTCCCAGACATCCAACAACCCGATCCACAGCCACAGCAAAACTGAGACCCGTGGAGGCGACGTGAGACGTGGGACCGGCCATCTTGAAAAGACTGCGAAGTGCTGACCGTGCAGCCCCCGAGGTTCCCTCGAACCTGTGCATTGGGGTTTGAGAAGCCCCAGCCCCGAGCAGCTCGTGCACCGAAGACCACCCCTCCAGACTCACCGAGTGCTGAGTGGGGCCCTTTTGCATTTTCCTGCTCGACGCGTCTGTCCGGTCACTTGCCCGTTGGCTAGTGGCCCCTACGACGACGAAACTTCGAAACTACTCTGCTAGTCTGGTTGCTCCAGACTGGCCCTCGTTCCCCTGAAAAGGAGCACCCTCTCTGACCTGCTGGTCCGAGTAAGAAGCGATCTTCGAATCCTGCGTGGGTTGCCTTTGCCAAGGCCTGTTGACTCCAATCATGAGGCCGACACCGCCGACAGCGAGAGCCTTTGTGGGATAGCTCGTGATCCACTCCTGGTCATCCTTGATGCCTCAGAGGCCACGTGGCAGCGGAGTCAAGCTTCTCGACAACCACCTGATTGCGCCCGACATCGCCTGGTTCCTTCCTGGTTCCATCCTGGTCATTGGCTAGTGACCCAGACTCTGTCCCCTCTGCTTTCGGGTACTCTACATCTTCGATCCACCCTTGGATCCAACCGGACTCTTCTCTCCTGGCCGCCTGCAACATCTTCATCTCCAGGCTCCATAGAACTCCACGACGAAACCCGACACACTTTGGCACCTATGCACCCGCTTCATGTGGGTGAGGTAATGATCTAACACTGGTGCTCCTGTAGTGGTTTACACCCCTAGTGTCCTAGTTTAAAGTGGTTTAATTCTACTTCAGTCGGAAGACTTCCAAAACAGTAACTTTATAACTTTTACGCACCATTAGTGGAGAAGTGTGGCTCACTGGTTAGAGGAGGCAGACCTGGAAGCAGAGGTCAGCCCGGGACCAGGGTTCAATTCCCAGCTCAGCGAGGTCTTGAGTCCTAAAATGTCCATGGACTTGAAAATTCTCGCTCCGGTGCCTACTCGATTCACGGGTTCACACTCTGCGACTCTGGGCAATAGCTTGCTTAATCTCCACAACGGCCCCTCGCGGCGGGATGCCTGGCTTTCACCTTGCGGATACCCTGCCGGGGTTATCTCACAGGGGAATACCAGGACGGGTTCCCTAAGCAAGCGCTTAGAAACCGCTTGGTGATTTGCGCTATATAAATTCCTGTACATTTACATTGACTTTGCATTGGTGCATGCGTGTGCTTTTAGCGCTGCACCCAAATCCCGCGGGCTACTCCCGTCCTAACTGCTGTTAGTCTAGTGTAGTCCCTGCGATTCCCAAGGCCCTAGGCCTTACCATTGTTCGAAAAGTGGTTCTTATACCACTTATTTAGTATATGGTTTGAGTGGCCACCGGCCCTATCCATAATTGTGCAACTTTTGTATGTTTAACTGTGCTTTTGTTTAAACGCTTGTGCCTCTGCCCTCATAAAGAGTACAGAGGATTATTCTAGTAATAAAAACATATATTTTTATAATATATAACTTGTGTGGTGTCCTTTCATTTGATATTACAGGATTGCATATGGTAAAGCAGCTGGCTTCACATGCCCTCTTGAGTTAAGCCTAAGACTGCTTAGTCCATGCTACCATTAGGATAGCTTGTCTATATGGATGACTTTACAACCACCACCATAAGGGATTGTTTGGACTGATACACGGTTCTCACTAGAATAGTGAACTTCATACATCAGGCCAACTTCTCACACGGCTGCACAAGGTTTATTACTGGATTGACTTTGACTACTGTCATCATTGCTGGGGTAATGTGGTTTGTGGAGGAAGTAACTCTGGCTCAAAACTTATTGCCTGCTACTACTCCTGTCCTCACAGAACATTATTACTTCACTCTTCCCTATCATTAAAAGAAGCACCGAATTTCAATCTCAATAACACTTTCGTATAAATGTTGCATCATACTCATAATGCTACGAATGCAGAAGAAGGGAGAAACCCGTCTCATTCCCCTGCCATTTTCACATAATGGCTCTTGTAGAGCCTGGTTCGCACTGATGTGTGCCTCTGCTGTTAGTAATATTGCTCCACTGGCTGTAGGAAGATTTAATGTACAGTTAAACAAGGTTTGTTACCCTGATGACGAAGGCCTCCACAAGCCAAACGAACTGTATGGGAAATGGAGGAGTATTGTAAAGGAAAATCCTCCGCAAGCTATGTTTTTCCCAACACTCAAATGGCCAAGGGTAAGGGGCCTCCTGTTATCGCTGTTACTATAGCCCAAGCAAATCTTTGTGTGAGCAGATTTGGCAGTATCCCAGTGAGAAAAAGTGACTGTACTACAGTGTTGAATATCACTGGAACGAACAATAGCAGTTTACTATCCTCACATAACACTTATTTCATTTGTGGAGGTAAAGGTTACTATTATCTACCAATTGGATGGTCTGGAATATGCTATGTGTCCTTCTTGCTTCCCCCTAAATTCTTAGCACCTGCATCTTATCATAAAGATAAAAAATAGTTTAATGACATTTCATTGAACCGATTCAAAAGAACTATAAATAATGATGAAGTGGATGAAACTGATACTGTAATACAGCAATATGTTGACTTTAATTTGCGACACTTTTTCTTTGTTGGTGCAGCTTTTAACAGTAGGAAAATAAGACGCTTGACCCGAGTGGTAGAGGCTGTGACTAATCAAACAGCAATGGCTCTTGGAAATATTACTGAATCACGAGAATTGTGACTTTGCAAAATAGAATGGTTTTAGATGTAATCCTAGCTGACAGTGGTGGAGCATGTTGCATTATTGGGAGTAGTTGTTTCGTGTTCATCCCTGACCACGCCCCTTCTGTCTATGATGCCATTTCGAAACTGCATAAAATACCCACTGAGATACATCAAGACCTAGGAATATGGACTTGGACTGGATGGTTCTGGAGCTTATTTTCTGTATGGGGTCTGAAAGTATAGTCGGCCTTATTCATTATTATTGCAATTCTCTTCTCTTGTTGTTTATGTATACAATGTGGACCAATGCTCTGTTCCCTCTGTATTTCCACTTGTACCACTTGTGTACCATCTAAAACGAATGTTCAAAATGCAAATACCCGTTTAACAATGGAACGAGAAATTTGTGAAATGATGTTAATTGATATTCACAATGTATATCATACCCCTTAGAAGAGACCAGAAAATGTCTTAGCTTATGCTAAAAGGGTCGTCTGTGGAAACGTGTAATATTTTCATTAGCATAAGCAACAGCTATTTTGGCTGTGGTGTCCATTTCGTTTCCTTCGTATTTCTTTGGTACTCTGCTGTTTGCCTTTTTACCTTTATGTGTCATCTATTTTAGTTGACCTCTTTCGACATGTCTCAGCAATGCACGTGCTGGGGGGTTTGTAGCTGCCGGTGCACCTGGTCTTAGATGTTATCTGTTGACTGTTTACTGCCGCCATAAGCATTCCTGCTCCCCCTCCCTATTTGCTGACCAAGTGGTCATCCATCTGCCCTTGTTTGCTGATATTTCTAAACTTGTTCTTTCCATTTCTGTCCATATGCTTACATTGCAACACAGCTGTATGTAAGGACGATGGTATGGAGTTCAGAGTACCTCCTCCTACAACACTTGAGAGTGTTGTGTGGACGTCGTCCGGCTCATGAGTGATTAATAAACTTGTTGTTTTACTCCAGCTCCAGTGCCCATCTCTCTTTTTGTTAGTCTATGGACCCGAGGACGAGAGGGTGACCCTGCACCAGTGTGCTCACTTTTGGGTACATTTAAAAAGGGTGCTTTTATCAAATCATGTCCAAAACACAATTAATGGACACTCCTGAGACTACACGAGAAGCATAGTCAACATTTGAAATAAATGGAATTCCTGTCTGAAGGACATAGTGTGATAACACAGGTAGATGTGTATGTGCAAAAACAATACTTGTTCCTCTGCTCTATAAGGTCTTTAAAGAAGCAACAGACATGGGTGGTAAATGGTTTCAATTTAACAAAGCAAATGTTTCTATCATACCTAAACCTGCTAAACATGCTTTTTATTACATGAATTATAGACTAGTCTCACTCATAAATTCAAAAATAAAGATTTTGGGCAGAGTGCAGACATACCAAATTAGGAAGATTATTCCCTGTGTGATGCATATAATCCAAGTGGCAGATCCATCACCATGACATATTTTGAGAACGCTATTATGTAAGATGACCCTGACCAGGACATAGCCTTTTTAATAGATGCCAAAAAAGCGTTTGACCGGGTGGAGCTGAGGTACCTCTTTCGAATATTGTGGAGGGCAGGACTGGGTCTGAGTTTTGTAAACAAAGTAAAATAATTTTACCAAGTACCCATGGCCTCTGTCACGTGCAATAGCTTTTCATATGCTCCATCCCCTATCTACAGAGGCAAAAGGCAAAGAACAGCTTCTGTCACTACTCCTGGCATTAGAACTATTGATGGTAGTAATGTGCAAAATGTCAGCAGCGAAGGAAATACCTGCAACTGCCAGGGATTTGTAACTCATCCTATATGGCAATTACATACTAACAATAGCAAACCCACACACCTTGATGTCTGTATGGCGAAATGTCATATCCAGGTTCTCTGAGTTTCCAAGGTAAAAAGTCAGTCTGGGACAAGTGACAAAATATACCCACTAGAATTCTCTATCAAAAATACCTTGCCAGTGGTATTGCCAGAGTAAAATATCTTGGAATATTAGCAGAATTGTAGTGGATAAGGTAATGTCTTTGTGGCATGATATTTTCATTATCGTGCACAGCAAAAGTCATTGAAATGATGGTCACACTGAGGTTCAGTTATGCATTCAGAATGCTCACTCAGCACATAGCCCACTCTATCTTATCAAAATTTGAAGAAGAAAGAAAATCTTTTGTTTGATATGGTCTAAAACCCTCGCTATGCATGACAAAAACTGTAGGCGTCAAGTGTCTTCAGGGGTTTCAAATGCCCAAATTTGAACTGTACTAAACAGCTCGTCAATCTATTCAACTGGGTATAACTATCTTGGGTAGTCATTGATATATCTCCAAAGACCCGACAATGGGATGTTGCAAGGTACACAATTATATGGAATATAGCACATACATCACTAAAGCTGAATTACTTCTTGCATCTATAGTATAATGCTCCTATGACAAGAAAGGGATGCCAGATACTCTGGCCGGCCAGCAATACTAAGGAAATCCTAATTACACAACACATTTTACATGGGGGTACAGTAAAACTCTTCGCTACAACAAGAATTCCAGCTACACCCAGAACAACAGTGGAAATACATCCAACTCACGCTCTCTAAGGCAAATTCTGAGTGCAATACAATCTGGCTTACATTAGTTAGGAAGTAACATGTATTCCTGCCTGTATGTTTCTTGAAATTAGAATTAAAAAAACAAGCACTCCACCCATTTTTGGCCTCCACCACAATGACCACATTAAGCCCCACACTGGAGACTCTTCATTCATTTCCAGTCAAAAAGAGTCACATTTTCAGTATAGTCAATCCCTTGGATTCCTTTCAAATGTAATATTCCAGCTCTGTCTTTCAAACATATCAGTTTGGTAAAATAAGTGCCACATAAATGGAAAATAGGAAGAATTATTTTCAGTACCATGAGATTTTGTTCTGTGCTATTCACTATTAGTTCTGGTTTTCTTAGCAACTTGCTGCATAACTTTTTATTTTGGAGTACCTGATGGGTCCTTCACTCCTATGTTTGAGCGTCATGCATAAAAGATTTTGGGCCAGATGTATAAGGCAATTTTTTGGTCACTGGTAAAACAATTCATAAATTGTAACTGAAATACTGCTTTTAGCAATGTACCCAACCCATTTTAGGAGTCTGTAACTTTTACACAAACCAGCAGGCCACCATCCCTTTAAAGGCAAACAATTGTAGTTACGCTGGATACTGACCCACTCCAATATCGACTTTTAAGAACCGAGCTATTAGGCAGTGGCATAGAGCTTGGGGGGGGGGGGGGTTGGAATGTTGGGGGCGGCACTATTTTGGGGTCAGACAAAGGCATTCAGATAAGGCTCGGCTTGCTTTCGTGGACTTTCGGGGACGGGCAGAGAAGGAATAGGACTCGGACAATGTCCTCTTCTTTTTTGTGCTGGCAGCTGCCCCATCTCTCTTCCTATATTCCCTCTCTTTCTGTCTTGCTCCTCACTTACTGAAAACCGTGACTTGAAGAAACGGTTCACAACCTCTCTTTCCTTCTTTCAATAAGTTGCTTCTCTGTGAAATGGATCCAAAAAAGAAAAACACTCTTGCTGGAAATTCTGACATTTTTCTATTCCAAAGTGCAGCGGAATAGAAGGTTTTAAATATGAAAAATAAATACATAACTAAATAAAGCAAGACAAAGTGGCCAGATTGGTTTTATTCACATCCAAATACATCAGCCTCACTTTACAGAGTTTGCCAGTAAAGCGCTACTTTTGTTTTCTTGTCTTTCTTTGAACAGCATTGTTGTGCCCAGGTGGGGAAGTGCACCATTCCTGGAGGAGCAATACCTGGTTGATGGGTGGTTTGGAAAACAAAATGTGTACCATGGCTCTGTGTTTATGGATGTGTTCTTTTTAAACCATACTGCTTACGTTTTGCAAGTATATAAGCAATGGACATTGAAACGGTTCCCTTCAGGGTCCTGTAGTCATTTTTTAGGCAGCATATTACTCTTATCAAGTGCATAATTTGATGGTGTTCAGTGGGGGAGAGGATGTGGCACTATGGCCAGAGCTGTCGCATTTGGAACTGGGGAACCGGGTTCAGCCTTGATGACCAGACCATTCTAATGAGGGAGCATATTCCCATGCTAGACCTTAGAAGGCCCCACTAGACCTTAGAAGGCTTGATGTCTTAGCACAAGCAGGTGTACCCTAGTAGTGTCAATTGTGGGTTAACCTTGAAGGCCTATCCACCACAATCCATACTGAAGTTCATCTCCAGTCTTGCGAGCAGGCCTACGAAGCAGCACACCCTAGAGCAACAGTGATCCAGTCATTGTGACTCTGTCACTGAGGTCACATGAACCTTGAGCAGGTTAGGGCGGTGTGAATGGTGTGACCGCACTGGGTACCTATTTCGGGTGGGTGCGTAGTGTTTGCAAGTATATTATGGTTTAAAAAAACTTGCTGCCTCCTTCCTGACCACCAGCAATGTTCAGAAACAATAAAAACGTCATGATAACTTCAGTGATTAATGTTGTTCCTAGAGAGAGATCGGAGTTTTGTCTAGTGGAATGGTTGACTTCTGGAAAGGTAGCACAGAGGGTTAATGTGCCTGCTGCAAAGAACATGTACCATGCAGATCACAAAGTGCACTGCTTTAATGGGGGGGACCGTGATGAATGGTCATTTAATGTCAGCTGTAGATGATGGATCCCTGAACAGTGTCATATATGTGCATGTTTGCATTGTGCTGAGGGGATTACCAGATAATTGTTCACGCAGAACTCTGAAGGATGTCACATGTGTTTTTTCTTAGTCCCCAGAGAGATCATGCAGTCTGTGTGTTCTCTTTTGCACTGCCAGTCACCGGTATATTCAACTGTATAGCCGGGGACCGTGCCATGTATGTGCATGTAACTTGCATGATCGAGGTAACTATTAGCGGCGACACTACATGTTTCTTGGACCTCTTTCAAGTGCTCGCCGTCCTTTTTCCCAGCACCACCACACCCCCCAGGGACGGCAATCTGAGGGATAGCCCCGGGTGCCACAAGCTCTAGCTACGCCTCTGCTATTGGGACGTGGGTTGGTTAATTAAAAATCTTTACTGCTCTCAAAAATATTGGTCACAGTTTACTGCGACAATACTAAAGTTGACTCTACAAGAATGCTATTGATTGCTGACAAAGGTCCTCGGCACAAACTGAGACTTTGTGCTTACCTGAAATTGCAGGAGCTGGAATCTCTTTCACAAAGTCCTCTTCAAACTCCCTGTAGACCATTTTCTTGAAAATAATACTTGAACTGGATTGGCTTATTTGTAACCATAGAAAAAAAAACAGAAACATAACAAAAAAATTATTGCATTTGTTATTAGGTAATAAATCCAAAAGTGTAAAAACATACAAAAGTGCAAACAAAGATTTCTGAAGCAGCCATTGCCTCATACATTTAAGGGATTCTGTGGGTTAAAAACACCATTCAAGTATTTTTCAACACCACAAAGCCATGTTTGGTCCAAGAAGGACCTTTACACTAATTAATGGCAGTATTTCTAGATATTTACAAAACGTGACCTTGCAACTGTAAGTCTATTTACTCCTGTGGACTTATCCCCACAACAGTGTAATATCATATGGGAGTAGGTCACACGCAAGGGAATGTGTGGTTCAAGGTGTGGTACACCTCGAAAACATCAGTTAGGGGCATTCCCAAACTTCCCTTTGTACAATTTCCCATCATAGAACTGGCCAGAGTTATGCTCCTGCCCAGGGCTGCAGTTAATCTCTTTCCCTGGTGGCGGGGGAGAGGGTGTGTGGGGGGGGGCAGGGGGATCCCAACTTAGGACTGCCGGGGTAGGGGTTTGCCCTGCCCAAAAAGAAAATGTTTCCACCAGACATGAAAGAAATTAAAAATGACCAACTGCACAAAGGACCAGTTTCCCTAAGGCAGAATTGCTTTATGTTACAATTCGTCCCTGGGAAATAACAACGAGAAAAAAGTCACATGGCTTTCCCATGTGCATGCCTGGACAGCTGCGACTTCCATAGCTTTCCAAATGTATGAGTGGTAAGTTTTTAGAGTAGTCCAAAGTTGTAAATCATGCAGCGGGTTACTGTAGTAAGGAGGTCCAACCAGGTAGATTATATAATTCAGGAAACTTTATTGTAGACAGACACAAGTAGATAAGATCTTGTACAAGCAGCCCCACCAGGAGCAGCCTCCATGCTGCTCAGCCCATTCTCAACTGTCACTTCCAACCTCTCAGGCACCCAAAATTCCAAACCATCATCACTCCAACATTCCGTGAGCACACACACAAACACACTGGCTGAGCAGGGGATGTAAAAGGCATAACAAGAACATGAGTAGGATACTACATATCCCCCTTTCTTACAAAATGGAAGGAAAGGTCCTATACCTAAAAGAGATGTAGCAATAAATAACCCAGTGCAGAAAGAAATGCAAATGCAACAAAGAAAGTAAGGTCAAGAAGATGACAGAAAGGAGCGAGCGAGGAGATGGTAGGAGTAAAACTAAGTGGAAGCAATGGGTAAGTATACACAAATAGAAATGAACCATAGTCTCCAACAATGAATAACAAAAGAGAAGAAAACAGTAAACATGCGAAAGAAACAACAAGGAGCAGAAAGACATAGCTGCATGAAAGACTACCCCCAAACACACCCACTGGCCATGCAGGCAAGCAAGGAAGGAAAGATGAGGCATGACGCGAACTGGACACAAGACTGACACCCAGACACCCGAAGAAGAGAGGGAGAGATCTCCTCTTGAACAAGGAAGAAAGAGAAAAACACTACACAGGAAGAAAAACTAGAGGCAGAGGAAGAATAACAAACAAAGTGTATAGTTCAGGTTCCAAGGATGAGACAAGATAGAACATCACAAGTATCACTGAACACGTACGAAAACAGAGGAGAAGAATAAAAATACAAATAAGTATAATTCAACTTCCCCCA
Organism: Lissotriton helveticus; assembly: GCF_964261635.1. Lineage (NCBI taxonomy): Eukaryota > Metazoa > Chordata > Amphibia > Caudata > Salamandridae > Lissotriton > Lissotriton helveticus. The sequence continues at coordinate 1,337,724,012 of NC_136069.1, read as the reverse complement.
CTATAATAATGATTATAAAATGAATATGAGAATAACGTTAGGTTGTGGGGTCTCTACCTCTTTGCCTTTTGCCATGTTCCCCTTTTTTTAAAAATAGATTTTAAGTCATATTGCATGACAATTTACCTTCTTGGAAGGTTGGTATGGAAAAAGGAAAGGGAGTGGAAAGTCCTTTTTAAGTTTAACACTTATGCACTATGAAAGAACATTGTGCTAAATGTAATTATCAGATTATTTCAAGCTTTCTATTTATTTCACCACTAACATTCCACTCTTTCACTTAACCATACCACTTTCTGCTTAAGTAATTCATAAAGTTTACCTTGGTAATCCAGGTGTTTCCTGCTTACTACCTTGGCAGGCAAATATATAGCTAGCTGTTCTCATCAAATTCATTACTACATCCTACATTTTCCATTTTTCTATCTATGGTTTTAATATGGGCAGAGAGTGTATACCACACTTTATACAATGCCATCTCAGTCATTCATTGGTAGACTGTGTACTAAGCTTTTAATAAGGAGCACAAGCAGCATTTTCACATTGATATCAAATTTGAGGCACCAATTAGTATAGACCTATCTGATTCAGCTAATATAGCAAGTCACACTGAATCAGTCTTCAAATATGGTGTTAAAGTCAATGATCTACAAATATAGCACATGTTGCTAGCCTATTAAAATGAAATAATGATTCATGTTTGGAGACATTTGCCCGCATTAGTATGTGTTCTAGTAATCAGGGCCAGCTCAACCCTGCTGATGTCACTTTTTGAACGTTTTAGTGGTTTTTGACATTTATTTTCATTAGTCACTATGCTTTTACAACAATTCTGAAGACCCCTGTATTCAATGTCCTCAGATGCTTCCAATTAAGGGGCTTATAAAGGATCTAACTTTAACCATCAACTGATGAGGTCGGCAACGATCGGAGTCACCAGGCTGATTGTATAGATCAGTATCTTATTGGGTCCTGTGAGTGTATGTCTTGAAAACTATTTGTGATTCCGTTGTCAATTTTGATTGTGCTAATCGCTGATATTTGTTGTGTGATGTCTGCTCATGAGGGTTGGCCATCAATTGTAGTGCTAATGAATATGTGTGTCAGTTCATCCCAAGCTTGAGGTATATCTGCTTTGAATGCTCCCTCTGCTTCTCCATATGTAACATGTCCCCTTCTAGTTCAGCCCAGTACTTAGTTTACTATATCCATTTCTGTATACTTTTGCTGGCTTTTTTGGAGAAGTTCGAGAGAGTGTTGGGCCTCCGGGTGAATCCAACGAAATGGAAATTACTGCCACTGGAGGGTTTGACGAGCCATCCAGTGGACATGCTATCAGAGGTGGGCTTGCCCTGGGCATCGGACCCCCTAGATATTTAGGGATCAGGCTGGCAGAGCCAGCTGAAAGGTTCCTGGAGCCCAATATAGGCAGAGTGGTAGAAGGAATTTTGGGCTCAGTGTGATTCTGGAGGGACTTGCAATTATCTCTTATGGGAAAGGTCGCATTTACGAAAATGGTCATTTTCTGAGATGCTTGAATGCACTGCAAAATTCATTACATAAAATTCCGCCCAGTATCTTTAAAGAACTAGACATCCTGATGACGGACCTGCTATGGGGTCCCGAACACAAGCGTGTACGTTTCACAACGTTACAGAGACCCTGGCAAAAAGGTGGGGTGGATGTCCCATGTATTAAACATTACTATATGGCCGCACAACTACATCATTCGATCCACTGGCTAGATGACCGGGATAACTGGGAAAATGAGGTACTGGGTTTTTCAGAACCGGTACCGAACCGGTAACCCAGTGGTGTCAGGGTACACACCCAAAGACCTCGAGTACTTTCCTGATTTAGACCACAGAAACTCAGAGTCTTCTAGGTGAAGTCAAAGATCGAATTTATTGGCTGCAACCAAGTAACAGGCGTCCTAGAAGTACAACAACACAGGATGTATATTCTCAGGAGACTGCTCAATCTTACAAAGCCAGGCTTCTCTTTTTATACAAAATATTCAGCTCCAGGCAAACATTCTTACATTTACAGTAGACTATTCACATATTTTTACTACAAAGAAAAAGCAGAGTCATGATGACAAGCCCACATTCCAATTTGTTCAGCCCACAATAAATTACCCGGCAAGGCCCAACATTTTCATCAGATATCAGTGTACCCCCAATAAAAACGGGCACCTCCTCATCATAAAGCAAGTGAGAGAAAAGAGCAGGGACAGGTGTGAGCAAGATTAGGCAGGGTGTGTGTGCGATGAAAAGAGTTTATGGCATGTTGTGCCTTGAGGCTATCTCATTCGGCCACTGGGAGAGGAACTGACCAAACAGGTTCGGCCTGGGCAATGGTTTCAGCTTGCTCAGGTCAGAGAAAAGTCAATTAAGGTGTACGTGTCCTTTGGAATCGAATTTAGCTGTATTATAAGCCTATGTGAGGACAACCCACAAAATGGCTGCCGTACACAAAATGGAAGCCAAGGGTTCAAGACGAAAATGACGATTTTGAGCTGAAATCGTTACTGGAATATGACGAAAATGCTTGTACATAGTGTACTAGCCATTCTCGGTATTTTGATATAAAAATCGTCATGCTATGATGAAGTTTTATTCACGAGTCCAGAATTTTCAGAACTACAAACCCTCCTTTTGCCCTTACATAGGCAATTTAACCTAATCTCATGCTAATCTGAGTCCAGGTCTATATTCCTAAAGTCATTGAGATGTTGCTGTAACATCATTCTATTACTTAGTTCGTCTTTTGATACAGGTTTCCTTACACATGATGTAGCACAGAGGCCACATATTGCAGGAGCACACTGCACGCACAGACAAACAGGAAAAGAATGGCTAAGACCATCCCAATGACCATCAGAATTTTCCATCCCCAGGCGGATATCAGTTCCCAGAACCATCCCATGAACGACCAATCTCCTTTATCCACATGAATAGATTTGGAAATCTTATGTAGTTTGGAGATGGCCTGGTACACTGTTGGAGCGTTATCTGGAATGAAAACACAGCAACTCGATTGGATCAATTTACATACCCCACCTCGGTCTGCAAGTATGACATCTAATGCGACCCTGTTCTGAAGGGACATAAGACGATCCGACTGGAGCTCAGCAGTCAAGTTACTAAGGGCACCAGCAGTTTCAATTACGGTGGACTCAACCACCCTTGTCAATTGCCTTATGTTCCTGCTGTTAGCCATCGGTCCCCAGAACGGCAGAAAACCCTTTACGAAGTCCCCAAATTCTTGTCCTGCAGTGTCTTCTTTACTCAAGACACCTCTAACTATCCTTGTCTTGTGCTAATCTGCCGCTGCTGTGTAGGTGGGAGGCAACAGGAACGAAACAAAACATGAGCCCGAAAAGTCAGGGGGCAACCATGTATAGGCTCTATCATGGCAGATGAAATAGGTACCCTTAGCTGCTAAAAACGAAGGGGAAGTCTGAGATGCAAAAACATACGTTTTAGTGCAGATACTCTTCCCTAACTGAGCTCTGGGATTCTTGCCAGTACCTTGCAGACACAGGTGACCCTGATGGGGTACAATCCAAATCGGGGAAGATCTCTTAGCTTGCTGTTTCTCACTCAGAGTAGCTCCATATCCGGTCACGTTCCATCCTATGTATACTAGTGTCTCATCTCTCGGGATAGTCTCATAGGAAATATCTTCCTTAATCATGTCCACTATACCCTTAACTAGAGCACTATTCTTAGTATTGTCTGTTACAGAACGTAGGGGGTAGACTTCATGTGCATATATGAACATTGTTCTGTATGCCCACACAGAACCATTATGGCTGAAAGGCAGGACCAGATAAGGGATACCTTTATACGTTGTGTGAGGCATAAGACCACACACCCAACAGTTAGTTGTGTTCATTACAAGTTGGTGTTGGTGCAAGAGCTGAACAAAGGAATTATTAATAAACTCTAATCTCCTAGCTGATTCGTGTTCAGGAAGGGGTTGAAAAGAATGTGAGAAAACAGTGGAAGGAGGAGGTACAGGCGATGTAGTGGGTGCAAATGTTACTCGAAAAGAGAATAAAACATAACCTATAAAAAACATTATCATACTGAATAACATGAAAATGCACAATATCAAAAAGCTTTTCTTTGTCATCATTTTACGCATCCTGGCTTTAAAGTTCATTGTTTTGGCAGGTCTCTCCATCTCGAAAAACTCCATCCTCTCTAAAGTGCTGCCCGCGATGGGAGGTTGTTTCTGCTAAGGAATGCTTCTGTCAGTCTAGGGCAACTCCCTTAGACTAACCAGAACTGTCGACCTAACGTCGTCAGCTGCACCCCAAAGACTTTGGGCAATCGCGGCCCTAGCAGCGGAACCCGGATGGCGGTACGAAAAACAAAAATAAGCAAGTTTCTCAGATGGGAGAGCTGCGCTTTCAAAAATAGCAAAAAGGGAAATTTTGTTTATTTGTCCATAGGTCTCGGCCTCAGATTGTATCTTTGCTTTCCAGGTATGGTATGATCTCGGAAAAGGAGTTCAGGCTCTGTAGTGTCCAATGGAACTGACCGTGATACAGCTGGTTGCAAAATTTTATCACTCTCTTGTTCAGTAAGTGTTCCTTTTACTCGTGCATCACTGAAAGGCAGAAAACGTGGCACAGTTTCAGTCTCTGAGTCGGCGACACCCTCCTGGACCCACCGGTCGTATGGCAGAGGCAGAGGGATCCGCTTGCAGTGGATCCCGTGGATCCAGTTTTTCTTCCCCTCCACTCGAACAGCTGATCTTGTTGAGAGAAGAACGAGATGCGGTCCGGTCCACCTGGGCTGATCGTTCTTTGTTCGCTGAAAATTTTTCACGAGAACCCAGGATCCAGTGTCGATGGGATGACCTGGAGTTTCAGAGACCGGAGGCAGGGTGTCATGGACCTGTTGATGCAAAACACGCAATTTAGCCGTCAATTCGTACAAATAGTCAAGCAAAACAGGGTGTTCGATTTCACTGAACTTTGTGGGCCTTGGCACTCCCCATATGTTGGCCGGGCGGCCAAAGACAATTTCATAGGGACTAAGTTTCACTCGCGAATGCACAGTCATTCTGGTTGATAGGAGTGCTAAGGGTAGAGCATCAGGCCATTTAAGACCAGTGCTCGCTTGAATTTTGGCTAGTTTTAACTTAAGCGTGCCATTATAACATTCTACTAGTCCAGCTGATTGGGGGTGATTTGCAGCGTGAAACTTCTGATGAATGCCTAGCCCTTCACATACTTTCTTCATCACACGACCCACAAATTCACTTCCATTGTCACTCCAGACCATTCTAGGCATTCCGAACCTGGGGAAGAACTCTTTCACAAGGGCTTTAGCTGTGGACAAGGCACTATTGTCCTTTAGGGGATATGCTTCTACCCATCTTGAGAAGGCACAAACAACAACGAGTACGTATTTTAAATTGTTGCACCTCTCCATGTGGATGAAATCTAGCTGCAAAACCTCAAACGGATACGTAGGAGGTGCAAAATGACCAGCTGGAGTTGGGGTTCCCCTACCAGGATTGTGTTTCAGACACACCATGCAATTCTTGACGACATTCTCTGCACACTTGGGAATTCCTGAATTTTGCCATACTGGAGCCAACAACTTGCAAATCCCTTTCACGCTGATATGAGCCATTCCATGAGCCATTGTAACCACTGCAAGCACATACGCATCGGGTAACAACCATCTCTGATGCTCTGACAATTCAACCCAACAACCATTTGCATCCATTTTACCCGTACTTTCTCTCCACATGTTCAACTCTTTCTCTGTAGCCTCAGCTTGAATAGACTTCACACTCTCTATCGTGTCTTCACACATTCCAACATCACCAACCCATCTTGCAGGGCCTGCAACATACATTCGGCTCATCACATTCCTTGCAGTTTCTTTTGCTATTTCGTCAGCAAATGCATTTCCACGACCAACATCATCAGTCACTTTCTTGTGAGCACTGCTTTTTACAATTGCAACTTGCAGAGGCAAGGTCAGTGATTCAAGAAGCTCATTCACCAACTGACCATGCTGAATCTTAGCTCCATGCGAAGTCAGGAACCCACGTTCTTTCCACAATCGTCCAAAACTGTGAGCCACTCCAAACGCATACTGACTGTCGGTGTAGATGGTCACTTTCATTCCTTTCGACAACACACATGCTCTTGTAAGTGCAATCAATTCTGCTGCTTGAGCTGAATTATGTGGAGTACGTGCAGCTTCAACAATTGTATGCAAAGTCGTGACAGCATATGCTGCAGTCGTATCACCATTCGGGAGCTTGAAGCATGAACCATCCACCTATAATGTACCATCACATTCAGCAAGAGGAGTATCTTGGACATCTACTCTCCCTTTCGTTTCTTCTTCTGTTCTAAGAAAACAATCATGCTGTTCAGAAGCATCTAGTTCCTCTACAATTGGCAACAACGTAGCTGGGTTGAGTGTGTTGCATCTTTTTACGTGCACATGACTTGCTAACAAGGTTAATTTGTAACCTGACAATCGAGCACTAGTTAAGTGCTGTGTCTTGGTTCTGTTTAACAACGTGTCTACTGCATGTGGAACCATCACAACTAACATGTTATTCATCACTAGACCAGCAGACTGTCGAATAGAAACAGCTGCTGCCGCTGTTGGTCTTAAACAACTCGGCAATGCTTTAGCTACCGGATCCAAAGTCGACGAAAAATATGCGCATGGACGTTGCTTGTCTCCAAACAACTGAGTCAAAACTGATAATGCACAACCCTCTTTCTCATGGACATACAATGTAAAGGGCTTACTGTAGTTGGGTGTACCCAACACAGGAGCCGAACATAATGCATTGCGCAGTTCAGAAAAACTTTTCTGACACTCTTCAGACCAAGGGACGGGATTGGGTGTATCTTTACACGTTAATGCCACCAAAGGTTTGGCTAATAACGAAAAATTTGGTATCCATTGCCTGCAATATGATGTAATGCCCAAGAAAGCACGCACTTCTCTCTGTGTTCTTGGCACACTCAATTTTGCTATTGCCTGAATTCTTTCTGGGGTCAGTTTCCTTCCCTCCTTCGATAAGAGATGACCTAAGTAGGTCACTTCTTGTCGACAATATTGCAATTTGAAAAGTGACACCTTGTGATGCAAATCACACAGATGACGCAACAATGACAACGTGGCTTTTTTACAGATTTTCTCAGTGTCTGCAGCAACAAGCAAATCATCAACATACTGAATGAGGGTAGCGCCATCAGGTAATACAATCGTATCAAGCTGTGTTTTTAGAGCTTGACTATATATTGATGGACTTTCACAGTAGCCCTGTGGAGCGCGTTTAAAGCGGAAGCTTCGTCCTCCTAAACTGAAGCCAAAAATATCCCTACTCTCCTCAGCAATCGGGATGCTGAAGAAAGCATTCTTCAAGTCAATCACCGAAAACCAGGCGGCAGAAGCTGGAATCATAGTCAATAGGGCAGTAATGTCAGGAACAACTGGAAATTGTGGCACAACTATTTTATTCACCTCTCTAAGATCAATCACAAATCTGTAAACAGGTGGCTGGGAAGGGTCAGTTCGTTTTAAAACAGACAGAACAGGACTATTGCAAACGTTGCCTCTTGTCTCTTCAATCACATCTTTTTCAATCAGATCATAAATGATCGCTAGTAAAGCTTTTTCACCTTCACTAGAAATGTTATATTGGGGAATTCGTGGCATTTTAACATTGGCTTTCAATGTTACAACATATGGTGGTATTTCCAAAAGACCCACATCATTAGGACCAGTAGCCCAAAGAATATCAGGAAGAAACGACAATTCTGTCGGAAGTTTATCCCTTGACAAATACATTGGAGAAACCAATTTCTTACCCAGTGTAAGTTGTACTCCCGAAGGAGAACAGTACAAAGTTGCATACAATCTTTTACGCAAATCTAATCCTAACAAGTTTTCACCACAACCTGTTGTCAGAATAAGGGGTGCTTCGAATTCACAAGGTCCAACAGAAAGGGACAAAGGGTCAGAAATCGGGTTTCTAACTGGGGCGCCAGAAAAACCTACTGATACATTCATTTCGCCAGACAAAGGTGCGCCAGGGAGTTTGGAGTGCATAATAGAACTCTTTGTAGCACCAGTATCCAACAGAAAAGGCTCTGACACACCTGATGTAATCACCTCAACGTAAGGTCCACTCTGATCTACTGGAACTGAAACAACTCCCTCTCTTTGTCTATGGCTGTCCTAGCAATCATTACCTTCCACATGCTCATCTTCTGCATAGTAATCATCAGCATAGTACTGAGCCGTCCTACCAGACGCGTTATTCTGCTGATTGAACCTATTCATTGAATTTTGAGGTGGAAGAGACTGTGTGTTCTGGGGGAAATTTCCACGTCCTCTACCTCTAGACGCTTGTTGAACACCTCGACCTCTTACACCAGAAGCACCATTTGCACGCTGTAATAAAATAGGACAACTATACTTGAAATGACCCTCTTCCTTACAATATGAACACTGATTGGGGCCTACAGGGACACGTGGTTGAGTATACTCGACTCTTTGCGAGTTCCTCTGAAACTGTTGAGGCTGCTGATAACTATTCTGATAGTTACTCTGAGCACCACTATTTTGACCACCACGTGGCGGATATGCTTGTTGTAACAAAACCTTCGTTTTCAACTCTTTAGTTTTCTTATCTGCTCTATCTTTCTCATCTTTATCTCGATTTTCGTAATATTGTGCAGTAGCCAATATCTGTGCTGAAGAGGAAACTGCCCAAGAACTCTCTGAATCTTTCAACTTTTTACACAACTCGGGAAGCAGATTGTGCACAAATTTATCAACGAACAATCGCTGACCACCTTCTGTGCTCATATCTTGACCACTGTGGTCGACAAAAGTTTCTTCAAACCTGGTGAAGAAATCTGAGGCCGTTTCATCTTTCTTCTGCTTACATGCAGACAACTTATCCCAATTTACACGCATCGCAGGCATTAAAGTTTTCATGTAATCAATGATTTTACCAGGAAGTTCTGCTACTAAAGGCTCAGGTTTAGCACCACCAACTTGTCGGTCATCTGCAGCAGCAATATTAGCCCATGAGTCACCTAACTCCTGATCATGATCTGCATGGCGAATCTTTCCCCATAAAGGCTGTGGAACAACGTTCCCAAACAACATCTCTATGTCAGCTAAATTCATGATGCATGAACCTGCAGTCTGTGACAATTCCTTGTAATACCCTGCAGGATTCTTACGGGGATCAGGCAATGTCTGTTTAAGGGCCAAAACTTCAGCTCGCTTCCATGGAACATGTACCCACACACGCTGAAAGTGTGGCAGAATAATCGGATTAGCATTTGCGTCACCCTCTCTCCATTGTGGGGGAACTTCTCTCATGGGATATTGTCTTCCCTTCTTTTTACCAGAAGAATCAGATTCAAACAACGACTTAGAAACACCTTCAGTCCTAAGTGACAACAATGTCGCAACTGCTTTCTTAACATCTGAACCCACAATTGCGCCTTTTGAAAACTCGAACCGTACATGGCTCAACTCAGGAGGATTAGAGTCCAAATCATTTTCCTCTAAATCTTCACACAGGAAAACACACATTTTCTCAAAAACGTATCTTTGCTTCGATGTTTCCCACTGGGTGAAGACATCCATAACACATTCTAAATCATATTTTTCCGGGTCAGCAACCCATTTATGTGCCAAACAATTCAACGTTTCCTTTTCCCTAGAATCAGGCAGTTGACTACGCAATTGCTTGCGCTCTGTGTCAGGAGTTACACTCGTTGCACCAAAGAGAGGATGCAAAAAACTAGCGACAGTACTAGCCACTCTCTGACGAACAGAAGGAGAAGTCGATGAAAAGACAAGCGGGAAAGCAGGGTGGGACAAGGCAGATGCAGAGGCAGTATCAGGAGGAGTACCAGGAGTGGTAGTCGTTTTAGTAGTTAAAGTTGTAGAAAGTGTAGGCAGAGCAGATGTCAAAGTTGGTGGCCCTTGAGGAGGCTGCACCGGAGGAGCAGGAGCCAGCTGAAGAATAGCTGGTGGGTGCTGTGGAGGAGCAGGAGGCAATGCAATCGCAGGTTGCGCAACTAAAGGTTGCGGAGGTGCTGTAGCATTCTCCGCATAAGGGGGTGGCGAACTTAACAAATGCGACATTAGGGGATTTTTTCAAGGTCTTTTGCTGCATCTTGCTGAAGAGGCGGCAAAACTGGATAACATTTATCTATTACCATTTTACGTTGCCTGTGCAACTGCTCACTCATCTGTTCTTCTTCATTGTCTTTAAACTGCATAGCAGCTTGCATTATCGAAATACCCCTTTCTCTCTTATTTTTCTTCGCTAATTTAATTTCCTTCTTTTTGGCTTCCTTACGCCATCAGCGGAAAGAGTCAAACATCGCCGGCCGGGCTTTCTTCTTAAAAAGTTTAACTTCGAGGTTATCTAAGATTTCCGTGTCAAAGCTACGATATTGGGGCCATTTTAAAGCACCATCTTTTCTGGTGTATTTGATCCACACTTCATTATATGTGATGGGGCCTACACCATGTTTCACATACAGTACATAAGTTGGAGTTGCAATCGGAGGAACCGGACACGAGTCCTCCAATCGGGAATCCCTTTTACTACAACCAAGACAAAACAAATTTCCAAGTCTGCTAAGACCAGGCATCTTCGCTCTCTAGTCTAGCTTCAAACTTCAAAGGATTATCGATTACGATATTTCTCGTGAATACACGAGTCCTTCGGCTTTGACACTTGCAAGTTCCAAACAAAGTGATCCCAAGGGGATACCCAAACTAAGACCAACTAAGGACTGGGAGACGCTCCACTTATACTTAACTGAGATATCGATGACGTCACCAGAAGACTCGTCTATCGTTTTGCTCTACCAAACTTCAAGGGTCCAAATCAGGGCGATAGCCAGGGCAGCAGTCCTTTGTAGCCGTCGGGAAGCGGGGAACCTCGCAGCAAAGACTTTCGGACCACGTCGACATGCGGGGGTCGATGAAGTGGTTGGCCTTCCTCCAGAATTTTCACACGAAGCTCCTCACGAACCTCTGGCTGGACCGGTACCGCTGGTATCGCCCGATGTTGGGCGCCAACTGAGGTACTGGGTTTTTCAGAACCGGTACCGAACCGGTAACCCAGTGATGTCAGGGTACACACCCAAAGACCTCGAGTACTTTCCTGATTTAGACCACAGAAACTCAGAGTCTTCTAGGTGAAGTCAAAGATCGAATTTATTGGCTGCAACCAAGTAACAGGCGTCCTAGAAGTACAACAACACGGGATGTATATTCTCAGGAGACTGCTCAATCTTACAAAGCCAGGCTTCTCTTTTTATACAAAATATTCAGCTCCAGGCAAACATTCTTACATTTACAGTAGACTATTCACATATTTTTACTACAAAGCAAAAGCAGAGTCATGATGACAAGCCCACATTCCAATTTGTTCAGCCCACAATAAATTACCTGGCAAGGCCCAACATTTTCATCAGATATCGGTGTACCCCCAATAAAAACGGGCACCTCCTCATCATAAAGCAAGTGAGGGAAAAGAGCAGGGACAGGTGTGAGCAAGATTAGGCAGGGTGTGTGTGCGATGAAAAGGGTTTATGGCATGTTGTGCCTTGATGCTATCTCATTCGGCCACTGGGAGAGGAACTGACCAAACAGGTTCGGCCTGGGGCAATGGTTTCAGCTTGCTCAGGTCAGAGAAAAGTCAATTAAGGTGTACGTGTCCTTTGGAATCGAATTTAGCTGTATTATAAGCCTATGTGAGGGCAACCCACAAAATGGCTGCCGTACAGAAAATGGAACCAAGGGTTCAAGACGAAAATGACGATTTCGAGCTGAAATCGTTACTGGAATATGACGAAAATGCTTGTACATAGTGTACTAGCCATTCTCGGTATTTTGATATAAAAATCGTCATGCTATGATGAAGTTTTATTCACGAGTCCAGAATTTTCAGAACTACAAAAAAAGACTGCTGGAGGGGTCACATGAGGGAGGCTTCCTTCCGGAGTTATTAATGAGAGGTAGAGGAGTTCCCGGTGCAGATTTGTTTCTTAAGAGGCACGTTGTGAAGGTTTGGGAATCCACAATCAGAAAAGTGGTGAGACATGCACCATATGCACCTAAGGCCCTCCTATGGAATATCTCAGGGTATGCTAAAATCAAGGAATCAATGTCGGTCTGTAAACAGAAAGAGGGAGGATGGGTGTCTATGGGAGACTTATACCACAACGGGCAGTTTATCTCACGGGAAAACACGTTGGCCTCTTTCGAGCTCAGCATTGGACAATACCTACAATATGCAAAAATATCGCAGGTGACCAGGGAGATATGGCCAACATTCCCAGAGGAGCTGCCTGTAACAAGAACTCTACAGGTGATGCTGAATATGGCGCAAGGGCAGCATATGATAACCCACCTCTACAAAGCAACCTGCGAGGACCTACCACTAAAACCTATCCCACTGCAGGCGAGATGGGAAGTTGCGATGGGTGAACATATAACAGAGAAAGACTGGCAATGAAGGGGTAAAACAGGGATGATCAAATGCCCGCTTTAAATTAATACAATATACTATGTCCACCAAACCTTATTCCGAAACTCGTCAGCAAAATTTACACAGAGCGAACCAGTGAGTGCCCCAGATGCCGGGAGCTAGAGGCCGACTTCCTGCATGAGGTGTGGACATGCCCAGCTGTGGAAGAGTTCTGAGAGGAGGAGTTGCAAAAATTAAGATTGGCCTCGGGCTGGGTGGTCCCAAGGGAGGTGCGGACAGTAATATTGGGTCTGCTCTCAACACCAAAAAACTAGAAGTTAAGCAGGAAATTTGGGATCCTGGGCTTAACAATGGCAGGGGGACGCATTGCAGTTGAATGGCAAAAACCAACACCCCCGAACTTGAAAGATGGCTTAAAGACATGTGTGAGTGGGCAATTGCCGAGAGAGTAAGAATGACACAAGTTAGGAGAGATGAAAAACTGGTAGATGACCTCCAGGCATGGTCGGCAATGATAAATGAGCTACATCCCCCACAAGCAGGGAACTCACAGATCTGGACGAATAACTCACAGACTTCATGAGTACACAAACGAAGGATATTGGAACAGTAGACGCGTCACATAGATGACAAGAAAATTAGTTGTCCAACAAGGGGGGTAGGGGGAGATAGAGGGATAAGTTGGCATAACATAGATATTGGCCAGAATCATTGACATTAAAAGGACCTTAGAAGAACTTAGTAGCGAGATTCAGTGTAAAAATAGCATTGTCAGAGTATTAGGCTGCAACATGGAACATGTATAAACATGTGAAAAGACTTGTGGAGAAAGTTCCAGTTGGAAGAGATAATGTATAGTCTATGCTCATCAAAGATGTTACATGTACCTTTGTTTCTTTCTTTTTTCTGAAATGCCAATAAAAGTTTATTTAAACAAAAACAACTATTTCTGTATACTATGAGCAGTGGTGGCTTTTCCGTTCATGGAAATGTTTCTTATTGTAACTCATAAAATAAAGTCTATGTATTTGGAGCCTATTTTTCTTTTTTTTGGCCATGCCATTAATCTCAGGAGACAGACTTATGGATTAATATTCTGTGACCTTATATATTATTCTTGTTATTGTTTTCCGGTATGGGGTCTTGGTCTTCCAATCTCATGTCATGTGATAGAATCAGGAATTTCTCTGCTGTCATCTCTGACATGCTATACTGGATTGCATGTAGATGCTTGATAGTTTTCTTGGTGTCATTAATGTCATGTGGAGGTAATTCAATGGTATTAACTTCAGGCGTACATTTCTGTAAACTGCAGAGACGTTCCTCAATATGTGCCAATTTTCGCTGAGATGTCTTTCCCCATGTTCCTCTCCCATTACTCCTTAAGCTGAGTTACAAGTTGTTTTGGGTTGTCCATGATTCCTCAATATAGGTCTATTACTGCTTTCCTCCTAGATCCAATAGTTAGAATGTCTGTCATTACTTGAGGTGTGAGAGGTTCATTACTTCTGTTCTTTCAGATTTTATGTATTATAGTTGTAATTTCCTAAGGTCAAAAATTGGCCGCTCAGTATACAAACATTTTCAACCATATTTTGGAATGATTACGTGTTCCTTCCTAGTACACTTTCTTTATGTTAGCTCTACCTATATTATTCCATATCTCTAGTATCTGTTCCAACTCTGCTCTTTGCAGGCCTGGATGGCTCTCTACTGGTATCTCTGGTGAGTAAGCAGTCAGTTCGTGATTGCCCTGGTGATACTGTACCTAGCAGCTCATGAGCACCTTCACTAATCTTAAGAGTCTTGCCTTATGGTAAGCTTTTGCCATATCTGGTTACTGGGATCCGGGTATAAGTTTAGGTATTAGGCTTCCGTCTAGCAATTGTCAGTCAATTATTTGGCTAACCATTGAAGTTGTACCACCATATGAGATTGCTCAAAATCAGGTGCCGCAAATCCACACTCTTTGATGGATAATTGTATTTTGTAGCGTGCTACTCGATGAAGTTTCCCATTCCAAAGCAAGTCAGCGATGAGTGCATTGCAATCTTTGAAAAAGGATTTTCAGAGGAGAACCGGCATATTAACAAAGTAATTCAGATGTAGCAGTAAAATAATAATTTTAATACATGATATCTCTACTATAAACTAATAGTGAAAGGTATTTCCAAAATTCTAACTAGCCCTTGATAGCTCTGGGGTTCCTGTTTAAATTACCTTCTATAAGCTCTAATTCATTATGATATATGTATACCTCAAGGTAACGGAATGTGTACCGCTCCCATTTAATGCAGTTTGTGTTAGGTAAATTCTCGCCTTGTTTAGCTCCCCGGTTTCAAGGGGAATAAATATGTTTTGGAACAATTCATTAACAATCAGGAATCATTTCTGAAGTAGGTCCAATTGTCAATCACTGGTGAAAGATCGAGATCTATATTTTCCAGATACAATAATACGCCATCTGCATACTAAGAAAGTATGTTGTCAACCCGGTTCAGTTTTATACCACCATTTGCATCTTGTTAAGCGTAATTACTGCCAGTGGTTCCATTATTAATGTGAAAACTAGTTGTGACAGCAGTCTTCACTGTCTAGTTTCTCTGTGGATCCGACAGGGACCCGAGATTTGTACTACTGTTCTTACCCTATTTGAGAAGTATATAACTAGCATATCCAACTGTGCATGTATTCTCACATCCCTAGTTATCTTACAACTGTAACTTTAAACATATAGTTCTAGCTTACAATGTCAAGCTACAAAGGCATTTTCGATGCCTATTGACAATACTGATGAGTCTTGGTACATGTCTGGGGCCAACTCCAATATGTGAAATAGGCGTCTGGTATTGGAAGATATATTGCGGCCTTGCACAAACCCACAGTGATCTGGGTGCTCCATGTCAAGGGAGGGAGTACTGTCACTAACTGATTAGCTAGCACTTTACTAAGTATTTTGTAGTCCATATTTATCATTGACAAAGTTCAGTACAATGTTGTGTCCTGGTAGTCTTCGCCAGCTTTCAGCATTGAGATTACCAGCACCTCTCTGGTTAACGTTGTAAACTCGGCTTTTTCAATGTAGTACATTTCTAATAATTTGGGGCTTATTATGTCTGCATATTTAATATTTCACCAGTAGCCCGTTGGATCACTAGGATATTCCCAAGGCTAGTTCAGATATTGTTTCTGTATTTGTTGTAGTGGCAGAGCTAACTCAAAGTTATATATATATATATATTCACTGAAAAAACCATAGGTTATAGACCATATATAGTTAGGAATTAGCATTTACAAAACCTTGAAAATTCACTGAAAAAACCATAGGTTATAGACCATATATAGTTAGGAATTAGCATTTACAAAACCTTATTTTACTCACACAAAACCATTGAAATTCCATATATAGTTAGTTGTACTAACTATATATCGCGCACCTGCAATCCACTGCTGATGATGTCACATATTACATCATTCATGACATGGTCAGTGACATCACTGATGACATCACTGATGACATCACTGATGACAACATCCAGTGACTGTATGTTTCTGTAAAGTTAAAATATGTCTTATATATTGAAGAATGAGTGAATGTATAAGTGTCTGGATGATGTATTTAGTAGGTGCATGACTGACTGTATAAGTGAGTGATTAAATGTGTCTCACTGAGTGCATGGGTTAGTGACTAAACTGTTTTAAATTGTGCATCATTGAGTCTGTTGTTTTGTAATCTGATGCATGTGTTGATCATTAGCTATATGACTAACTATATGGGTTATTGATTAGTTGGCCAAGTATTTGTATGGGAGACTGAGTGTGTGTGTGGGTGTCTGGGAGGTGTATGACTCTGTGCATAGATGTGTGAGCAGTTGATTCACTAGATGTATGGGTTCAAAACTGCATGTGGAAACAGCTGTATGGGCGGTTTACTGTGTGCATGAGTGTATTGGTGAGTGAATGGATATCTCAGTGCTACATGTCAAAGTAAGTACATATGAAAAACACAGTACATGTGATAGTTGACATATATAAATAACTGTGCATAAGAGCCAGTGAATGTGTGAGTGGCTGTATGGATTATTGTGAACTTGTATCAGGGATTGTATAACAGAGTAAATATGTGTTATTATATGTTTCAATAAGTAAGGTGTGTTTAACTATATAGTTGAGGAAATGGAGGTGTGCTTGATTCTTTGCAAGACTGACTAGGTGTGTGAGTAACTCCATGGATGAGTGACAGTCTGTGAGTGTCTGTTTACACTGAGTGTATCTAAGGTTATATTAGAGTCTGAAGAGGTTCATCGTATCATCACATGAATGATGTCATCAGTGATGTGATCAGTAATGTCAAATGAGATGTCATCAGTGATGTCATTTGAGATGTCATCAGTGATGTCATCAGTGATGTCACTGACCATGTCATGAATGATGTAATATGTGACATCATCAGCAGTGGATTGCGGGTGTGCGATATATAGTTAGTACAACTAACTATATATGGAATTTCAATGGTTTTGTGTGAGTAAAATAAGGTTTTGTAAATGCTAATTCCTAACTATATATGGTCTATAACCTATGGTTTTTTCAGTGAATTTTCAAGGTTTTGTAAATGCTAATTCCTAACTATATATGGTCTATAACCTATGGTTTTTTCAGTGAATTTCATAGGTTTTTTAATAGCAAATCTTTATAAAAATAATACATTTTAAATTGAATTTTATATTTTATAATTCTGTCATTTTTTTTTTATATTCTTTTTGGTGCGCTCCCGGGGCGCGGACAGGTGAACGCACGGGTAAGCGCAATCTTGCGGCGCGCCCCGGGGCGCATACTGATGCGCGTCCCGATAGCGCTAATGCCGCGAACGAAAACAACATCGTGACGTATCGCGTAGCCGCCACGCCTTGCGTCATAAGACACATATCGCGTAGCCGCGAGATGCGTCTTATGACGCACCGCGTAAGCGCACCCGGAAGCGCATACGATCACGCAACGTAAGCGCCCCGATGCGCTTACGATACACGCCCGGGACGCGCCCCGGGGCGCGTAGCGTAAGCGCGTCAAACCATGTGACTTTAAAATAACACTTTTCATTGGTTCAGAACTTATTTTTTTCCAAATTGTGTGAAACCCACCCATTTCTCTCACTATTGCTTTGTACTTGGAGAGAGCAAGAGCTGTTCTGTGTACTCTGTTTATCTCCTACTTTTCTGATCTCCAGCAATGGCTGCAAGAGAGTCATCCAGCAGTGATTCAGAGGGATTTTTAGATGAGGACCCTCCTCAGCAGAAGAAAAAAACCCATTTCATCTGGAAATTTTATGACATCCCTGAAGGACAAAAAAAAGTCAACGCTCCCAAAGTAACCTGCAAAATATGTGGGAGTAGTTTATCCAGAGGCAATCCTCTGAAAAAATATAGTTTTGGAAATGCTAATTTAATCAGGCATGTGAAAAGAAGACACCCTAACAACTTTGCCAGGGAGAGTGTCAGAGAGCTGGCACGGAATGTACCCACAGATGGCGGCAGCACCTCCACTGGTGGAGCAACACCTTCGGGACCACCCCGTGGAAGAATGGTCCCTAACATTCAGCCGGTGTTTGCAGGCATCAAATTTCTGTGCACGGAGTGTGACGAACTGCTCTGCTATGGGGAGCAGAGTGTTGAACTCATTGCCCTAAAGAAACAGCAACACCGCTGCTCTGCCAGTCCCTAAATTTTCAAATTTTTTTGCTCCTGTTGAGCAGTTTTGGAATCCTTGTTTTTGTTTTTCCCTTGACAAAAATCCCAAAAAAATATAAAATTGTTTTAAAAAGTCTAAAAAAAATATAAAACAACAAAAACAAAAAAAAATATATATCTACGAAAGGAAAAAGGTAGAGGTTACCCACCTTCCCCAACCTCCCTCGAATACGAATCTAGAGCCCCATCGATACTTATCCACAAAAACACCCCTTACACCTAACAACACAGGAAAAAATGGCGACACCACTAATATAGCCAGGAATCACAACCTAACTAAGGATACAACGGCAAAATATGTGGCAACGAGAACAGACCAGCCACGGAGGAGAGCAAAATGCCGAACGCTAACAGCCAGATCTATCCCACATAAGAAACCATCCCGAACACAGAAAGAAGTCAAGGAGCTCAAGAAACTAATAGGCAACCTGGCACTAGACTCGATGAAAGTCTCAAAGACAATCGGGAAAATCTGGGAGATGACGATAAATACGCACACCAAGGTCTCACACATCCAGAATCTTGTACTCCGACACAACAGACCAAACAGGACCAATCCCTTACCAAACGAAGAAGCCCTGGCCCTACTCCGATCCTATGAACAATCGGCTCTACGAAAGGAGGAGAATATCGAAATTGTACCTATTGACCCTAATAGATCGTCCAGAAAGAATGATAGGAAAGTAATCCACCACAACTTACAACATATCCAGGTAACTGCAACCGAAACAGAAAATGAAAAGAGCGCTAACTCACAGAAAACCCTGAACTGCCTACTACTTAACTGTCGTTCAGCAACTAAACACGCATCAGACATAGCCGCCCTAATCATTAATAAAGAAATCGACCTAGCCATCCTCACGGAAACTTGGCTCAGTGAATCATCCTCTCCTTCCATGGATCTCCTAGTACCACCACAATATAACATTGTCAGATTAGACAGACCGAGGAAAGTGGGAGGAGGTATAGCGTGTATTCACCGCTCAGAGATCGAGGTCAACAAATTCCAATCTGACCCTATAGAATCTTGTGAATACCTTGGTCTTAATGTAAGACTACCAAAAAATCAAAGCTACAACCTACACGCGTTCTACCACCCACCTGGAGATAACGCAAAGTTCACAGAGCATCTTATAGAGATTATAACTGCCAACTCTAACCCAGATGCCAACAACATATTCCTAGGGGACTTTAACCTCCACTGGGACGACGACAATGACAAACTAGTTAACTCGATCAAAGACTTCCTCTACGAGCTAAACCTTACACAAGCATGCATCCAGCCCACTCACTCACAAGGAGCGACTCTAGACTGGATTATTTCAAGAAACAAAGAGACATCAATCCTCGCTATAGACCCGTGTGATTGGTCGGACCATCACGCCATAACATTCACAATACCTACAATGAAAAAGGGCAGGACCGTGCAACCCCATAAGTCCAAAAAATTGATACGAGATACAAAAGAAGCTAATATTGAACTTCTGGTCGAAAGATGTGAGAAAGACCTGAAGCCTTGTAACAACAGGCAGAATGTCAATGAGATGACGGATCACTACCTAACGTCGATCGATAAGATAGTTAATGACACATTGCCTCAAAAGTTAAAAAGAGTCTCGGAAAAGCCCAAAAATCCTTGGTTTAATGAGGCACTGAACGAGGACAGGCGAAGACTGAGAATGGCTGAAAGGAAATGGAGACAACATCCATCCTCCCCCGAGCTGAAAGCCCTCAGGAAAATAAGGAAGCAATATAACAAAAAGATCATCAACTCCAAAAAAGAATTTATAAGGGCTGAACTGGGCAATGCCAAAAACAGACCACGAAAACTTTTTGAGATCCTAAAACAACAGTCAAATAAACTAACTAAAACGACTCAAGAGAACCCGAAAAATCCCATAAGCTGCGAAGAATTCTCCTCATTTTTCACGGATAAAACTAAACTGCTAGAAGTTGAGCTTACAAGTGCCGCTGCTAATATCACGACCTTTCCATCATCTGAAAATGAGACTAATGTGACATCGGAAGATCTCCTAACAAAAAATAAGGCAAATTGGGACACATTTGAACTATACGACCAGGGAAAGATCGCCAAAACACTAGCTGTACTTAGACCGAACAACCACTATCAAGACCCGTTACCGGCAAAATGTGTAAGAGAAATCAACCACACTCTAGTTCCGATCTGGACTGAGATAATAAATGCCTCACTTGCACAAGGGACCCTCCCTGACTGCCTAAAAACAGGGCAGGTAGTTCCCATCATCAAAAAACCGACAGCGGATGCAACAGACCCGAATAACTATCGACCAGTGACCAACATCCCTTTACTCGCCAAACTTATTGAGAAATGCGTGCAGGGCCAACTGAGTCAACACATCGCTAAGTTCTCATTACTTGATGACTGCCAATCAGGTTTCAGAACAGGGCACAGTACTGAAACCGCGATCCTACATATTGTTGATGACGCCCTACAAGCCCTTGACCAAAATCATGCGTGTCTACTGATCCTTCTAGACTTGTCATCTGCATTTGACACAGTAAATCATGAGATCCTGATGACCAGGCTACAAGACAGGATGGGTTTATCGGGAAACGTACTGAAATGGTTTAACTCCTTCCTGCAGAACAGGACTCAGCTATTCCTGGTCAACCAAGCAATCTCCTCCCCATGCCCTAACGCAATGGGGGTACCACAAGGCTCAACATTATCCCCAGATCTTTTCAACTTATATGTAGAACCCCTCACGGAGATTCTTCGAAAATCACAGATCTCCTACCATATGTATGCAGACGACACGCAAATATATATGAAGATCACCTGCAGTGACGACATAGACCTACTGAATGCAACTCTAAAGAAAGCTCTGCAATGGCTAACAACCAACCATCTGAAACTTAATGCCAACAAAACAGAATTCCTGTTAATCTCACCGACAAGGAGTCAACCAGAGGTAAAGGAATGGGCTAAATTGGTGACTGCGCTCAACTGCACTCCGACCCTAGTTAACTCAGCCAAATCACTAGGAATTACATTAGACGAGAACCTCGACATGAAAGAACACATCAACTCAATGGCTAAGAGCGCCCGCTTCCACTTGAACTATCTAAGAAAACTAAAACCCTTTATCTCAGAAGCGGATCTAAAACTTGCCATCCAATCGCTAGTTATTTCAAGGATCGAATATGGCTGCACCACGTTAGCTGGCCTACCGAAAACATCGACGGCACCATTAAAGGCCTGTCTCAACGCAGCGGCAAGACTCATCACGGGAACCAGGAAATTCGACCACATATCTCCTCACCTGAAGGCACTAAACTGGCTACCTTATGAAGCTAGAATTAAAATGAAGATAGCCTGTATTTCCCACAAAGCGATCCACTTCAACACGCCTAGATACCTAGCCAAGAAAATTAAGCTATCGGGAGGTAACAGACCAACCAGAAGCGCTAAAGAGTTGCTATTGAAGCCGGCCTTCTTCCGAAAGAAAAAGACATATGACAGAGCATTCTCCGGAGCCGCCCCCAGAGTCTGGAACTCAATCCCTCCTAACATCAGGAAGATTAAAAACACTGCAACATTTAAACGGGAACTGAAGAACCACATGATGAGTATATACCCTACATAAAGATCCCTACAGACTACTGGTGTGAGCATTTATGCCAAAAGAGGATCAGACTCATCTTGAATAATCTGAAGATCGACAAGACAAAGGACTGATTACCGCGCAAACACCGGCTGTACACCTTACTGCTACCTCATATTTATATGATCTCTACACTGTATCTCCCACCTGAAAGATACTACCTATACCTTACTTTGGTTATCTTTACGATCCTCGCTACTAGCTAAACTATCTCTACTCTCAGTGCTAACTACTTAGATAATTGTACTTATAATACTATGTAACCCTACCTCACCGAGCCGAATATTTGACTATGACTCAAGCTTTACGTTATGCACCTCTTAATGCTAATGGCACAGGCGTTAAGAATTTATTTATCTAAATCGCCCTAGATAGTATATCACCATCTACCTCATTTGTTTTGCTTTGTTGTTATAATTGCTACTATAATGTCAATCTGTAATCGTCTATGTTAAGCGCTCTGATACCCACGGGTCTTGTTCGCGCTATATAAAACACTATAAATAAAAAAAAAAAAAAAAATAAATAAATAAAATAAATAAAACAACAAAATCAAAAAAAAAGTTCTTTTCAGAACTACCTCCAATTTATAAAAAGAAGCTTTTTTTTTTTTTAAAAAGTCTGTCATTTTTTATCTCCTGGTACGCTCCCCCGTAAGCTCCCCGGTGCGCGTACCGGGCGCTCCCCCCCCCGCGAAAATCGAAATTTTTTTTATTTTTTTTTTCACCCGCGGGAGCCTTTTATGGCCCCCACATCAAAAGTAGGGGGTCAGGGGGGTGTACCCTGCCCCCTTTTGCTCATTTCCCCCCTTTGATTCTTGCCACCTCTTGTGTCTCAATCCTACCGAGACACAAGATGGCGGCCGCTGCGGACTGTTTCGAATGTTTACAGACACCCGAGAACCAATCAGCTTGCCGTGCGCAAGTCGAGTGGCGCGCCCGAAGCGCTCCCCGGTACGCGTACCGGGCGCGGCTCTAGATATATATCTTTTTTTAAACCTAATTTACTCAAAATTCACAGGACCACATATCTTGAGACCTAGCAAAGGCACATCGGGCAAACAATATCTACAATTTTGCCAAGTTTCGTGGAAATCCATTCAGCCGTTCGAGCTAAAAGTGAGGCCAACCGCCCTATGGAAAATTGCATGGCAAAAACACGTTTTGGGACCCCCCTTTTTTCTCGGCCCCCCCTTGACGACCCCCCCCAAATTTTCAGGGGCTGCTCAGAAACAAAATGTTCCATTTTCCTGAAAATGTCAGCCAATTCCGTCCACAAACGCCAAAGTTATTAGACATAGAATTTTCAAAAATCCCATAGAGAAAAAATCCTAACTATATATACCTACTGGCGACCGCCAGTAGGTAATATGTTGTAATCATGGTGATGTCCCTTCATGAGCCCATAGATGTATGCCCAAGAGGCTGATAAATCTTTTTAAAAAAAACTCCTTGACGGTAGTCATTTCAGTTTGTAAAATCCTGCTCAATAATGACTTTGTAATAGATGTTGTTGGTGTAGTATGCCTTAAACTGTATTGAATTGTATTACTAGACACCTGCAAACCTCTTGGTAGCAGTTCATGAATACTGTCATTAAGCAGCAGATGCATCTCTCATTGACTCTAGCTGATTGGGAAGATGTATTGCATGTGATTAGGAATCAACGTTAGATTGATTTTAATATGTGGATCAAATACGTTATGAATGTGGCAGATTGCACTGTGATGTATTTCTATTTGTTGATAATAAATATGGCATGCGTGAAATATAATAAACCTGAAACTGAGAACAGAAAAATACAATGAGCAGAATGGACCCGGTATTTTGAATGCAGCAGGAGTAACTCAAACAGGTCCCATAGAAAACAAGCATTTGCAATGCAATAGGTCTGGCAATATTAAAGTTTGAACTATTGGCATTGCTAAATAATGCAATACCAATATCTCAAACTTTAATAATGCGAGACCTATTGCATTGCAAATGCTTGTTTTGTTTTTAGCTTGGAGATTGGTATTGCCGATTTAGCAGCTGTGATTCATTCAGCACGACTCAATGTGATCAAATGAGGGTGCCACTCCTAGGATTAGAATTCAGCTCTTCAATGTGGCATCAATGGGCATTCGTTATGAGACGGACAGATTCCAATAAAGGACTTTTAGTGTGGGTGGGACAGTAGAAGAAAATAAAGAAAATAGGTTGTGTGAGAAAAAAGGGGGGTGCCCGGAGAGAGAGAGGAAGGCCGGCAGTACTCATTTTTGTTTGTATAAAATTTAATGACAGAATGGTACAGTAGTAAACGATTGGCAATAACAGGTCATACTGTTATCTGGTGACATTCATGTTATCAACAGCAGAAGGATGAATGGCTGAGTCTACACATGCAGGATTTAAATGTGTCACTTGTGGGTTACACACCTATTTGTACAGCAATAAGCAACTTGGTGTAAGACTAGCTAGAAAACGAGGATTACTGGGGAAGATTCGTAGAGGACGGGAGACAGAGCTTAGGTCGGCGGGAAAGAGAGGCAAAGTAACAGAAGAAGAGAGGAGCGACCAGAAAAGCAAAAGACAAATAAATATAATGAAAAATAAAATCCTAGTCTGAAAGTCCTTGATGTGTTGCATCCACTGAAAGGTACGGATTAATTCACTTTGAAAATAATATAGGTCAGCGTAGAGGTTCCTTTATGGTATGAGGAAAGAACTAGAACAAGCACTGGCAAAGCCAATGTGACTGTGAGATACTAAGGGAGATAGGAAGCAAAAGAAGTTTTCCTTCAAGTTCGACGGAAGGTCTTTAATAACATTAACGTGTATTTTTTAAGTAGTCCTCAAAATGCCTTGCCACGTGGGTTCAAAATTACAGATATAGGTCATATATTGAGGATACCATCATAAGATATAATTGCATGCAATTAAGGTAAATTTAAGTAATTTACTTTAGTAGGTAGGTTGAAAACCTGGCATGGTTCTGCCAGCATGAATCACTAAATAGAAAGTTATTTTTATGCCTTCCTCTGAGATCAAGAGCAGACACACTGCTTAACTACAGCTATGTGTCCCCACTGTGCATTGCCAAGCCCTTTGAGGTAGTCCCAATCATTAGCAAGGCCTTTTCTTATCCTCCAGTCAGTAGCCAGTTGTGTTCGAATTTTTGATTGGCCACATTAACCACATCCCATTGGCTGATCCAAAGCACTCTTCCTTTCAAAATGGCTAAGTCATGTTTTGGGGCTTCGTTGTTGAGACACATTTTCGCAGCCTTCTGTCAACACCTGCTAATGAATAAATGCATCCCTTGATCTTCTGAGGCATTCAATGCAGACCTATGGATATTGCGGCGAGGTAGCTCAGTGGGTTTAAGGCACTGCTGCAGCGACATATGCAGAACAATGACGTCCTCCCAGTGCGGACATAATTAGTAACCCTTGCGTTTAGAAATATCTTTCGTTGAAACACTAAACGCCAATGTAAAGTTCGACATTGGCTTGGGAAACAGTGGATTTCTAGACATCTACAGTAAAAACTAGTGTTAAACATGGAACAATTGTATACACGGGCGCAGTCTGCGCTGGCTCCATCGATCAGACGCTCAAGTTGCTTCCTGGCACAAAGCGCCCTGGTTCACTTTGCAGAGAAAGCGGCAGCCAGGGGCAGAGGCCGGTCTGTTTAAAGAGCAGCGGAAGCTGCCGGCCGCGCATCCTTATCTACAGTAGGCATTTCTCGGCTCCAGGGAAAAGGTTGGACAGGAAGAAAATGCTTGTAGTTAGACAGCACTCTCTGGGGAGGGTGGGGAGTAAAACGACCTCAGCTGTAGGTTTGAGCCCCATCTGAACGTGCACAACTTTTTATTTATTTAATTTAACAAAGAAGGGAACTATTTTAAGCCACCAGCCATTCATTTCATATTTCCAGGCCATAGATTCAGTTAAATGACTGGTTAACTGGCGTTAAAACTCAATCACAGAAGAGACCTCTGGCACGATCGATACCCCGATCAATTCATCTTCAGACGGGTATATGGAGTAACTCACAGCAGGCTCTCTGCCTCCCCAAGCCCTGGGCATCCAAGACAGCCTGGCAGCAGATCTAATGTATCTGAGGGGAGATGATTTCTTACATTTCTTAGTTAACAAGTAAAGCGATCGCGAAACCGAAAGCAATCGCTTTTGGAAGCAGAGAAAGCCGCGAATGGTGCGAGCGCCACAGTCAGCCATATGGTTTCAATTATCCCGCCCGTGTCTGGTCACGATAATTGAAACCACATGGGCTTTGGTGCGCGTAACAGACACCAATAGGCCGTGGGCGGAGCAATGCACCTGCCTTTGGCCTATTGCGTGCTCTGTTTAAAAAAAACACGCACTCAAAGCCCAATAAAAGAAGACAAAACTAAAAACACACGCACAAGCGTGTACAATTCCAGGGTCCATGTCGGAACCCCGGACAAAAGGACTCCCGCCTGCAACGCAGAGCGCGAGCCCTAAAAAGGCTATTTTGCTGTCCATCTCAGATATATAATGAATATCTACATTTCAATAATATAAAATATCTTAATATTTTGTCAATAAGAACTATGTCATGAGCTTGGATAAGCACTTTCAAACCAACTTCGGGTTGAGTCTCTTTAAACAGTGTAATTGCTCATTATACCCCTATCATTTTGAAATATTATTCATTCGTAACGTAAGGTCCCGAAGAAGTTGGTTGTAAACAAACCTTATCCACCGAAACGTCCGTCGTCCTGACTTACTGGATCCCCTGGAGGCAACATAACCATGGATATTAAATGAAATGTTTTCCCCATGAGTTGGATTTTGAATGCCCTTTCAAACTAGGTGAAAAACATGTGTGTGAAGTAAGAATGTGAGAGTGCGACAAGTAAGGGTGTGATGTTTTGTGAGTTGGTTGTGGTATGAGTTTAATCACAGTATAGGGGTGTTTACATATAATAATGTTAAATGTTTTACGAAGTATTAAATTATGAATCACTGATATACAACAAAAAAATTCTTTTGTATAGAAAATAAGAAAAAGAAATGTTAATGTATTTTTAAAATTACTTTTACTCTTGGATAAGATTTAAAAAAATGCATTTTATAAATAAAAAACAGTAATTGTATAAATAAAAGCACTGCTATTTGTTGATGTATTGACATAGTGAAGGGATTGCCCAGGGAGCTTATTATAACCGCTGTCGAAGAGATACAGGTTGAATGGGAGTGCTCTTTGAGCGTGTTGTTTCAATTTCTTACTGGTCTAAAGCCCTTCATAACAAATCAATGCCATTGTAGTCTATGGCAGTGCCCACTATAGGCCAGTGACGTTGTCAGTGTCATGGTTTCAGGGGTGAGTGTCTCTGGCCCTGCATGAGAGCAGCTGTCCATCATTCACAGATATAGATCCCACCCTTTCCCATTCATCATGCGTAGAAGTAGATGCAAGCATGTGCTTTGGTGCTTTGTCCTGAGTAATGGTAAGTGTTAGAATGTTAATCTTTTATTATGAATCTTGCTCTGGGACCCCTCACCACCCTAACCCCCCCGCCTCCTACTGTGATACCCCAGGGCCCTGGCTGCACATTGCCGGCCTAGTTAGAAGTGGAGCTGCTGAATTTGTTCCTCCACGAAAATGGACCTAAAACACGAGCAGGCCAGGGTTCTTGCTCCCTTGTGAAGTTGATCCAAATATCTGAGTCACGCCCAAAGTGAGAGATATGTGATTACAGTAGACAGTTATCTGCTGTATAGCAACTAAACTGGCCCAATCTTCATGCCCTTAAGAATATCAATGCCAAAAACATGGATTGATTTACGAACAATGAGTGTTCAAAACGTTAAGGCAATGCATGTCAGCGATTGAATCATGTTGTGTTTCTTTCTGTATTTTTTTCCCTTACATACTTTGAGCTGTGCAGGTGTTTATGAGGGGTTTGGGTTGAGAGTTCTAACACTGACGCTGAAGCCAAAGCAAAGTGCCTTATCAGTGGGTTGGCTTCTCTGCAGAGCACACAGAACAATGGCCATGTATTCCAGTGGTAATTGCAATTTTGTGAACATGTATGTGAAGGGGGTGCGCAGATGACAAAGTATTTACAGGGCAAAACAAAAGTAACTAAATTGCTTAAATGGTAGTGAGTTCAGTTTATGTTGGAAGTGGTGAAGTGATGCAAGGAAGTGCATTAAGGGAAGAGTGAAAAGAGGGTGCTGAAGAGGAAGAGAGGTGGTTGAAGATGTGCAGATCTATTTTTCATTTTTTTTCTCTGATGAGGATCCAGCCTGGACCCCATGTATGTCCATTAAGCTTGCCTGCGATGCTATATAAAAGTCGTACCAAACTTTTACACACCAACAGTTTCAAATGTTACCAGCCGCCACCGTTAAAGTGACCTCCCTCTTTGCACTGTTTGGGCTAGGATCTCCTTAGGCACAGAACCGTGAGCCCCATTTCAACCATCACAAAGCCAATTTCTTGAGTATGTCATATTTATCACTGCAACTATGCAACAGCATCCTAGCTGCTCATTAAGCTGGAACAGTCAATTAACTGCCACCTGCCATAGATAGGCAAATAGTGCATCTGGTGCCCAGTGACCTGGCTCCTGCTTTTTTATATTTTGTCTGTGTCTCTGGCCGAACCTTTTGTAGGTTGCCTCCCTGAGTACTCTGAAGACAGTACCATCTACTTGCAGGGTCCATTATATGCACTCGCAGGTATCTGAAACGTTATACACCTGTTTGCTCCTCCAACTCTCTCAAGTTTTGGTGGAGGCGCTAGTGTGCCGGCTGCAAAATGGCCGCAACCTAGTGAGGCTCAGCTGGCTGGACCGAACCTCCACAATTATCAGGCGGAGCAGGTGGGCGCCGAGGGCTTCGGACGGAGGGGATGGCCACCTGAACGTCCCGGCGACTGACAGCCGCGATTTGGGGCCTGAAAATCCCCACCTAAATGAGAAAAGCCAACACCCACCACTGTGGGTCTCCCTCTGCAGAACAAGATGGCGGCCTCGCTCCTCGCGTCCTGAAGAGTGCTGCCCTGACGGACCCCTGTGAGGCTGAGGGGAAGATAGCGGAGTCAATGATCAAGGAGGGCCGGTGCGAGCTGCGGACCTGTGGTTGACCGAGAGCTGAAGAGCCTCCTGTGGGTTGATAGGGCCCGCTCCGGCATCCGGTGAGTCAGTGAGCCATGGGGCGGGAGTGCCGGAGATAGTAAGAAGGACCCATACAAGACGAGGAGCAGCGCTAGTACGACAGCGCTGCGGTGGGAGTCGCCCACCCATAAGACTGCCTCGTCCCTGGGTGCAAGGAGGTGGAGCCGATGAGTCTCAAGCGTCTGGAGCTGGCGGTTGGTCTAGGCGCGCAGCGTGACTTCCCCACATTGAACATGACTTACATTGAGGGACGGCGGAGCACAGCATCCCGGCGCTGGCCTGAACCCCTGTGAGAGCGGCTATGTAGGGGTAAAACAGTGGAAAGTGCCAGCAGGCACTACCCCCTGAACTTAATAAAGTGCTAGAATCCTCCCCCTGCACTCACTAGGTGAAAGGTGGCTACCCCATAGCGCTGCAGGTGCTGAGGTACTGAATTAGAGGAGCGCCTCTTGAGAGTTCCCCATCGTGTGCTGGACACTGCGGGAAGTGGAAGCTGACAGTCTGGTCAGGGAGATGCATGGGTCACATGAGTAACATGGCGAACTTTAAGTTAAAAGGGCCCAAGATCAGTGGCAGGAGCGGGTAAACAGGCTAATTGCACCCGGAGGGCGCACGTCACTGGGGCCTGTCTGGACAATGCATAGTGGGTAACACGGAAGTGCCCTGTTGGTCAGTGTGAGACGGGACTGCACCGGACAGGTCTGAAAAGGCAAACATACGTCGCAATCCACAAAACGTGGGACAGTGGTGGCGGAGCAAGTGTGGCGGTACCTCGGGACGTCCTCCCGGTACTGAGGTGAGGAGCAGACACCATGGCAAGACGAACACAAAACAGTCCAAACTTTCTTTTGAGCAGTGCAAAACTCCCCGAGGGGGGCTTCCAGCTGCAGAGGAACAGTCTGGAAGCGCCATGTCCTCCGCGCAGCCGCAGGAACCCAACATTCACGAAAGATTTACTGAACTGAAGCAGTCACTCTCTAACATAGACCTCAAGATTGATTCTATACCAGATCGACTGGACCGGCTCAGGGACAAGGTTTTGGACCACAATGAGCATCTCACGGAGGTCAAACAGCACACGTCGGCGTTGGAGGATGAGGGCGCCGCCACCCGAGAGAAGCTGCTCCGCATGTATGTTAGAGGTGATACGAAATTAATATGAGGATCTCGAAGCAAGATCGTACATTAACAATCTGCGCATAATGGGGATACCGTAGACCACGGCCATGAACAGAGTAGAGGACTATGTAAACGAACTGCTTAGGGCACTGTTTGGAGACTTTCTCTCATAGGTCTGCATAGTAGAACAGGCGCATAGATCCCTGGTCCGAGACCACCGCCGGAAGCCGCAGCCAGGACAATAATTGCGCGCCTGCTGAACTATAGGGACAATACCGTACTGCGCAGAGCCCGAGACCTACAGGATACGAGGTACCAGGAGAACATGGTCTCCTTTTTCTCCGACTTCACTTTAACGGCCCAAGCGGCAAGGAGGGAGTTTGTACCTGTGAAGAGATTATTACAGCAACAGGACATTAAGTACTCGCTCCTCTACCCAGCAAAACTTCACATATTCCACCAGGGCAAGACTGTGTTCTTTACTGACCCCTACGGCAGCCACCAAGTTTGCACGTTCCAGCCGACAATCTGTATCTGCTGAGCGGCTGAGCAGAGAACCTGAGGGGAGAGGCCCCCTAGATGAAAATGACTGAGGCTCCGAATAACTGGCAATGAGCTGGCACGGCGATGATACACCTTCTGGACACCCCCTACCCCACCTGGCGTGTGGGCTTACCTCCTTTACTGTGGCCTGGGGCTCGCCTAAACTGCCTGGGGGTGGTGGGGGATCCTTCCCCTCCCAAAATAATCCTGTCCAGCCACCCAGCACACCGCCGCTGGGTGTTCCTGAGCACCTAATGCCTCCCACAGGGATGTGTCCCATGGATGTTTCTAATGTTGGCCATTGTGGGCCTATTTTGTTGCAAGGGTTTGGCTGTCAGCCATGTTGGGGGGCTTAAGTGGGTGGTGGGTGGTTTGGTTGGGTTAGGTGCACACCTTGTGTGCTGTTAAGCTGTTTGTGTTTTTTTCTGCTCCTTTCCCTTCCTCTCCCCTCTCTGGCACTTCCCCAGCATCAAACAGAGGCGTTGGGGTACCCGGTGCACTTCGACACATATGACCTAGGGAACGGGTGATTCCACTGACGAAGCGGGTGCGATGAGAGTAGTGACTTGGAATGTGCAAGGACTGAATGATTTTAGTAAGGTTAGACTGGTTGCCGCATATCTCCAAAGACATAGGGCGGACATCTGATTTTTACAGGAACTACACCTAACTAGTAACACCTGGTGCGCTTGAAGACGGGATGGATGGGAGAGAAATTTGTATCAGGTTACTCCAACTATGCCAGGGTCACAGATATAATCCTTAGAAAGGGGCTTCCCTGGAAAACACGCGATACGGTTTGCGATCCGCAGGGGAGGTATGTAATTGTAGCAGGGGAGATGAGGAGGAAACCGGTCAGGCTTGTGTCGGTCTACGGGCCGAACGTAGATGACCCACAATTTTTCAGTGAGGTCTGGAGGCTGATGGAGTCACTTGGATCTGGAACCGTCCTGTCGGGGGGAGATTTTAATGTAATCTTGGATGCACGCATTGATAGATCTGGTGATTCAT
Organism: Lissotriton helveticus; assembly: GCF_964261635.1. Classification (NCBI taxonomy): domain Eukaryota; kingdom Metazoa; phylum Chordata; class Amphibia; order Caudata; family Salamandridae; genus Lissotriton; species Lissotriton helveticus. The sequence continues at coordinate 1,337,692,268 of NC_136069.1, read as the reverse complement.
GTCGGCCTCACCCGAGAGCTACAGAGCAGCTACGTACAATCATGGAAGATCATGAACTGGTAGATGTCTGGCGACGCCGACACCCATCTAGACGAGAGGGTACTTGTGTTTCGACAGCAGGCCCGTCATGGTCCAGACATGATTATTGGCTTGCGTCGCGGGATATAGACACATGGGTACTCATGGTCACTCACTTAGCCCGATCTCTCTCTCTTCATGCCCCTGTGCTGCTCAAATTTAAGTTGCCAGACGCAGCGAACAGGTCTTTCAGCTGGAGGCTCCCTGCAGGCACATTCCGTGATCAGGTGTTCAGGGAGTCGATTTGAGCCGACATAACAGAATATTTTGAACTAAATAGCGGAACGGTGGATTCGCCATCTGTATTGTGGGAGGCCTTCAAAGCGATAATCCAGGGTAAGTGCATTGCCAAACAGGCAGGTGTGCTGTGCTCGCTCAGGGGAGATCTCCAGCGTCAGGAAGGGGAAATTCGTGAACTTGAATTGAAATATTTCTAATCCAACTCCCCAGACACCTTGAGCTACATCAAGATGAAAATTGCGGAATTCGAGAAGGCTGCACAGAGAGAGACGTATTACCTGGGCATGGAGGCAAGAGCACGCCAATATGGAGAGGGGGACGGTGCCGGGAAAAGGCTGGCGAGCGTATTAAAAAAGCCCAGGGCCAGCGAATATATGTGTGAACTGAGCAGTGATAGTGGTAAGGTGGTCACTGAACATGCTGCGGTGCAGGCTGAGATGCTCTCATTTTACACCTCTCTGTACTCTGCACGACAGACGGAGGTACACCCGGATCTGCTCCCTATCTTAAATCGATTGAATTGGCTAGGTTGAGTGAGGGGCATCGAAACTATCTTGATGAGCCTTTTGAGGAGAAGGAGGTAATTGCAGTGTTCAGGCTATGCCCGGAGATAGGGCCCGTTCTACCAGGAATTTGCGCCACTCCTTGTCCCGCATCTCCTCAACATGTATGAGGAATCACTGAAGTGAGGCATTCTACCCCCCTCTCTGAGAGAGGCCCTAAGAATTATTTTCCTCAAACCTGATAAGGACCCGCAGTTGTGCGACTCCTACAGACCACTCTCAATGATAAATCTGGATAACAAGATACTTACTAAACTGCTGGAATCACGTTTGCTCCCTTTGCTGCCTGCGGTGCTGCGGTTGGACCAGTGTTGCTTCATGCCCGGGCAGAGCACATCCCACAACCTCCGTACATTCTTCGCGATGATGCAGGAAGTCGACAGTTCTCTCCCCGCTGCAGCCGTTTGTCTAGACGCAACCAAGGCTTTTGACACCTTGGAATGGCATTCTCTGTTTGAGCTTCTGTCCCATATCGGCATCAGTCCCCTATTCCTCGAAAAAAACGCATTGCAGTGGCGAAGTACTGGGAACATATTTATGAGGTATTGGCCCTGCTAAAGGATTGCTCTATTGAACTTTGCCCTTTGGTGGCCCTGCTGGGGTACGTCCACAGCATAGCAGTAGAGCACAGGGATCTAGTGGCCATGCTGTTGCTTCTGGAGAAGAGACGAGTAGCTATTTGCAGGGGGCGCAGGCATAGTCCGATGCACAACACATGAATAAAAGGAATTGTCATTTACAATGTCAATAGCTCAAACACTCGTAAATGCGAGACCTATTACATGGCAAATGCTTGTTTATTAAGGCCAGCGAGGAGCTCCGGGGTCATTTCGGAGAGATGGCTGCTGCAAGAAACAGTGGGACTCTAATGACTCTGGTCTCTCTGCCCAGCTATGTCACCAAGGATTATTGATTGATGACCTGCACAGTCTCTCCGTTCTGGTTTATTCATAATGTTATATGCTTGAGCCACATACTTGTTCTGATTTTTTTGTATTTTTCTGAGAAATTCAATAAAAAGAAGTTTTAAATAAATGAACTCTCTCAAGTTTTCAAATTCCAAGTCAAAGTAGCTCATCCAGTCCAAATCTATTTTGCGTTTTGAAAAAGAAAGTCCTATTTACACAATATATATCAAATCAGGACTACAAGTCTCACCAAACAAAGAAATACATAGAAAGAATTTGGACTGCAGGATTTACTCACAATTGTAACTGGGAAACGTGAGACCTCTGTATCCCAACTTCCATCTTAGACATGAACTTACTTCTGCACTATTGAAAATATAAGACCTCAGCTTCAATATATGACAGACAACATTTACAAATAACTCACACAACAAGACCCCAACACCACATCTCTCCTGGACAACCTCCACAACATAGGACTCTGCCAGATCATGACTGAGCCCATGCACTCAGCAGGACACACACTCGACCCCATCTTCACCACAGGAAACGCCATCACTTTCAGCTACACCATCGAACTCCCGTGGACAGAGCATCACTGCATACATTTCACCCTCAGAACACCCGCCATCCACAGAACCCAGCACCTGCTCCCACTCAGAAATTGGACTAAAATCACCAACGACCAGCTCACCACCTCACTCGGCAACTGCCCCCCAACCATCACGGACAACGACTACCCCATCACCGCAGCCAGAACCTTGCACAGATGGATCTCTGACTGCGACAACACCATAGACCCCCCTCAAGAACAACAACACACACGCCAGGAAAGCCAGCTGGTTTACCACTGAACTCAGAGAGTCCAGACGCACATGCCACCACCTCGAAAAGGCCTGGAGGAAATCCAAATCTACAGAAGCCCACAACAACTTCAGAGCCGCCACCAAATCATCAGAAATACAAGAAAGAAAGCGATCCAAGACAGAATCTTCACACACGCGCACAACAGCAAATAACTCTTCAGCATCATCAAGGAGTTTGTCCAACCCATCAGCGAGTCTACAGACATCCCTCCCTCACAAGACCTCTGCAACAAACTCAGCACCTTCTTCCACCACAAAATCAAGAACATTTAAGATAATTTCGACAAAGACAGCCAACACACAGAACACTCACCAACCACTCCAGAAACCTTGAAGCCAACCATTGATAGCGGGACAGCCCTCACCACGGAAGACACACGGAAGACGATGAAGTCAATCTACTCGAGCGGCCCTCACGGACCCCTGCCACCACCACATCTTCAACAGAGCCACCAACATGATCGCCCCCATGCTTCGCCACACCATCAAATGCTCCCTCGCGAACGCCTCCTTCCCCTACGACTGGAAGCACGCTAAGATCAAACCCCTCCTGAAGACACCCTCGGCGGACCCCACCGACCTCAAGAACTACAGACCCATCTCCCTGTTTCCGTTCCCAGAGAAAGTCATCGAAAGAGCCATCAACAACCAACTCGCCACCTTCATCGAAGAGCACAACATCCTTGACTCCTCCCAATCCGGGTTCAGAAAGAACCACAGCACGGAAACCTCCCTCCTAGCTGCAACAGATGACATCCGCTCCCTCCTGGACAGAGGAGAGACAGTAGCCCTCATCCTCCTCGACCTTTCAGTGGCCTTCGACACAGTCTGTCACCGCACCCTAACACGCAGACTTCACGACGCAGGGATCCGTGAAAAGGCCTTCCACTGGATCTCCTTATTCCTCTCGGACCCCACACTGACCACCTGCGGAGTCCCCCAATGATCCTCCCTCAGCCCCACATTGTTCAACATCTACTAGCTCCGCTCGCCCCCATCGTTAGAACCCACACACTCAATATTGTTTCATACGCAGACGACACCCAACTCATCTTCTTCCTATCCAACAAACCTCATGCAACCAAACACAACTTTCAAGAAGGCATGGAAGCAGTCGCTAAATGGATGAAGAGCAACTGTCTACAACTCAACACGGACAATACAGAAGTACTCATCATGGGCCCACACCCCGATGCCTGCAGTGACACCTGGTGGCCCCCTGCAGCCCGCCCACCACCACGGACCACGCCCGCAACCTCGGAATCATCCTGGACTCCAAACTCTTAATTGACCCCCAGATCAACTCTGTCACATCCTACTGCTTCCACACCCTCCTCCTCCTATGCAAGATCTTCAAATGGATCCCACTCAAACACAGAAAAACCGTCACACACATCCTCGTCACCAGCAGACTTGACTACGGCAAAGCACTCTACGCCAGAATCAACAAAAACCTCACCGCAAGCTTCAAAACATCCAAAACGCCGCCGCCAGGCTAACCCTCAACGTGCCACGACACTGCCACATCACCGAGCACCTGCGCACACTACACTGGTTCCCCATTGAGGCAAGAATCACCTTCAAGATTCTTACCCACGCACACAAAGCCCTCCATAACACCAGATCAGCATACCTGAATAACCGACTCACATTCCACACACCCCAAAGGACCCGATGATCAGCCAAGCTCTCCCATGACATGGTCCCTCGCACCAGGAAGTTCAGATCGGGAGGCCGCTCCTTCTCCTTTCTCGAGGCCAGAGCCTGGAACGCCCTCCCACTCCACCTCAGACAGACGACATCACTCCCCAACTTCACGAGGGACCTCAAGACATGGCTATTGGATAGACCTCCTCCTTGTTGGACCGGACCCTGCACCTCCCCCCTCCCCGCCCCCCCATTCCCACCCGGCGCCTTGAGACCCTTACGGGTGAGTAGTTGCGCTCAACAATCCCACAACTGATTGATTGAACGCTGACAGCATCCTAAGATGCTGTGCTGAGTTTCGTGAAAGGGAAAAAGCAGGATAGTGCCATTGAAACTAAGATATGGGGCTGGTGCACGCTCCCACTGCTCTGGCAGACTTTAGGCACCACAGTGTAAGGGTGTTTGCATGGTGTCTAGCATATATGTTGTACTGGAAGATTAACCTACCTATTCACAATAATATCCTTAGAAATAGGCGCTGGGTGTTGGCAGGATGGGAAATACTGCCAGTATAAGTGGGGTGGAGCCATTCCCTGCCCCACTTACATTTCAAACGAAAGCCTCCAGCACACAAAGGAAGTAGACACCAGGCTTTTTTCACCTTAAAGCACTTGGAGCCTGGGCAGGAAAGAACTTTCTAGAACCAGATGTGGGGGGTAGCTAGGATTTTATCATCACTTCAAAGGCTGGCACCATGTATACATATTGGACCCTCAGAACAACTCTTCAAAATACACCTAGACCTGTGGGAGGATTCAGAAAGACTGCAGTGTACTCCGGAGAACAGCCCTGATGCTTGAAGCCTGCCCTGTTCTCAGAGGGACCTGCTGCTACCTAAGGACTGCCCTGCTGCTTGAGTCCTGCCTTGCTGAAGGTGAACTGGATCATATTCTTGTCCCCAGGAAGACCCGAGTGACTCCAAGGGTAAGTTGGCTGACCTCCTTTTCTGAGCTACAGGGATACAACAAGCTCCAGAGTCCTCTCTGCAACTGCCCAGCTGACCTGCTGCAACTGGACCTGCCTGAGCCCTGCTGGCCTTTGTTAGAATGAGTACCTGATCTGCAAAAGGGGCCTCCTCAGGTCCCGGGCACTCTTCTGCACAGAAAGGTGAAATCCTGAGGTTTTGGGCTCTTAGCGACCTTGAACGGGCCCATTCTCTCCAACACTCTGCCGCCTATGACAGCCGCCAAAGCAAAGTTAGAGGGACCCCAACTCTTTGCGCTACAGCAACCGACAGCGTAGACCGGCAACACAAGATCTGCACTTCATGCTACAGCATGTACAGCCCACAGTAACGTCCAACCAAAACTCCAGCTATGACCATCTGCGACTCCTAATTGGATCTTCGCACTGCAGTGACGACCATCTGCGCGGCATAGCCTGCTCTTCGTGCTACAGCGACGACCACCCTCTACGCTCTCCCTCCTCCTCACTGCCTCCTCCACCACGAACTGGACTCTTTGTACTGGAAGAAGTTAGCTTTTTCAGCAGGACTAACCTGGTCCCTGTATTGGGCCCGCACTCCAGCGCAGTCAGTCTGAACTTTTGGCTTCCCCCGGTCTAGTGTGACGAGATAACTGCAAGTGGCACTTTGAGTTTTTAGGCACTTGACTTACCTAAATGTTTTACATCGAATATCTTCTATTCTACTGATTGGATTTTTCTCATTCTGGTCTAATTTTATTTAGTAAAATTCACTCAATGTTTCTAAATTTGTGTGGGATTTTCCTTGTATTGTTCGTGCATTTTATTATTGTTTGAGTGCTAAATAAATACTTAACATACTGCCTCTAGGTTAAGCATGACTGCTTTTGTGATAAGCTACCAGAAGTTGAAATACCAATTAATTCAGTGAATTTTGTGGTTCACTCTGACAGGGATTGTGGTTGTTGCAAGAGAAGGGACTTCAGCCTTCTAGCATCTATTATATACTTAGCCGAGTGGTATCTAACTGTGCCTGAAAATACTTTGAAGACTACTGTGTCTATCCTCACATCTATGAGTTTATATTTAGTAATATCTGCAAAGATCATTTTATTATCCTTACAGGATAAAAGGTAGTATTTACTCGACATAGCTTTATATCAAGACCATACTCTAGGACATTTAATATGCCTTTTACAGGCTTTCAAATAGAATGTATGTTTTTAAAAATGTGCATCTCATCCGTGAGCATGAAATAATAAAGGTAAACATTTACAGCACCAATTCGGTAAAGGTTGAAGTGAGTCTAGTAAAAAAACTCAGCTTTTTCTAGTCTGATTTATTGATTGTCTTAATTTAAACAGCATATGCATGCAGTTCATTCTAACGATATCAAGAATTGTAATTTGGCCACCTGAAATGTCCCAGACCCATACAATAACACGGGCAACCAATGGAGCTCCCTCCCTCTGCCATACTTCAATATCTGATTGCCCTGGGGTTCTTTTGGGGTGGTCTCTAACATCTAGAATTTACTCATCAACTCCTCCCACTGAAAACCCTCCAGCAATTCGACTACACTGTTGTGACAATTGCTGTTGGGTTACACATATTCACCCGAGGAGTGGTCGACCAGCCTGAATGATCACGGCAGAGCCGTTAGAGTCCTGTTCCAAATTTCTACACTCCACAACTGCTATTGGTCACCCTGGAAGCTCAAACTGGCCAAGCTCCTGCCCCATGGCTGCTGCTGGAACTGTGATGCGGACTGCTGTGACCTGTACTATATCCTGTCGATCTGCCCAAGGCTTCAGGACTATTGGGAAGACATCTGGTTCCTGCTCCGTCATCATAGCCCCTACCTTCTCCCTTCCACCCCTCATCTTGCCATCCTCCATGACGTTTCTAACCTCCCTTATCTAACGACACAGGAACACCAGTGGATAGCCACCTCCCTTGCCATGGCTAAACTCTGTATTCTCTGTCACTGGAGGCAGCCAACCCTCCCATTGTCCAATGAATAGCAGATAGAACTTCATAGGAACCACCTATAAGTTTAATGTTAAACTCAACACCTTTAATGCCATTTGGGCCCCTTTGTAGTGATGGATGAGGCTGTCCCGGTGTGAGATCGCGCCATGCCAGTTTGCTCTTCCCAGAACTGCTGGCACAACCTCTACCCTAGGCGTGATGGTCTCTAGCAAATTGTTGGTATTATAACCATATCCCTATCCTCAGTGCCCTGACCGACCGGCTGGATTACAGATTTCATGTCCCTTTTCCTGGGCTCCTCAGGCTCTCTCCTCCCCCCTCCAATCGACCCTGCCCTTTTCTCAGCATCTGTACTGATGACCCCCAGTTATTCCTGTTACCCGTGATTCTAGCCACCTAGTCGCTTAGTTCTATGTTCCTTTAGCAAAGGTGCATTATTGTTGCATTTGCATTTGACTCGATTTGGATATAACACCTATGCTACGGCATTGTAGTGTCTTTACTATATAAAAGTCCTCTTTTATGCATCCCTTATATAATGCTGCAAGCCTATTTGTATTATAACTTTTTAAAACCTAATAAATAAATATTGCAAAAATAAAAACACAAGCAAACATTTGCTTTTATTACATGAAATGTCACTCTCATGCCTCCACCACCCAGTATTACATACATTTTCCATACCCGCTTAATGCATACTGTATGTCATCTTTGTACGGTGAGGTGGCAAGACCATTTAAGTGTATCATCAAATACGTTTCCCAACTGGGGGTATTCCTTAAAATACTCAATTAATTTGCTATTGGTTGACCAACCAGGGCTATGCGTTTTTTTATATGAGACAACTATTTTCTGTATAGAGGATTAATTGTCAAGTTTCTTCATTACACACCTGTATCTAGTTTGGAATCCTTTAAAGGCTGATTGAATTGTGTGATATTAAAACAAAACCATCTGCATACACAAGATGTGAGATTTTTTTAGAGCTTTGCTTAAGGTGAGGATCTCTCCAATGCTTCAAATGCTCCTGGAAAATGAGCCTTATTTGATGAAAATAGCAAGGCGGCAAGCATGCACCACATTCAAAGTCCAGTCTCAGGAGGCTATTTATGAGATAGTTCTTGAGAATAAGAAGTTCAACCTGAAGGGCTAGAAGTGAAAGTCAGCTATTAGATACAATATTGGGTTAATGCCCCATGTTTTAAGCATTAGCTATAGTCTTGCTCTAAGTGATCAAAAGCTGAACTAAAGTCAACACTGCTTATGTGCAAACTGGTAGATGTCTCTTTAATCACATTTGATGCAAAGATGATCAAGGTTGTTATGTTGTCCTTCAAGAACCATTTTTACGAAAACCAATGTACGCACATTTCAGTAACTGTTTACCTACAGCTCATTGTATTAGTTTATCCAGCAGCAACATAGCAAAACATTTTCCCTCAGCATGTAAAAGAGGTATAAATTGAAAGTTACTTGGCAACTCAGGTGGACCACGCTTACCAATTGGGCGTAAGTCAGTTACTGCATAACTCATGATGACAATGCTCAGGTGCAGTCAAGGATGCCCTAACCCAGCAATCTTGATCTAGCAGAAGCAATGCTAGTTTCCACACTTCCTTTAGCCCACTGGTGACCATACAAAATATATTTATGCCTGTCAGCAATAGAATGGGTGAAAGGGGAATAGGACATGAGAGAGGGAAACACTGGGTATGTTCACATATTAGTCCGTTAGAATTTCCATAAGTGCCTTGCAGTTCCCTATTTCTACTATGGCATGTTATATTACATTTGACAGTCTCTGTGTAACCCACTCTCTATGTTAGTAAAAGCTCTATAAATGCAGTGAACTGAAAAATAGGATAAATCTTTGTAATAAACACACAAAATCACAAATTCCTTTACAGATAACTACCTTCAGTGAATTGTAATCAATAATGTGACTAGAATGAGTAGCAAGATACATTACTTTGTACTTTCTTTCTTGACAATATGCATTATCTTTCCAACCTCTGACAAAACCTTAGTACCGTACATGATATTAGTAATATTAAAAAGTATGTACAATATGAGGATTTGCTAGTTCCTCTCATGAACAAATGCACAATCTCTCTTGCACTCCAGTGTATTAGAGTTCATTATCCTTGGAAGAATACATCCAGTATTATTGTGCAAATTAAAGTCATAGTCATTGACCTCAAAGGTTATCTATAATTCTTCTCTAAAGTGAATAAGTGCTTGGTAACTCCAGATGAGAACGCAATGAATTCCAGTCTCCTGGCAACAATGTTCCTGAGGCTTCAGTTAAGTATCACGACTCCCTCACAAGGAATGCTTTTAAACATGAGGAATGTATACTCAATGTATCTCAGAAAGCCGCGCCCCTTGCAAATTCATATGAGAGTCCTATGACTCTGGGAAATATATGTTGTCTTTTCTCCGCTATGCATAGTACAAGCATCACAGCCACAAAGCTTCACATCAAGCGGTGCCCACACTCGGCGTGTACTGCTGGCCTCCTGTGCAGTGGAAAACTAGTGCGCCTCTGTAGTCTGGAGGAGCACGTATTTTGTACTTCCTGCATACACAGCTGAGAAGGGTCACAAATCATGGCAATGACTTGAAAACATGTGTTAGGAGATTATTTGTCTCTAGTGCTCCAGAGGGAGATGGTGATAAATTAATTTTTCCACTCTCTAGGGGGAAGTAATTTTTCTAATAAAGTTACATTAACTTGTATCTATTAATTCCTTTCCATTTCTACTTGAACGTAAAGCGTCAATATATGTCTCCAATTCATTAAATGGAATTATATAATCCGGTTCAGTTTTAAATGCCCTTAAACCTTGACTAAAAGGTTTCCAAAACATTGTAGTACCCTTCATAATGATATCAAACATCTTAGTTCACAAGCTTTTATTCTTTTCTCTTTAACTTTGGAATTCAGAAATCTTTTATTTCTGGTAGAGTGTATTGACAGGGAATCTTGCACAATACTAGGTTATCATTTTACAACTTGTGTCAAATATCGTCTGCAGCTTCCTTTTACAGTTCTGCTACTACACTAGAAAACATCCCTAGTGATTCTGCCCTTCTTATGTTAACAGCCCTTAGTAATCTCCTACTTGATCACGAGTTAAGAGACCGAGGGCCAGATGTAGGTAATCCCAATTTACCTATTTTTAAATACCGAATTTTACTGATTCGGTGTTTAAGAAAAGGTAAATGGGATGTAGATACATTTTCGGTAAAAATTACCGAATCGGTAAGATTCGGTATTTACCGAATCGGTATTTACCGATTCGGTAATTGCCATGAATTCCTATGGGCCTCAAGGCCCATAGGAATGAATGGCAATTACCGAGCCCATAGGAATGAATGGCAATTACCGAATCAGTAAATACTGATTCGGTAAAATGTGGGAAACATTCAAGGGTGCCAGGGTGTCATTTTGACACCCTGTTGCACCCTTGAATAGGGCTTGTGTGTAGATGTGGCACACATACATGCCCTAAGGGCATGTATGTCTGCCACATGGCACAGTTGAAAATGCACAGATTTGCATTTTCAAAGGTATTCCTTATTTACCACCAACTTATAGTTGGTGGTAAATAACGAACCCTAAAATGGGAAAAGCACTCATTTGAGTGCTCCCTACATTGCAAATTCGGTAATTTACCGATTCGGTTAATTACTGAATTTGCAATTTAGGCCACCTACATCCCAAATGCCCAATACCGGTCGGTAACGACCGAAATTCGGTAATTTCAGCCGTTACCGACCGGTATTGGGCCACCTACATCTGGCCCCAAATACCAAACCCATGAAGTGAGACCACATGATTGAATATTATTGGGCTGAGATAATCTGACACAATACCCTTTCAAAAAACAAATTATTTCTACATTGTTCTATAGTCTATGGAATCTGCCATCTAACTGTATTACTATTTTGTTTTAAACTGTATTATTGAGGTTGTATTGCAACTAGTGTTTTCTCACATCCTCAAATCTATTTTGCCCTTGTGGTGCTCATTTTTAAAATACAAATATTGAGGTGGGGGCTGCCCAGCATAGGCATGGCCATGCCCCCACCCCTAGTAAATGGGGCAACAGTCTTTCTGTACCTCACCCCGGGGCAGGTGGGGTAATTACCTACATGTGTCCCCCAGGGGGGGGCAAAAAGCCCACTAGAGGCCAGTAAGAGTTTATTTATTCTAAAAAATATATAGGTTTGGGGGCTACCCACCATGGGCATGACTGTGACCCCCAAAAAAAGTCTTTCAGGGGAGCAGATGGGGTAATTGCTCCCCGATCTGCCCCCAGGGGACAGAGAGCCTACTAGATGTAAGGGATTTTTAACCCCTTGCATGCTTGTGATGGCCAGGAGCCGTCATGCGTCACGGTAGGCGTGTGCGGAGGACTGCCCCTAGCCGTCCAAATCCCGCCCACTAATAAAAAACTCCCGCACAGCGCAAAATTCGCCGCGCGCATGGGGTTAATGTATTGTGGGGGCTGCCCAGCAATGCCACGGCCATGTCCACAACCCAAGCAAATGGAGCAACAGTATTTCTTCTCCCCCCTGGGGTCTGATGGGGTAATTACCACCGATCTGCCCCCGGTGTGGCAGAAAGCCCGCTAGATGCCAGGGAGAGTTTTCTTTTTAAAAGATATAGGGATGGGGACTGCCCACCCTGGGCCTGGCTATGCCCCCACCCCAACCAAATGGGACAACTTTGTTTCTTTAACCCGGGGGCAGATGGAGTAGTCAACCCCCCAGAAAGCCCACTAGACACTAGGGATTTTTTAAAATAATAAATAGGGGTGGGGGCTGCCCAACATGGGCATGGTCATTCCCCCACCCCAAGAAAATGGGGGCACAGTCTAACTGCCCCTCCAGGGAACAGATGGGCCAATCACACCCGATATGCCCCCAGGGAGGGCAAAAGCCCAATAGATGCTAGGCAAAGTTTTTAAAGAACAAAATATAGGGCTGGTGGTTACCCACCATGGAAATGGCTGTGCCCCCACCCTAACTAAATGGAGCAACAGTCTTTCTGCCCCTCACCCGGGGGACAGATGGGGGATTACCCCTATCTACCCCATGGGGCAGAGAGCCCACTAGACACCAGGGATTTCTTAAAATAAAAATATTGACGTGGAGCTGTCCATATGGGCATGACCTTGCCCTCTCCCCAGGTAAATGGGGCAACAGTTTTTCTGGCTCTACTTGGAAGCAGGTGGGGGAACTACCCCCAATCTGGCCCCCGTGAGGACAGAAAGCCCACTAGATACCAGGGAAAGTTAGGGAAGTTCCACCTGATACCAGGGATTTTGCCTTTGTGGCAAAAGAAAGTGGTGTGTGTGGTGCATTCTGGCACTGGCCACATCCCACCCCAAAAAGGACAAACCGGCCTCTCCTCCCCAGAGGCAGATAGGAGGTGTGCCCTCAATTTGCCCCTGGGGGCCGAAAGCCCACTGTATGGCAGGAATATATATTTTTTAACAAAATAATGTGGTGGGTCTTGCCGATCCTAACATCAGGCCTGACCCTCACCCCTAAAAGCTCAAAAGTTTTTCTGTTCCCCTATGAACCAAAGCAGCCCATCCTAATGGCAGGTGAGAGGACATTAGATTGTTTTGGGTGTTGCTTTGACATATGAGCCAGGAGAGTGTGGCTAACTGCCAATAGTGTCCCACTTGCAATAGTGAACAGCTGATCTTTTAGGGCTTGTGTAGGCTGCCACCTGGAGAAAATGTACTTGACCCAGACAGTTCTGAAACTGAAACATACGGGGGAGTCCAGGGTGGTGTGCTTAGCATGCATCCCACCTCATTTCCTTACCCACAATGCCCTGTAAGCCTCAAACTTACACTAAAAACACATATTTTCCTCACATTTATCTGAGGAAAACTTCTGGAATCTGTGGGGAGCCACAGATTTCCTACCACACAGCATCCCCCAAGTCGCCCGATAAAAATGGAATATCACTTGTGTGGGGGCCTAGATACCTTGACACAAGATGCCCTAAAGTGCTATGTGGAGAGATCAGCAATCAGGGTAGCTGTAGAATTTAAGGCCATGCTGGGTGCCACCCATGGAAACCTACCAGCCCCAGAAATGTTGTTAAAGTAGACAACCAGGGGATTCTAGGGTGGTGTACTTTGCATGAATCCCAGAAGGTTTTATTATCCAAAATGCCCTGCAAACTTCAATCTTTGCCTGAAATCATGCATTTTCCTTACATGTCTATAATGGAAACTTTGGAATCCACAGGAATCCACAAACTTCCTACGACCCAGCATTGCCCCACTTCTGCTGATAAAAACGTTGCGATGCTTGTGTGGTTGGGCCTAGTGCCTTTTGCCGGCCATTGTATCGCTTCAACTTCGGTCCCTTCTGACAGCACTGTCTCTCCTCAGCTTCGGTTGCAGAAACAGGAAGCACCGAAGCTCCCTCCCCTAAGCCAATCACAACACTGCAATGCAGCATTGTGAGTGGTCTGAGCACCGTGCTTCGGCACTCAGATAGGGATAGTGAGCCTGTGCATGTTACTCACCAGGCTGTGCATTACAGTCTGGTGGGGAACATGCAGAGTGTGCATGACTTTTTGCCGACCCAAGACAGCCGGCCAAGCAGTCATGTGCACTTGGAAGTGTGTAAACCACTCCTCCCCTGTGCTACCAGTCCCCCCACCCTACCCACCCCACATAGTGAAAAATAAAATGATAATAACGAAGTTATTATCATTTTATTTTTCATTTCACCTGCTCCAAGAGCCGTGGAGGAGCCGCCCCTCTCTATCCATGTTGCGTTTTGGGTCATTTCCTGTCGCTGGCGCTATGCCTATCAACACAAGTGAGGTACCATTTTTATCAGAGGACTTGGGGAAATGCTGGTTGGAATGATGTTTGTGGCTCCCCGCAGATTCCAGAACTTTATGTCACAGAATTGTGAGGAAAATATTTTTTCTTGTCAAAATTTGATGCTTGCAAGGGACTCTGAGTGAAACAACCTGGTGAAAGCCAGACAAGTCACCCCGTCCTGGATTCCCCTAGAGGTCTAGTTTTAAAAAATGTACCGGTTTGCAAGGATTCCCTAGGTGCCAGATGAACTAGTCCTAAAAATCCACAGCTACCCAGTTTGAAAAAAAAAGGGTTGTATTTCAGTGGGAAAAAAAGTGATGTGTCCATGTAGCTTTTTGGGACGTTTCCTGTCACAGGCACCAGGTCTACCCACACAAATGAGGAACCATTTTTATTTGAAAACATGTGGGAGAATATAACAGTAGAATATTTGTTATCACCAATTGTAATTTGCTGCATTTGTGCCTTCCACATGCAAGTCAGCGTGTAAAAAAAAAGATATTTAGAGCCAAATGTACTACCCTTACATTTTGCGACTCTCAAATTGCGTCGCATTGCGACTCGCAAAATGCATGTACAACAATGTCAGAGACACTGCTAGCAATTTCTAATTGGGTCACAAATCGAATGCCTCATTAATATTCATGAGGCAGGTGCAATTTGCGACCCCATTAGGACTGGCCAGCACCCACAGGGATGGTGGCCTGCTGGGGTCAACAGACCACCGTGTCTGTGACTGCTTTGTTAATAAAGCAGTTTTTCTTTTTTTAATGCAGCATTAGGGTCAAGGACACCCTTACTGCAAAGTGGGTTAAGCATGTGGGAACTCATTGTTTTCTGAAAGAGACAGAGAGACTGTTTGACAATTGGAGCAATTGCAATGCACAGGGTGTGTGTGTGTGTGTGGGGTGGGGGGTTTGAAAGATGCAGACCAGACAACCTGCTATTTGGGGCTACAACTATCATTACTGTGGCGTGGGCAGCTGCAACGGGGGCCCATGAATGTGGAAGCTCGCAACACCTTGATTAAGGGAAGTACTGTTTTGGGAATGTTTGTGAATAGCAAACTAGAGAAAATCCGAACCTGTACGAATGCGAACCCCTACAAGTGCAGATTTACTTATTTTTTTCGTTATTTTTTGTAACTGCACTTCTTTACCTCATAGATTTACCTCTGCAATCCCTGCTGGTTTACTGTATTTCCCATTGAGAGTATTCCTTATTTCCTTATCACCCAGATTAAAGTGAATCATGTCACGCATACTTTTCATTCCCTTACTGTAATTTTAGTCTCCTTACTTAGGGCCATATGTATCAAGCTAATTAGCATTCGCAAAGGCCGAAATTCTGCGAATTTCGGCCTTTGCGAATGCTAATTAGACAAATGGTATGTATCAAACATGTTTGATGCAAAATAAGGAATAGCAACATTTGCTATTCCTTATTTTGCGATTGCACTTAAGGAATCGCAAATTTTGCGATTCCTTAAATGCAATGTATCAAACAAAAAATATTCAAAAAATGCCATTAAGGATTCGCAAATTACCACCAACTTCTAGTTGGTGGTAATTTGCGAATTCTTTTCAAAAAGCTTTTTTCCAAAAAACAAAAGGTGCCATATGACGCCCATACATGCCCTTAGGGCATGTATGTGCGCCATATGCCCCCAAATGTCTTTTTCAGGGGTGCAGCAGGGTGTTCTTGAGACACCCCTGCACCCTTGGAAAAATTCCTAATTTGCGATTAGCAAATTGCTAATCGCAAATTGCCCATTCATTCCTATGGGTGGCCCATAGAAATGAATGGGTAAATTGCGATTAGCAATTAGCTAATCGTAAATTAGGAATGGTAAGGAATCGCTATTATATAGCAATTTTGTACATACATACCGTTTTGCGAATTCCAAATAGCGATTCCTTAAAATTCCCTATTTAGAATTCGCAAAACGGAAGTATGATACATATGGCCCTTAGTCCCTCTATTTCAGTATTTTCGAGTTTGTGGTCTAGTATCAAGTTAGAGTGGGCCTCTCTTTTTAATTATTGATGCATTCTCCTTGACATGTTAAGTTTTGTGTATGTTTTTGGTGCCATGATTGTATTTTTGTAATATGCTCTAACAAAAAGCAAACAAAAAGAGAATACTTTTCTTTGATTTGTTAAAATTATAAAAGGGTGGAACATACCACCATGTGGTAGACAACGTCATATAAAAGTGAATCATACCCCCGTGTACTGGGCAGCATTACACAAATGTACCTGATGAGTAAAAACAGAAAGTCAATTTAAAATGGTGGAACATACCCCCATGTGCTGGGTGACATTACGCAGGTGTACATGCTAAATAAAAACAGAAAAACTGCTTTAAAAGGGGGAAGGGTGGCCCTCGCATCAGAAGATTGATGCCAACGACTGTTATGACAAAAATGCAGCACACGTTAGAACTTGCGCTTGTGTGAGCGTGTCTGTCCCCCCTATCTCAAATAAGGTGCTTAAAGTGACGTAGAATAAAAGAGAAGAGGGAGGAAAGAAAACTGCAAAGAGCGTCAAGAAAGGTCTATAGCGGGCTGTAATATGCCCATGATTCCCAGTTCCTGTTTTTCTGCAGCCTTCTTTTCGAGCTCTTGAGCTGCGAATGTCAGAAATGTAATTGTTTTGCAGGAAAGTTGGTTCAATGAGCAGCTGAGGCATTTTATCATGGCCGCTCTACAGATCCTGACTTGTGTTTCTCTTAGCATTGGCCTCAGGAGGATCTTCCTTAAATTGTGTTGAGCCGGGTAGATACATAATAGATGTAATAGCTACTCTTCTCCCTTATCACAGAGGCGATAATCTAGTGATGGCTAAGTCCGTAACCATTTTGGGGTGAGGTCTTTGGTCGGGAACAACCCCAATCTCAGTAGACTTAGTTTTCTCTTATAGTGGTCTCTGAAGCATTCTTGTAAGTAAGGTTGTCGTTTCAATTGAGTGTACGTTGGCATCACCATCCAAGCGTGACTTTTGCCAGCCACTAATGCTTTATCGGTTTGCATCGATACTAGTTTAATAGCTTTGTTAGTAATTTGTTTAAAAGCGAGGTATGACATTGGTGAATGCCAAGCTGCCTCCAGATTTAGCTATAGTAGCGTTGGCTTATTGTGGAATTGTTCTGCCTAGCCTGTTTTTCGACCTCCTCCCAACAGTGATTAGCTAGTGATTTATCTTCAGCTTCCCTCATTCGCCAGTAATATTTGGCCAAGACACCTTGTCTGGCCTGTATCTGGTTTGTTAGTCCGTATTCCAGACCTATTGCGCCATGTCTGAACTGTGGTGGTGGAGTGAGTCAAAGAATGATGATGGATTAAACCCAGATCAGTTGACTGGGGGTGAGTGTTTGATTTGTTCAAGCACTCCGTCCATCATCCCCTTTGGTATAGCTTTGTTCGCCCTGAGTTGGCAGGGTATGCCCAGACGTGGGTCTCTTACTCACTCTACCACTGGGTTCAAGATAGCCTTGCTGATGAGGATTATGAATCCGAAACTGGTCCCATGATGCTTATTTCCGGTCCAGGAAAAACATGGCTTGGCAGTTCGGGCTGGACTGTTCCCATGAGGCACAGGGTCAGACTGATTTGCATATGGCCATGTCTGAACTGGAGTGGTAGAGTAAATGTAAATTGTAAATTGATACTTGTATAGCGCACAACTCACCCGCAAGGGTCTCAAGGCGCTTGTACCAATACCGCTGTGGAACCCATCCTGGCTTTCCCTGTGAGGTGTCCACTCCTGGGCACCCCCAAGGTGGAGGCCAGGCATCCTTAGCGTTGTGGGGCTGTTGTGGAGATTAAGCAAGCTATTGCCCAGAGTTGCAGAGTGGGACCTCCATGACTGGAATAGGCACCGAGGCGAGAATTATCAGGTCCGTGGAATTTTTGAGCCCAAGACCCGCCGAGACAGGGAATTGAACCCTGGCCCCGAACTAGACCTCTGCATCAGGGTCTGCCGCTCTAACCATTGATCCACACTTCTAGAGTGAGCTAAAGAATGATAATGGATTAAACCCAGATCAGTTGACTGAAGGTCAGTGTTTGATTTGCTCAAGCACTCCGTCCATCATCCCCTTTGGTATCGCTTTGTTGGCCCTGAGTTGGCAGGGTATGCCCAGACGTGGGTCCCTTGCTCACTCCACTACTGGATTCAAGATAGCCTGGCTGATGAGGATTATGAATCCGAAACCGGGCCCAGGATGCTTGTTTCCGGTCCAGGGAAGACATGGCTTGGCAGTTCGGGCTGGCATGTTCCCATGAGGCACAGGGTCAGACTGATTTGCATATGGCCATATCTGAACTGGGGTGGTGGAGTGAGCTAAAGAATGATGATGGATTAAACCCAGATCTGTTGACTGGGGGTGACTGACTGTTTGATTTGCTCAAGCACTCCGTCGATCCTCCCCTTTGGTATCATATGTAATGGAGGGCATAAATGTTGCTGCTACCACCTTTAGAAGGTGACTTGTTGAACATCCGCTTAGTTTTTTCTGTATGGTTTTGAAAGCGAATTGTAGTTGTTTTGATTTTGGTTTTGCCACGGTCTAACTGATGTTTGAAGTTTAATTGGCTGTCTAGTAGTACGCCCAGGTATTTATATTCATCCACCTGTTTTAGGGTGCTGGAATTTATCCTCCAAACAAATTTTGCGAGTGCTGGAAAAGCATAGGACGTTGCATTTTTGGAGGTTTATAGTTAAATGAGCTTTTGAGATATACAGCGCAAGTTGTGAAATAATCCAAGAGGAGTTTGAGAAAGTAGCACGATATCGTCCACATATTGCAGGCTCGCTATTGATGTTTTCCCCAGTTTCAGTGGGTCATCCTGGATTATACGAAGGTTGCTCTCTAGGTCAGCAGTTTAGATGTTAAATGGCTGGGCGCCAACATGCATCGTACCTTTAGCCCATTTGTTGTTGGAAATTTCTTTGTTAGGAGCTGACCATCCCCTTTTTAGGGCTCGGGCCTACGTCACCACGAAGTGGGGGCGGAGCTTCCGAGCTCTTATGTGTTTGAAAAAAAAAGAATTCTGAAAGGGGTCCGGGCTGCCACATTCCTTAGTGCGCGCCGCGTTTTTTATGGCATCTGCCTAGTGATTCGTCTTCGCTGTGCTGTCTATTTAGTAGCCTTGACGTGATAGGCTATATTTACTTTTCGTCCGTCATTTATTTCAGTTTCATGGCATACTGTCTGTGGTTACGTGCACGGCAGACTTATTAATCTTAATTAGGAGCTGTCAGGGTGGCCGTGTAATGCATTCCAGATGGTGTGCGCGCGTTCACCATAGAGCAGTGCGTTTGT
This sequence comes from Lissotriton helveticus, assembly GCF_964261635.1. Lineage (NCBI taxonomy): Eukaryota > Metazoa > Chordata > Amphibia > Caudata > Salamandridae > Lissotriton > Lissotriton helveticus. The sequence continues at coordinate 1,337,672,799 of NC_136069.1, read as the reverse complement.
CGGGCGCGCGTCCTCCTCACGTGCACACAGGCATAGCGAATCAGTGTCATAGCGAAAAGACATTTTGTCACGTCTGTTATGAATTTATGACTTGTAATTTCAGGTAGGTTACATCAGCTCGATTAATGTTTCAACCACGGCCTATTTCGAATACAAGTTCAGTTGTTATATAGTCCCGAATTCAAAATGGTCTCTCGCAGTAAAGTTTTCTACGAGTTGAATTTAATTCTGACAGGGTCCGTTTTGCATGCATGTGTTTAAATCACAAAGGCGACATGCAAGGGAAGTGTACAATTGATGTGTTTTTTTTCGGTTTGTGTTTATTAAATGAGTGCAGTTGGAGGCATGAAAGGGCTCTTGGCAACAGGCGGTGAAAGCTGGGAGGCGTGATGTGGCCTCTTTGTTTCCGTAGTGCTGGTCGGTGGCGGCGCGCTATTCTTCTGCTGCGGTTGATGGATGACCTGCTCAGAGGAGGGCAGATCTGAGGGAATGGCCTGCCGACAACAAAACGTCATCTGTGTGACTGGAGGGTTTTTAAATACTAAAGTTGTGGCCACCAACGAGACTTGCCTCTTGTTCGTAGTTCAAGAACTTGTCTTAAACAAAAACGTCACCGCTTAATAAATCATTATCTCTCTTGAGACCGCTAGCACGCTTTTTAGAAGCAGTTTGCACCCCACACAAGTTTGAGGAAAGTTCTTAACACGCTCCACCCCTTGAAGGTGACCGTGACTTCTTATGCTTCGTATTTCGGTCATCTTTTTTATTTCGGTTAATGGGGAAATATGATCTAGGAACCTACCAATTGGGTAAAGGCGATTGTCAGAAGGCGGCACCATGAGCAGAAGACTTCAGGACAGCCAGGCTACGTATTGCAGTAATACCCTCAGCTGTAAAAAAAAAAAAAAAATCTGCCAAAATGTAAAGTTGTCCGGGGCTTACGGTAATGGTTACAGACTACATTAAATGTTCTTTGGGGATAAACCAGCTGCTGCAAACAACTGTCTGACCTGCAAGTCTTGGGGTATAATAGTGGTAAGATGCAACCTGTGGGTATTGCGCTCGAGAGATCTGTGTGTAACCTCTGGCCGTAGGTTTGAATGTTAAAATAGTTCAAATGATTAATATGCCTATTTCAGAATATAGCGTATATTTGTAGATCACATATTTATGTGTAACATAGACTAGTGGGATAGCGAGTTTGTTGCTTAGAGCCTTGTACAACCCGCATGTTTTAGACTACAGGTGAAATAGCTCAGGGAATTATGTCCTAGCTGCAAACTGCAGCATAAAAACAAGAATAACAGGGGAGATAAATAAATACACCTTCTCTTTTTTTCAAATGGATATCCGCTTCAAAGTCAGGACATTATGTATGTTGATGACCTGGGTCTTCGTCAACCACATCTTTAATAATATGGTGAATTTACCTTGCTAGACATGCACCTTCCAGCGAACCATGAAACCCGGGCTTTTCACACCTTGCTTTTGCCAGCTGCAGGCACTCACTAGGAGAGAACACAGTCTCCCTGCTCGTGCAGAGTGCAGAGTGGTGGTGCAGAGTGGTAGTGCAGAGTGGTAGTGCAGAGTGCAGAGTGCAGAGTGCAGATTGAGAGTGTGAGTGTGAGTGGTAGTGCAGAGTGCAGATTGAGAGTGCGAGTGGTAGTGCAGAGTGCAGATTGAGTGCAGAGTGCAGATTGAGAGTGCAGAGTGCAGTTTGGTAGTGCAGAGTGCAGTTTGGTGGTGCAGAGTGGTAGTGCAGAGTGCAGAGTGGTAGTGCAGAGTGGTAGTGCAGAGTGAAGAGTGGTAGTGCAGAGCGGTAGTGCAGAGAGCAGATTGAGAGTGCAGAGTGCAGATTGGTAGTGCAGAGTGCAGATTGGTAGTGCAGAGTGCAGATTGGTAGTGCAGAGTGCAGAGTGGTAGTGCAGAGTGGTAGTGCAGAGTGGTAGTGCAGAGTGGTAGTGCAGAGTGCAGAGTGGTAGTGCAGAGTGGTAGTGCAGAGTGCAGAGTGAGAGTGCAGATTGAGAGTGCGAGTGGTAGTTCAGAGTGCAGTTTGGTAGTGCAGAGTGCAGATTGGTAGTGCAGAGTGCAGAGTGGTAGTGCAGAGTGGTAGTGCAGAGTGCAGAGTGGTAGTGCAGAGTGCAGAGTGGTTGTGCAGAGTGGTAGTGCAGAGTGCAGAGTGCAGAGTGGTAGTGCAGAGTGGTAGTGCAGAGTGAAGAGTGGTAGTGCAGAGCGGTAGTGCAGAGAACAGATTGAGAGTGCAGAGTGCAGATTGGTAGTGCAGAGTGCAGATTGGTAGTGCAGAGTGCAGATTGGTAGTGCAGAGTGCAGAGTGGTAGTGCAGAGTGGTAGTGCAGAGTGGTAGTGCAGAGTGGTAGTGCAGAGTGGTAGTGCAGAGTGGTAGTGCAGAGTGGTAGTGCAGAGTGCAGAGTGAGAGTGCAGATTGAGAGTGCGAGTGGTAGTTCAGAGTGCAGTTTGGTAGTGCAGAGTGCAGATTGGTAGTGCAGAGTGCAGAGTGGTAGTGCAGAGTGGTAGTGCAGAGTGCAGAGTGGTAGTGCAGAGTGCAGAGTGGTTGTGCAGAGTGGTAGTGCAGAGTGCAGAGTGCAGAGTGAGAATGCAGATTGAGAGTGCGAGTGGTACTGCAGAGTGCAGATTGGTAGTGCAGAGTGCAGATTGGTAGTGCAGAGTGCAGATTGGTAGTGCAGAGTGCAGAGTGGTAGTGCAGAGTGCAGAGTGGTAGTGCAGAGTGCAGAGTGGTAGTGCAGAGTGCAGAGTGGTAGTGCAGAGTGGTAGTGCAGAGTGCAGAGTGGTAGTGCAGAGTGGTAGTGCAGAGTGGTAGTGCAGAGTGCAGAGTGGTAGTGCAGAGTGCAGATTGGTAGTGCAGAGTGCAGATTGGTAGTGCAGAGTGCAGCTTGGTAGTGCAGAGTGCAGATTGGTAGTGCAGAGTGCAGAGTGGTAGTGCAGAGTGGTAGTGCAGAGTGGTAGTGCAGAGTGCAGAGTGGTAGTGCAGAGTGGTAGTGCAGAGTGCAGAGTGGTAGTGCAGAGTGGTAGTGCAGAGTGCAGAGTGGTAGTGCAGAGTGCAGATTGGTAGTGCAGAGTGCAGATTGGTAGTGCAGAGTGCAGATTGGTAGTGCAGAGTGCAGAGTGGTAGTGCAGAGTGGTAGTGCAGAGTGGTAGTGCAGAGTGCAGAGTGGTAGTGCAGAGTGGTAGTGCAGAGTGCAGAGTGAGAGTGCAGATTGAGAGTGCGAGTGGTAGTTCAGAGTGCAGTTTGGTAGTGCAGAGTGCAGATTGGTAGTGCAGAGTGCAGAGTGGTAGTGCAGAGTGCAGAGTGGTAGTGCAGAGTGCAGAGTGGTAGTGCAGAGTGCAGAGTGGTTGTGCAGAGTGGTAGTGCAGAGTGCAGAGTGAGAATGCAGATTGAGAGTGCGAGTGGTACTGCAGAGTGCAGATTGGTAGTGCAGAGTGCAGATTGGTAGTGCAGAGTGCAGATTGGTAGTGCAGAGTGCAGATTGGTAGTGCAGAGTGCAGATTGGTAGTGCAGAGTGCAGAGTGGTAGTGCAGAGTGCAGAGTGGTAGTGCAGAGTGGTAGTGCAGAGTGCAGAGTGGTAGTGCAGAGTGGTAGTGCAGAGTGGTAGTGCAGATTGCAGAGTGGTAGTGCAGAGTGCAGATTGGTAGTGCAGAGTGCAGATTGGTAGTGCAGAGTGCAGATTGGTAGTGCAGAGTGCAGATTGGTAGTGCAGAGTGCAGATTGGTAGTGCAGAGTGGTAGTGCAGAGTGGTAGTGCAGAGTGGTAGTGCAGAGTGCAGAGTGGTAGTGCAGAGTGGTAGTGCAGAGTGCAGAGTGGTAGTGCAGAGTGCAGATTGGTAGTGCAGAGTGCAGATTGGTAGTGCAGAGTGCAGATTGGTAGTGCAGAGTGCAGAGTGGTAGTGCAGAGTGGTAGTGCAGAGTGGTAGTGCAGAGTGCAGAGTGGTAGTGCAGAGTGCAGAGTGGTAGTGCAGAGTGGTAGTGCAGAGTGCAGAGTGGTAGTGCAGAGTGCAGATTGGTAGTGCAGAGTGCAGATTGGTAGTGCAGAGTGCAGATTGGTAGAAGTATTACGGGCAGCAGTACCACTACCACCAATGCTACTGCTACCAGTACCAGCACCGCCAGTACTCCCGCTACCAGTACCACCACCACCAGTACCACCACTACCAGTACTACCACCAGCAGTACTACCACCAACAGTACTACCACTACCAGTATCACCACCTCCAGTACTACCACTACTACCACTACCAGTACCACCACCACCAGTACTACCAGTACCGCCACTACCAGTACAACCAGTACCACCACCACCAGTACTACCACTACCAGTACCACCACCACCACCAGTACTACCAGTACTACCACCATCAGTACTACCAGTACTACCACCACCAGTACTACCACTACTACAGCCACCAGTACTACCACTACTACAGCCACCAGTACTACCACTACCACCACCAACAGTACTACCACCACCACCAGTACTACCAGTAGCAGTACTACCACAACCAGTACCACTACCACCACCAGTACTACCAGTACCACCACCACCAGTACTACCACTACCAGTATTACGGGCAGCAGTACCACCACCACCAATGCTACTGCTACCAGTACCACCACCACCAGTACTCCCGCTACCAGTACCACCACCACCACCAGTACTACCACTACCAGTACTACCACCACCAGTACTACCACCAACAGTACTACCATTACCAGTACCACCACCTCCAGTACTACCACTACTACCACTACCAGTACCACCACCAGTACTACCAGTACCACCACCACCAGTACTACCACTACCAGTACCAGTACCACTACCACCAGTACTACCACTACAAGTACCACCACCATCACCAGTACTACCACTATCAGTACTACCAGTACTACCAGCACCAGTACTACCACTACTACAGCCACCAGTACTACCACTACTACAGCCACCAGTACTACCACTACCACCACCAACAGTACTAACACCACCGCCAGTACTACCAGTACCACCACCACCAGTACTACCACTACCACCACCACCACGTTAACACACTCCATAACACGTAGCAAAAATACATTACCATTTACAATGCCATTAGCTCAAACTCAAATAAATCCGAGCCCGATTGCATTTCTAATGCTTGTTTTATTTTGACCCAGGTATGCGAGTATAAGTTGATGATTGCTCCCAATAGGTTGGGAGGGGGCAGCCCAAGCTTTCATTTTGGCCCATAGTTCGGCTCTTGGAACTTTATCAAAAGCTGCTTCAGGATCTAGAAAGCATGTGTAGAGTATGTTAGAATTATCAATTGCTTTCTTAAGTAAAAGGGTTAATGCTGATATAGTTGTTAGGGTGCCCATGCCAGCCCGGAATCCTGTCTGTGTTTTTGGGATCATGTTTTTACTACAGACCCAGGTCTCTAGATCAACCAGTAGGTTGGATGCATAGATCTTAGCCTCAAAGTCTATTAGGGCTATTAGCCTGTATTTGTTAGGGTTTGAACGTGTCCCTGATTTGTAAATCGTTTGAAGGATGCTACCCCTCCAGGATTCAGTAATGATCCCGGTCCTTAAGCTGTTGTTAAACGAGGGGGATAAAAAACAGGACCAAAATGTGGGATCTTGCCTGAACAGAGTGTTCGGTAGGCTATTTGGCACGTGAGCCCCGTCCGATCTCAAGAGATTTATTATGGTCAGAACCTGCTTTGGGGTTATCTGGGCTATTTCTTCTCTTTACTCCAGAATAGCTAGTTCACCACTTTATTTTTGGGTTTCTCTGCTTGTAATTTGAAGTTTGATTTTGGATTGCTTTTTTAGATGCATACCTGAGGCTTCCACTAATGGCACATTGAAGGTAGGGGCTGGACATTTTTGCGTGCCGGGGCTCCCGGCTTCTGATTTCGTTTTCAAACTGAGAGTCGGATTGTGCTTTGTTGGAATATCAATTATGCTGTCTGTGCTCATGTCCAGTGTGGTGTTATATGTTGTGTCTATGTGGGCTCTCCAAGTTTGGTCTGTCATGCCTGAGTTAAACTGCCGATGTTGCCGTTAAGCAGGAGATTTATTTTTGCCCAAAACTGTTTATTTCTCAGTTTGCTAGCATGGAGCATGGTGGTCTTAAGGTTTTCCTTAAATATTTGCTTAGCCACCTTGATTTCGCATTTTAGCCCCTTTTTTAACCCTTTAGATGCAGGCAAAATTTTCCTGCAGTGTGCGAAAATTTCACACGTGCGCAAATTGGGTGGCTCCTGTCCGACCGAAACACACGCCACGATTGACGTTGGACGGCCGGGGGCCGTCCAACGCATCCAAAGGGTTACATTTTCTATTGTTGTGAGGGTTTGTTGTGACAGTTGGAGGTCCTTTGTTCGAAATGACCCTAGGTGAGTGTTAGGATGTGTTTTTCTCGCTTCGGTGCTTACTCTAATCAGGGATCACACTCGGCAACTCTGGGCATTAGCTTGCCTAATCTCCACAACGGCCCCACCAATTCCGGGGATGCCTGGCTCCACCATGGGGACTCCCAGCAGGGACCATCCCACAGGGAAAGCCAGGACGGGTTCCCCAGAGTTATACAGCGCCGGGACGCCCCGTTGCTGGGGCAGCTGTGCGCTTTACAAGTATACTACATTTACATTTACATTTACATTTTTATTGCCCGTATTTTTGGCGTATACCACTGTCCCCCTCCATTTCTTGTTGTTTTGTGGGCTCTGTAATTGATTTGGTATCTTTTGTTGATGTTGACTATGAAAGTCTCCCAAGCCTTTACAGTCTCTTGATCTTCTACTGGGGGTGATAGCAATGAGCGGCATACCATCCATATAGACAGTGATGACTTAAAAGTCAAGACTCTGTTTATCTGCAATGTAGGTAAATTTGAGCCATTCGTCTCTGGTGTTTATCCATGAGTGGAAGTTTCTGAGACTTTCCATGTCTCCTTCCCATATGAGAATGATGTCGTCTATATATCGCCTCCAGAATAGTATTTTCTGTCGATAGGGATTGTTTGCATTGTTGACGTATGTCTCCTCAAAGGTACTAACGTAGAGCCCTGCCACACTGGGGGCAAATGTGCTGCCCATCGATGTTCCATGGCACTGTAGGTATAGAGTCTCATTGTATTGGAAATAGTTTTCCGTAAGTGCAAGCCTACAGCACTCAAGTACGAATTGTCTTGGTGTCTTATGGGGCCAGTCTGTGTTGAAGATTATTGTTTCCAAAGTGTCCATGGTTTTCTGTTGTGGTAGGCTAGTGTAAAGACTTTCAACATCTAGCCCTACCAGAACCATGGTTTCCTGTGAATAGACTACCTGTTGTAGGAGATTTAGGAGATCCCTCGTGTCTTTTAAGTAGGTTGGTGTCTTCCGTGTCAAAGGTTTTAAATACTGATCCGCAAATTCCGAAAGTGGTTCTGGGACCGATCCAATTCCGGAGACGATTGGTCGTCCGGGAAGGGGTGTCCGTGCTTTATGGGTCTTTGATAAAGAATAGAAGTACGGAATTCTGGGCGTTTTTATCTCCAGATATTCTGCCTCCTTTTTTGAAATCCAACTGTGGGTTTCTGCTTCTTCTACCATAAGGGCAACCGTCCTCTGTAGTCTTGGTGTTGGGTCCACAGTAATGATTTGATAGAATTTTTGGTCAGAGAGGAGGTCCATACACTGTTTGTCATAGCCTTCTTTTGTCAAAAGGACTATACCCCCGCCCTTGTCAGCCGGTTTGATGATAATCTGACCATCATTCCTCAATTCATTTAGAGCTTGTTGTTCTGCTCTGGTCACATTCTGGAAGGGTTTTTTGGTGTTCTGACTCAATGCATCTACCTCTTTCATAATGGCTTGTTCAAATGTTAGGATCTCTATGGGTACTTGAGAATTCAGTGGACACAATTTGGACTTGTTCCTCAGAGTGGTGTCTCCATCTGGGGTTGGCATATCTTGATGTCTAGAAAATGCTTTTAATTTCAATTTTCTACAAAATTCAGCAAGTTCGCATTTTGTTTTAAAGATAACAAGGTTTGGTGTTGGGACATAGCCCAGGCCTTTGCTCAGGATCTTTTCTTGATTTTCTGTTAGGATCGATGGGCAGCACATTTGCCCCCAGTGTGGCAGGGCTCTACGTTAGTACCTTTGAGGAGACATACGTCAACAATGCAAACAATCCCTATCGACAGAAAATACTATTCTGGAGGCGATATATAGACGACATCATTCTCATATGGGAAGGAGACATGGAAAGTCTCAAAAACTTCCACTCATGGATAAACACCAGAGGCGAATGGCTCAAATTTACCGACATTGCAGATAAACAGAGTCTTGACTTTTTAGACATCACTGTCTATGTGGATGGTAACACCCTACAAACCAAGACATTTTTTAAACCAACTGCAAAAAACTGTTTACTGTCTTTTAATAGTTTCCATCCACGCCCCCTAAGGGAGAATCTCACTTACAGTCAATTTTTAAGACTACGCAGAAACTGTAGCAAGACAGAAGAGTACAAAACCCAGGCAAATGACCTGTGCAAGAAACTCAAGGAACGAGATTACCCGAGGAAAGTGATCAATAAATGTAAGAAAAGAGCCAGGAACCAAAATAGAAGTAATCTCCTCGAGACAGTAGAAAGAGCCCCTCAAGAGGACTTGATGACATGTGGCACCACCTACAGCCCCGTGACTGACAACATCAAGAAAATAATAAACAAGAATTAGAAGATCCTTACTTCAGCCACGTTGACATGGCCAAAACCCAGGTTCGCTAATAAAAGAACACGCAACCTGAGAGACATGTTGATCCATACTAGACCACCGTCCACAAAACAAAAAGAGCCCCTTGGTTTATGGCGCAATCCATCAGTGACGGGACATTTCCCTTGCGGTTCCTGTTCAGTATGCTGCCTAACAAAAAGTGTAAAAGAAATACAACTCCTACCCAATTTGAAATGGACTATAAAGAACCACACCAATTGTAACACCAGCCACGCAATTTTCATGATAACATGTCCATGTAACATGCATTATATTGGCATGACCTGCAGAAAAATCAAGCAAAGAATCTGTGAGCATTGCAGCAATGTAAAGTGCAAGAAAATCACCACCAAAATGTCCAACCACTATCTAGAGGCACGACATACAACAGCAGAACTGAAATGGATTGTCTTGGAGACACTTCACACAAAGGATCACAACGCTGAAAACATCCTTTTTGAGAAGGAGCAGAGATGGATATATACACTGAAGACAGACTCAGCGGGACTGAATGATAACATCCCCTGGCTGAGCCTCAATAAATAATCCCACATTCAGATAGGAGAAGACTATCCTAATAAAACATAGGATCACTGTCTACGAATCCCCCCTCTTTTTTCCCTCTCCCTTCTCGACAACCATGAAAATATCCATCCTATGGTTCCCAAGAACAACAGAGTTACATATTTAAGGATTACAATTAAAAATCCAGACATGTATAACATTCACAATGGAATTAAGTAATAAGAATTACTTCTCCAAGAGGCTTTGATAAGCTCAATGACACCGTTACATGTTAATCATGGAGCCTTGAGCTTTCCTCAACAAAGAAACAAATTTGCTTCACTGCGACTCAATACCATTATTATCATAGAATCGTGGCCCCTCCTCCCCCCCACACACCCTTCTATTGAGTATAGAGATACGAGTACAGATGCACATCCATCCAACGGGGACTTTGTTGTACACCATAACAAATTGACCAAATAGCCCGAGAATTCCTAAATACTTTTAAATTACTTTATTAATTTTGAGAATCAAAAGAAGAAAGACTCGCGACCAACCGTGTGAGTCTTTCCACTAAAAACACCTCATTCCTCTTTAACTAACCCTCGGAAGCACGAGAGCACATCCGGGCGCAGTGAGGAAGTGTCAGCACAAGTCGAGCTGAAAGGACGTAGCCGCAGGTATTGAGAGCGGAGACTCCCGGCAGCTACGAAACTGTAAAGTATCATTTCTCCTTTCTAATTAATACGTGTCTATCCCTACAGTAGGCACCCTTGCCCCCCTGACTGCCCGCTGATGTGTGATACAATCTCACGAGAGGTATGTGTTAAGCAGCGTCACTGGATAACACCACATTTTTCTAAATAGAGCACGCGTGATCTCAAAACAGGATCACAGATGTATAAAAGCACAGCGCGTCGCATAAATAATTGTTATAGTCCATCAGAACGTCAATGTGAGAATGCTTGCCATGAGAGTACTGGGTCAATCACGCTAAACACCTTTGTCACACTATTTGAAATAAATGAGAAGGAAATATTTGGCAACATGACCATTGCCTCATATTATTATGAAAAAGCTGAACGGAAATGAGAGAGCGCTAACTGCCATGGTGTGTGTGTTTTTATAAAGTATTGCCATTTTCCAGTTGCATAAAAAAGAAACGATATGAACTTTTTATGTTGCGGTATTTAACTGCATTGTGTGTTTTTTCACAAACCCCTACCCCTATACAGATACGCTTTTCATATTTTTCCTACAGTTAAAATAAGACTTCAATGATATAAAGGACTAATACGTCGCTTTATTTTCACTTTTCAATTTTCACCTTTTGATTATAATTAGAATTTTTTTTGATTATAACAAACACATTCACTAAGAGACACTCACTGTCTCTGCTCACTTTTTTCATCCTGGTCCTAAAGAACGCCCCACGACCTGACAAGGCAACATAGGGCAGAAACATGTCGACCATTTTAAACCTTCCACTGTTAAGTGCGTAGGAATCCTAATTTTTCATCAGGCGCACTACTCTGAAGAATTCCTACCCGAATCCAGACCGAATAAAATTGAATATCTGGCTGTCCGGGTATTTTAACTCTGCACCATCCTTATCACTGATCACTACTGTTTTTAACCGTGGGTACGAACCTCCAGGTGGAGGATGCATATCAACTAACCCTGTGATTATGCATACACGTGTTTGATCAGCGGAGAATCAAGATATACCGCTTATCCGATCCACTCAACACGTGCAAGAGGGTTTTTTATTTGGGACACGCAGATACCGAACCTGCATACCCTGGTTATGCAGGAAAAGTGATCCTTCCCTACCTGATTTATGATATTGAAAATATAGGAAGTTGAAAGGATCACAACTTCCTCCTCCCTCCTGATATGATTGAAGCATTCCCAGATCTACCACTGCTGGTAATTGTGGGAATGCATCAAGATCTATGGGAACGCCCATGCTCCACCCATGGAACGCTTTCCTGGGTGCAAAGTAACGCAAGGCAGCGATCTGCTCTGCCTTGCATTATTCGAGATTTATCAAGCCATGCAGGGCCACGCAAGGTGACCTTGCGTGGCTTGACAAATCACGCTTAGGTTTTGTGTCACCTTTGAGCCCCCTTGCGTGGCACAAGGGTTAGGCAAACCCTTGATAAATATGGCCCTATGTTCTTAGTCTGCTCCATAAAGTTACCCTCTTAAGTCTCCCCCCTCTTTGGAGAAGCTTTGTGCAGCAGCCAAGGTCTAGCTCAAAAACAGGAGGGTTGAAGGTTGACACTAGATAGAATGTAATCCGTATAATAAAGATAAGCAGTTATCTTATAAAAGGGGAAAAGTCTTTGAAAAGGCCAAATAATGATATAGCTATATAAATACACAAAGCATAACTAGAAGCGAGCAATAGAAATCGCACAATTCAGGAAAACAACAAAGATTCACAAATGATTAGAAGTAGCAACACTCAGCACCAAATCTATACTTAAAATGCACTGTTCAAGAGCACTAGCTGATAGGGACTGCTGTACTGTTCAGAATGTTACTTATGAACAAAGGGGATTGACCTTGCCACCTAAAATGGTACTCCCGCTGTACTGTCCACGATCATTAGCTGACCGTGGTCAGGAGTGCATTCTTGAATGTGTACAGCTAGCAGCGGGGTATTTCTTCATATATAGAACTGCATTCTCTGATAAAATGCACTTAACGGGAGAGTGGGGCATAAGTATACAGAAGGAGGCACGCTGGCAAAGTGCACAGAACGGGGAAATGATGCATAAATATACAGAAAGAGGCACTCTGCTAAAGTTAACCCAATGGGGCCATGCTACCTAAATATACAGAAGGAGGCTCCCTGCCAATTGCACATAATGGGGCAAAGGTGCATAAATATACAGAAGGAGGCACTCTGCTAAAGTGAACCCACGGTGCAATGCTAACTAATTATACAGAAGGAAGCATCCTGCCAAAGTGCACATAACGGGGCAATGGTGCATACATATACAGAAGGAGGCACCCTGCCAAATTGCACATAATGGGGCAAAGGTGCATAAATATACAGAAGGAGGCACTCTGCTAAAGTGAACCCAACGGGGCAATGCAAACTAACTATACAGAAGGAAGCATCCTACCAAAGTGTACACATCTGGGCAATGGTGCATAAATATACACAAGGAGGCATTCTGCTAAAGTGAACCTAACAGGGCAATGGTGTATAAATATACAGAAGGAGGCACCCTGCCAAAGTGCACATAACGCGGCAATGGTGCATAAATATACAGAAGGAGGCATTCTGCTAAAGTGAACCTAACAGGGCAATGGTGCATAAATATACGGAAGGAGGCACCCTTCTAAAGAGCACATAACGGGGCAATGGTGCATAAATATACAGAAGGAGGCACCCTGCCAAAGTGCACATAACGTGGTAATGGTGCATAAATATACAGAAGGAGGCACCCTGCCAAAGTGCACATAACGGGGTAATGGTGCATAAATATACAGAAGGAAGCATTCTACTAAAGGGAACCTAATAGGACAATGGTGCATAAATATACGGAAGGAGGTCCCCTTCCAAAGAGCACTTAACAGGGCAATGGTGCATAAATATACAGAAGGAGGCACCCTGCCAAAGTGCACATAACGCGGCATGGTGCATAAATATACAGAAGGAGGCATTCTGCTAAAGTGAACCTAACAGGGCAATGGTGCATAAATATACGGAAGGAGGCACCCTTCTAAAGTGCACATAACGCGGCAATGGTGCATAAATTAACAGACAAAGGCACTCTGTCAAAGTGCACGTAACAGGGCAATGGTGCAAATATATATGGAAGGAGGCACCCTTCCAAAAAGCACATAATGGGGCAATGGTGCATAAATATACAGAAAGAGGCACCCTGCCAAAGGGCACATAACGGGGTAATGGTGCATAAATATACAGAAGGAGGCACCCTGCCAAAGGGCACATAACGGGGTAATGGTGCATAAATATACAGAAGGAGGCACCCTGCCAAAGTGCACATAACAGGGCAAAGGTGCATAAATATGCAGAAGGAGGCACTTTGTCAAAGTGCCCATAATGAGGCAATGGTGCATAAATGTACAGAGGAAGGCACTCTGCTAAAGTGAACCTAACGGGGCAATGGTGCATAAATATGCAGAAGGATGCACTTTGTCAAAGAGCACATAATGAGGCAATGTTGCATAATATACAGAAGGAGGCACTCTACTAAAGTGCATCTAACGGTGCAAAGTGCACATAACGTGTCAGTGGTGCATACATATGTAGATGAATGCACTTTGTCCAAGTGAAAATAACGGGGCAATAGCGCATAAATATACCGAAGGATGCACTCTGGCAGAGTGCACATATGGGCAAAATGCTGTTGAAAGGTGGAGAATACTGTATTCTGCTAAACTACAGATAACGGAGCTGTACTTCTTAAGTATACGGTATATGCACTACGCATAATGGTGCAGTGCTGTCTAAATAGACAGAAAACTGCACTACTGCCTATGCACTTCACAGAACAGTGCAGTGCTATCTAAATATACAGAAGACTCCACTACTGTATATGCACTACTGCCTATGCACTACACATAATGGTGCAGTGCTGTCTAAATAGACAGAAAACTGCACCACTGCCTATGAACTACACATAACAGTGCAGTGCTATCTAAATAGACAGAAGACTCCACTACTTCCTATGCACTACTGCCTATGCACTACACATAATGGTGCAGTGCTGTCTAAATAGACAGAAAACTGCACCACTGCCTATGAACTACACATAACAGTGCAGTGCTATCTAAATAGACAGAAGACTCCACTACTTCCTATGCACTACTGCCTATGCACTACACATAATGGTGCAGTGCTGTCTAAATAGACAGAAAACTGCACCAGTGCCTATGAACTACACATAACAGTGCAGTGCTATCTAAATAGACAGAAGACTCCACTACTTCCTATGCACTACTGCCTATGCACTACACATAATGGTGCAGTGCTGTCTAAATAGACAGAAAACTGCACCACTGCCTATGAACTACACATAACAGTGCAGTGCTATCTAAAAAGACAGAAGACTCCACTACTTCCTATGCACTACTGCCTATGCACTACACATAATGGTGCAGTGCTGTCTAAATAGACAGAAAACTGCACCAGTGCCTATGAACTACACATAACAGTGCAGTGCTATCTAAATAGACAGAAGACTCCACTACTGCCGATGCACTACACATAACGGTGCAGTGCTATCTAAATAGACAGATGATTGCACTACTGCCTATACTGCCTACTACACATAACGTCGCAGTGCGGTCTAAATATACAGAGGACAGCACTACGGCCTATGCATTATACATAATGGTGATGTACTGTTTAAATATATAGAAGACTGCACTACTGCCTTTGCACTATTGCGCAGAGCTGTCAAAATATACAGAAGACCGCACTCCTGCCAATGCAATACACAAAACGGCGCAGTGCTGTCTAAATACACAGAAGACCGCACTCTCCCCAAAGAGCCCTTAACAGAGCAGCACTTCTCAAATATACAGAAGAGCTTTCGAAAGGGTTAGTGCACATAATTATATAAACGCACCTAATATTTTAGTGCTACCTACATATACACAAAAGTGCACTCCGGTGAAGTGCACTTAGAGTGTAGTACGCCTTGAGTAAATGCTGCATACGTGTACCTAATGGCACAGTACCTCTTAAGTATAACGATGTGTGCATTCCTACTCCTAGATAAGTGCATCTAAAGTCATCGAGCTGCCTAAATATGCAGAAAAGTGCATTCCTTCGAGGTACTTCATATAAACAAGAAAATATGCTGTTCTGCCTAAGTGCCCAGAATGATGCAGCACTTCCTGGACATACAGAAGTGTGCGCTCTGTCCTGGCGCAAATAAGGCGCCGAGTTGTAAATAAAAACACCGGGCTGTCTAAACATATGGAGAGCGTAACCCTGCACAACACCATTACACACAACAGCGCAGTGTTCACAGAGCACTACTGCCTCAATGTGTATAACGGTTCTATGCCCGTACACAAGAAGGTACAGCAATCCTTGTGTCCGCTTCAAAACTAAACAAAACGACGGATGCAGACCAATGAAAATGTACAAAAATATTCATCGTTACATCCTTTAACGTAAAAGTATCATTGGAGTTCAGCACCAATTCTGCCTAGGCAAATCTGGGGGGTAATATTAAACTCAAAAGTCTGGCGTTAAACGAATACAGTCCACACATCCAAGCTCTCCCCGTTTTAAGCTTTTTCACTGCATTGACTGGAAATGCTATTGTAAAATGTGACTACGTTTAAGTTTTCGAGGCGTCACGAACACCTTCAGACGTGTGAAATTGTAAATAAACGATTAAAAAGTCTGAACGAGTATATCATAAATTACACCCTGTGGTTGCTTGATTTTTTAACCAGTTGTATTAGCCTTTATATAGAAGAAAACATAAAATAAAACCACAAAAAACCCGTGGATAGACTTGGATTTTGAGGGATGCAAACAAATTCCCGTTTGCATGGCGTGGAAATCTGCTTACGTCACAAATTTTCATATCTACGCTTGTCCCTCCACGCAATTTCCTGATAATTGTCACACATCAGACAATTCACTAGATTAAACCTGGCAGTAAGGTGCTTTAACTCACGTCATAATTTTTCTTTTTCTCTCCACAAGAGAAATACCTAGGATTGTATCACCAGCACCTGTACTGGTTCAGAACATAGCGCCTCGTTTTATTTTGCGTTTGCAGTGTCTGAAGTGCCCCCGATTAAGGCAGACGTTTTCTGTCTGTGTTTTCGACCTCCGGAATGCACCGCTAGGAAACAGCGCGCAGTAATAAATTGTCTCTCTCTCCATCCGAGCTGTGCTATGTGGAACTCATGCGCCAACTGGGTGAAATTCCGAGTTAAATATGCAAACCCTTTGCTCTGCTATTTCAACAAAACAAGCACTCATCTCTGTGCCGACGCAGCATGGCTGTTGGTGACACTGCCCCGTTTTCCTGTTGAGAATTCATTTTGCCCATGTAATAAGTTCATGCTTCCTTCCCCTTTCCACCTGGCAAGGAAGGGACATCTACATCTTTCAGAAGATTTACGTGCATCTCCAGGGTGGGAAACATCTTCAAGGCTTGATCGTGAACAGCTGTGCTGGAACAGTGCAGTGATGGGCGCTCCTCGTCTGTTTTTCCTCTTGAAGTTTCCAAAGTGCATACATTTAACTCATAATTTAACCGAATTAGTGCATGAACTGCAGGGAACACAACTCGGAAACAGTAAGTAGTGAAAGCCTCTCTCTCAATCTGAGCTTCACTGTCTGCAGCCCATACATTAACTTGGAGAAATTCAAAGTTAAATGTATGTGCCTTAGTGAAACACTGAATACAGGCGTTCTTCTCTGCGTTGGTCTAGTTCTAGCACACATCTTCAGGCTAGGGCCCAAATACGGTTATGAATACCCACACACTCGTGAAGTTGAGCATGTTTCCAGATGTATGTATGCGGGCCACAACCAATCCCTTACCTACACCCATAGCCATGATTTTTGTAATAAAGCCATGGGGGTTGATTAACAAATATGTTTATGTTAGTTTGTGACAATCTTGTCTCGCTTCTTAATTTCCAGAAGTGATTCTCATCTACTAATGGAAGAAGGGTTTGTGGATCTTAAGTGTCCCACTGGAGGATTTCCTTCAAAACTAGGCTCCATCGACTAGCATAAATGTCATCGGCCTGAGTCTTGAAATCAGGGAATGTATTCCACAGGTCACTTTTAAACTCACCCAAATTGAATGTATGTGTGCACAAAAAGCGTGTGTCTGAGTTCCTGTGTCCATATTTACCTCGCCCATCTCGTGTTTGATACGGAGAGGCTATATATTATCTGCCTGACCTCCAGTCCTCCCCAGTTGTTGACAAAGGTTAGCTGACCCACAATGGCGCCTAATTCTGGTCTCTTCTCTCCCCCTGACCCCAACGGCCGCTACCATTACTCTGCACTGCCCAGGGGTGTATCTGAGGCACAGAGCAGGGCCAGGGGCCCCTCTTTACCTGGTATGGTCCTCCTCCAGAGGCTGGTAGCTCCAGTCCACCATCACGGCGCCCACGTAGCGCTGACGCAGGGCGGCGCGCGCAGCTGAGGGCAGCCCGCAGAGGGCACCCACGAGGAGCAGGAGCGCGCGCGGGCCTGAGGCAGCCATGGGGCTCCGCGGATTCTCGGCCACCTCGTCTGGCAGGTGCACGGTGTGTCTGGCCCCTGCCTGCTGTACCTCTGAAGCGGCAAGGTCTGTGGAGAGCCGTGGTATCTGAGCCCTGCGGTGCCTGCCCCTGGTGGAGGGAGGCTCCTTCCCGGACGCGTGGGAGGGCGGGAGGCCGGTGCCTGGCGGTTCTTCACTCTGCAGATAGCCCTCCTCGCACAGGAGTGCGGCCCGTCCTCCTCCGAGCAGCCAGGCACCGAGCCAGTGTGTGGGCTGAGGTCACACTCTGGAAGTGTCTGTTTGCTCTGACTCTGCTCTACCTTTGTGAGCCAAATACGATTTGTTTTAGTCACACCGGTACGATTTGTCAAATTCCCACCGTCAGAACTATTTCCCCACTGCACGTCAACTTTGAGGTGGGTGAGGCTACAAATTAAGAGGGAGAAGGGTCTGGCTCGGCTCTTAGAGCCCGTACACGAGCCGAGCCCTGAAAATGTTTGTTGTGTAAATATAACAACAAACATCTCGTAAAGTTTAAGTCTATTAAAACATTCAAAAACGCGTATTGACTCGTGTGCTAGCGTTGACATTAACCTGTCACATTATAGCACTGCACTAAGAACCACTTACTAAAAGTGAGTGTTTTAAACATGAACATTTAGTGAACTAAAAAAACCAGACTGTTGTCATGTAAGTATGTTGCACAGATTATTATTAGGGCCGCTAGAATTATGCAATTCCGTGGCTTCGTCTGCATAATTATGGATTTGCCACACAATCCACGATCTGCTGCATAATTGGCAGATTTGAGCTGTTTCTAGCTCAAATGGATCAACAGTTAAAAAACATATGGTGACGTGCTCCCGCATAGTAGAAGGCCCTTTACAAAACGGTTCACACTGGTCAGTTTTTACTTCCTTATTTTTGAATTTGGTTGTTAAACTAATATTGATGAGGTGAAATCCTTGACAAAATAATGAAGTAACACTATAAAGAAAACGTGGCACATAATTTGCCTTTTCTTGCAGCCGATTTTGCTACCAAGCTACATAATTTGAGGCTCCCTTATTTCCAGTGGCCCTGATTATTATAGAGCAATAGGTTTTGGACAACTGGTATTCTGTTTTTAAAGCATGCTTCTAGTAACTTAAGTGCAAGTTTAGATTTGGAATTCTGTATTAAAAATGGAATACTTTATGAAACAAACATTTGATGCAACTTGAGAAAATCACAGTCCTATTTGCCTTGGAACCTAGATAATTGTATTATGCGCTTTTGTCTTTGAAAGTATTTTCTTAACCAAAATTCCTTTATGCATTGTAGTTTATCTAAAATATTTGCCTAAGATCACCCAATTTAAGCGGGGAAGCCAAAATTTATCCAGGTTTCTGGTTTCACTTTGTACAAATCAGCCACTAAATGGGTGTTTCATTTTATGTTAACGCTTTGTTTTTACCTCTTTTAGCATTTGTCTGCAGTTTTCACATAGCGAGAACTCACCCTGAAGGTATTTGAGAACTTCACGTGACCACCAGTTACATTATAGAAGGTCATGTTCATTTTCTAAAGACACAAGGAGATTAAGGCCCTAGTTATGAGTGTGGCGGTCCTCCGAATTACGGTGGCAGTCTCCCAACAGCCCAATTACAACTAGGGCAGTCAGGCAGCCCTGGGACCGTCGCAACCGCCAGGAAATCGTCATTACCTGGCGGTTGTGTAGTGCACCTAAGGCAGCAATATGCTTGGCGGGACTGCCTTGGTCCTGCCAAGCTTATTGCGAGTATCCTCTCCGCCACGGTTTTCATGGCGGAGAACCCGCCATGAAAACCATGTCGGAAAGGAATCAGGTAGTACCTCATGCATGTAGATGCACATGGGGGCACAACATGTCGCCCCCTGTATGCATGCATCCCAGTCCATGCACAGCATGGACTGCAGCAGGTTGTGCAGGTTCTACCTTTGACGTTCCCATTGCGGTGCTTATTTCATAGGCACTGCCAGCCGCAGCCGGCAGTGGGAGTACCTGCAGGGCGGTGATGTGGGGAGGGGCAGGGTGGGGTGTAGTAATGTATGGATTATGGAGCTTCCTAGGTAAGTAAACATTTAAATAAATAAAACGAATTTCGTTGAGTGCACTGCATCCCCAAATGCGATGCAGTGCGCGCAATGTAATTCGTTTTATTTATTTAAATGTTTACTTACCTGTAGAGGTAGGGTGGCAAGCAGAAGCACTTTGAAAGCTTGGCTTTGTATGGGCTCCAACAGAACCTTATGCTGAGCCTGAGCCAGGCTTTAGGCTCGAGCCTGGCTCAAGCTTTTAGTGACTCGCTCACTTCAGCATCACTGGAGATGGAAGCCCCTTCCACAATGCACTCTTGTGCCTAGTGCTTGCTGTAAGTCTCGCAATGCTGTGAATAACATATGGAATATCTATTCTTTTTCAGGGCTTAAAACTCCTTGTTAGGGCATTCACACGTGAAAGGAAACAAAATGATGCATGAGAACTGACATGTTTTGATAACTTAAGTAGATGGCAATGGTGCCTCTTTATCATTGCTAATTGCAAAATCATTAAACATCACAAAAAGCGGGCTGTGCTTCTAACCTTATGACCACAGAGTGGGTGAATTCTTGCCAGAGTATGTTATGTTCATATCAGCTTGAATTGCCACAGACGGCATTGTCTGCCAACCTTTCCAGTCTGAATTACAGAGGTTCTACACTGGTAACAAGCAGAGACAGCACACAGTGTTATCATTATCCAAGTACTGTACCAGTCCGACCACAGCAAATAAACCATCCACCACCAACTGAACAGACATGGAATAACTGAAGAGATCTGCCAAATGCTGCTGGCCAACGAACTGCAGGACCAAACAAGCTACAGACTATGACCATTTCTTAACATCTCACAATGACAATCAGATATGGGATTATATAAACAAAGTTCATCCCATATGATCCCTCCACCATTTCACACTTTAACCCATTCCTGCTCAGGGCTACTCATTTTAAAGAACATATTTCAGAATGGACAGACCCTTGCACGAACCCGCTTAGTTGACTATGAAGATAAGAAATACAATAAAGGGACCTGCAGAGATGCTAAAAGCTGTCAGCTCACTGAAAATCATACTATGCGTGCCCGTCTCTCACGCTTCTTCATCTGTTACCCTGTTAAGCACTGCACATAACAAGATAATCACACCTTGGTGGTCCTCAAGCATGACACAGAAACACTTCCCACACAGGATCAAAACAAAGAACACACTTCCATCTGCACATCCTACAGAGTGTAGCATGCTACCTATGGAGGCTAGTTCTTCAGCGCCCCACGTAGAGGTAGTACACACTATATAAATATTACAGTTAAATACAACACAACTTTTCCTAGAAAGGAAGAACCAATGGCTGTGTTGATCTGTGATTTAAGTGCCTGACACATTTAACTTACTGAAATATCCCACCAAATCTCACTGAATGGGAGTTTTTAAACGTTATCAAGTTTACCAAACGGACTCTAAATGCGTGACGTTCTAGAGAAAGCATGGCTTCCGGTAACCTGGGTAAAACCTACAAATTACAGATTCGATTCCTGGCAGTGCAAGCTTAGGCATTCCTTATTCGGAGGTCGATTAAATGTACGTGTTTGAGGTATTTCAACACCCTTTGCTTAGGCTGATAGGAAAAGGTGGAAATACATCCATAGGTAAAAAAACAGATATTTTTATTAACGTAACCTCGCCTTTAAATTTATAGACAAAGCCAAACATTGCTTATCACAAGCTGTGCTGGCGTTCTGAAGGCCCTGCAAGATCGATGCCAGTACCCCAATGACAGATAAGGCAATGTGCACGTTCTTAAAAAGCAGAACTACAGATGCCTAGCCTATTGCCAGCAGGATTCTGGTTTTCCTTGGTGTGATATTACTTCATTATTGCAAATTCACAACTTAGAACAGGGACTTGAGCAGTGTATTAATGCTGCCTGTTCCCTCATTCCAGGCAAAACTTGGAATAGAGTGTTTTTTTCTAGTACACATTTTGTCAGTTTATTTAATAGCAAAATCTGTGTTTTGATGTTTTGAATACCGCATAATCAGGGAAATCATACCACACAGATTGTAATCTCAATCAGGTGCAAACTTCTGTGTGCACCCAAATTTGGATTATTGCAATCACAGCTCCTTGTTGCGTAACATTTTTTGATGTGGTTCTAGATTCTCTTAGGGGTAGATCAGGAGCTGTCTTCTGTAATTTCTACCAAAACTGTCTTGAAGCAGGGCTGTCTGCTTGGCCCAATATTATTTTCTTTATATATATCGGATTTACTATCTCAACTAGGAAGCAGTAATAGGGATCTGCCTAGAATTGGTGCCCATCATCTGTCCTGCCTTCTTTATGCAGATGGCATAGTTATTCTTGAAATTACACCAAGGGGTCTGAACAATCGTTTGTCATCCCTTCAGCACTTTGTTGTTTCCTATTTCCTGCAAATGAATGTTTCCAGAAGTAAAGTTTTAATTTTTAAGGGGAAAAAACGTTGAAAACATGGAAACTACTGGTGGTATATTGGTAAGGAGAAATTGGAGATAGTAAAGTCGTACCCCTAGTTGAGAAAAATTATACCCAGTAACCTGAATGATAGCGATCATATATCATATCACATAAGTTCAGTAAGGCCCTCTCACAAGCCAACGGGCTAAGGGCATTCTACAAAGGGGTTGGTAATAGGCATTTTGCTCACTTACTTTCTGTCTTTCGAGCAAACATTCATTCAACTTTATTTTATGCTTTAGAAACTATTGACAACGTAAAGAATGAGTTCTTAAATAAAACGGAAGGCCAAATATTTAGGAAATTGCGTAATCTTAGTTCTCCTGTAGCGATGCACGCACTAAGACTAGAATTTGGGTTAAGAAGGACTTTTTTGCAAGGTTTGGCAGGAGAGGTGCAATGGGTTAGGCAGTGACACGAATTTCTTAAGGAGTAGTTTGTGTAAAGACACTTATGTATTAAAAAAGAAAAGTCTGCATTTTATAGGAATTTTTCTTATGCATTAAATCTTTTTGAATTAAAGCAGGATATTTTACATACTTGGTCAATTTCAAAGTTAAAACGTTTTTAGAACATGCTTCTAGTAACGTAAGTGCAAGTTTGGATTCCGAATTCTGTATTAACAAGCATTTGCAATTCAATACGTCTCGCAATTGGGATACTTTGAGCTATTGGCATTGTAAATGACAGTACCTTTTATTTGTGTGTTTAAAAAACCTGCAATATTAAAAGGCATTGTCATTTACAATACCAATAGGTCAAAGTTGTTAAAATGCTAGACCTATTGCATTGTAAATGCTTGTTCTCTTAGTTTTTGTTTATAAAAGCACAGTTCATTTGGATAATGTGGAATATTAATCCCTTTTATGTATTGTTATTTGGACGACTGAGCAATTTACAGTTTACGGAGTGTCTCTCTCACAAATGTGTGAATTGCATGTATGGGAGACCTTTTTCATACTGTTTATGCTGGGATCGGTCACTGAAACAACACGCATGTGGTCTTGTCCACAAGCGAGAACCCAGGGGCCAGCAGTAGTGAATTTTCTTTCCAGAAGTCCCTTTTCGAGCCATCGGAATGTGCACGGCCACACACCTTGGAACAAAGTTACCGTTGGGATAACACATGTCCAATGTTTTTGGGGTAGGGGGCAATTGTTAAAACTTTACATTTTTCTGCAATCTCACCTACCACTATTCGTATCTCTTTGTCAGTCCATCAGTTTAATTGACATTTTAAACTAGTCTCAAGATGAGTATGTCCTAAACCAGTGCAGTACGAAAATACTTTCTTAATCGATGGGCTGGGACTAGAAGTGATGAACCGGGTTTTAGAACCGAGCGGCGCCAGGGACACGCCCAAAGTCTTCGGGTTCTCCTGTCTTGGCAAACAGAGACACGGAATACTTCTAGGTGGCGTCAGAGATCAAATTTATTAGCTGCAGCTAGTAACAGTAATCTCAGCAATACAACACGGTGTACAACTCAAGAAACTGTTCAAATTTCATAGAGCAAGACATCACCTTTTATATACAATATTCTCATTATAAATGTACACCCAAGGCGCAAAATTCTGACCAATAGGTCACATTTTCTAACTGAGTATCACATTAACAAAAACCCAATTTACAGTAACCCAACCCAAAAGTTAATTATTAGGACTGTCCCAAATTCAATCTTTGCAAGCCGGACAAATTTATAATTGAAAAGCACAACCCATGTAATGTCAGAACATAAAGGAAACAGTAATGGATGCTGGACAAGATAAAACATGTGCAAGGAAACTAAAAGTTAACGATATCCTGAACATTGATTGGCAATCTCAGACAACGATCAGCCAGAGAAATTGGCTTTGTGAAAGGGTCAGTTTCAGGTGAAGAGGTCAGCGTCTTTGCAATTCACTCACAAGTCAGAAATGGGCCTGTTAATACATACTTGAACAATGAGGCCCATGCAACTTTGTTCGTTCGGTTACCTCCACGGCCTACGTGAGGGCAACACAAAATGGCGTTATGAACAACGCAAGCAAAATGGAGTCCGGTCCCGAAAACCACAGAACCTCAGCCCCTCCTTTTGCCATTACGTAGGCAATGACCTAAACTCACGTCAATCTGAATCCAGGTCTAAATCTATTCTCATCAGGTCATCAAGGTGTTGCTGTAACATCATCTTATTATCCTTCGCTTCTCTCGGGACTGGTCTTCTCACACAGATTGTAGCACAAAGACTACAAATGGCGGGACCACACTGGATGCATAAGCAACACGAGAAAAGGATCGCTAAAGCCATACCAAGGAACATCAGAATCTTCCTTCCCCATTTGGACAGCAGTTCCCAAAACCATCCCATCAATGACCAGTTCCCTTCGTCTACATGTATAGACTCAGCGGACTTATGTAACCTCAAGATGGCTTGGTACACTGTCGGGGCGTTATCTGGTATGAAAACGCAGCAACTAGACCCGATCAATTTACATACTCCACCTCTATCTGCAAGTATAATATCTAAAGCAAAGCGGTTCTGTAATGTCATAAGGCGATCCGCTTGAAGCTCGGCTGTAATATTGCTAAGGGCACCTGCAGTCTCATTTATAGTGGCCTCGACCACTCTCGTAAGCTGACAAATTGTCCTACCATTAGCCATAAGACCCCAAAAGGGCAGGAAACCCTTAAAGAAGTCTCCAACTTCTTGTGCGGCAGTGTCTTTTGCATCGATAACACCTCTACCATATCTTGTCTTATGGTAGTTGAAAGCAGCTGTGTATGTAGGGGGAAGCAAAAATGCCACATAACATGTGCCTGAAAAGTCAGAAGGCAACCATGTATA
This sequence comes from Lissotriton helveticus, assembly GCF_964261635.1. Classification (NCBI taxonomy): domain Eukaryota; kingdom Metazoa; phylum Chordata; class Amphibia; order Caudata; family Salamandridae; genus Lissotriton; species Lissotriton helveticus. The sequence continues at coordinate 1,337,647,900 of NC_136069.1, read as the reverse complement.
TGCTCTATCATAACAAACAAAATACGTGCCTTTGGCTGGCACGAACGGTCGAGATTTCTGGGACGTGTAGACATAGGTGTGAACACACACACTCTTACCAAGCTGAGCTCTCGGATTCTGACCATTACCTTGCAGACAAAAATGACCTCGGTGGGGTACAATCCAAATAGGAGGAGACCTTTTCTGTCTCTCTTTCTCTGTCAGACTAATACTATATCTCGTCTTGTTCCAACCAACATATGCTCGTACCTCATCTTTAGGGATAGCATTATATGCATCAGTATCTCTGACCATATCTACTATTCCCTGTATCAAGGCATTATTATTCGCATTGTTTTTGACAGAACGTACAGGAGATGCTTCATTCGCATAGATAAACATTGACTGGAGTGACCATACTGACCCATTAGGCGAAAAAGGCAAAACCAAATATGGCATTCCCTTATCAGTCGTATGTGGCATAAGACCACACACCCAACAATTCGTGGTATTTACAACTAGCTGATGCTGATGTAACATCTGTATAAACGAATTGTTCACAAATTCTAATCTTCGTGTCTGTTCATGTTCAGGCAACGTGTGAAACTCATGTGGGGAAACCAGTAGGAAAAGAAAGAGTAGGTTGGGCGGTAGATGCAAGTTTCTGTTGTGATGCATAGAAAATCCAACCCACACAAACCAACGTAATGTTCAAAAGCATAAGAAAACACATTATTAAAAAACATTTGCTACGAACCAATATACACATTTGCACTCTGAAATCAACTCTTTTAACACCCTTGTCGGACTCAAAAGACTCCATCCTCTAACGTGCTGCTCACGGCAATTTTCCTTCTTCACTTAAGTGTGCGTCAAGATTGTACTAACGACCCTAAACCACAGACCTTGTGTCAATACGCGGCTCACCCCTTAAGAACTTATACCGTGACCCTGCAGCTGAGTCCGGATGGTGACTCGAAAAAGAAAAAGTAAAAAAAGTCTCTTGATCTGACAAGGTGTAATTCACTACATTAAAAAATTTAGATTTATTTGTCCATTTCAAACGTCCTTTTTCGATCTCATTTTGTAGCTCTCTTTGCCAGGCACAGTCTGATCCTTAAAGAGGAGTTCCAGATTCGTCGTGTCGAGTCTCAGAGACGGAGGCACAGCAGCTTGCAGAACATCATCATCCTCGTGTTCCGACTGAGTCCACGTCAAATGTGCATCACTAAAAGGTACGAATCTAGGAACCCTTTCACATTCGGAGTCAGCTGTTCCATCCCTCACCCACTTATCATACGGTAAGGGCAACAGAACTTTTTTCATATGGGTGGCATGCACCCAGTTCTTTTTACCAGATACTCTAACAGCAGTTCTAGTGACCAGCAATACCAAATAGGGACCAGTCCATCTCGGCTCCAAATTCTTGGATCGCTGAAAATTCTTCGTCAAGATAAAATCACCAGGTTGGATCGTGTGCCCTGGATCTGCAGTAGCTGTCGGCAAACTGTCATAGACCTGTTGGTGGAGAACACGTAATTTAGCAGTCAAGTCATGTAAGTAATCCACCAACATAGGGTACTCAAGGTCACTGTATTTTTTAGGACGAGGTACACCCCAAACATTCGCTGGACGACCAAAAACTATTTGGTATGGGCTAAGTCCCACACGAGAATGCACTGTCGTCCTTGTTGACAAAAGAGCCAACAGCAAGGCATCCGGCCATGTAAGACCAGTGCTCGCTTGAATCTTAGCGAGTTTCAGCTTTAATGTGCCGTTATAGCATTCGACAAGACCTGCTGACTGGGGGTGATTCGCAGCGTGGAACTTCTGATTTATCCCTAATCCAATACCCACTTTCTTCATGACTCGACCCACAAATTCACTCCCATTGTCCGACCATACAATTCTCGGCAAACCAAATCTAGGGAAATACTCTTTGAGCAAAACCTTAGCTGTAGACAAGGCAGTATTATCCTTTAGGGGGTAGGCCTCTATCCATCTGGAAAAGGCGCAAACAACCACAAGGACATACTTCAGATTGTTGCATCTCTCCATGTGAATGTAATCTTGCTGTATCACTTCAAATGGATAAGTCGGAGGAGCAAAATGACCAGCTGGAGTTGGAGTTCCCTTGCCAGGATTATACTTCAGAAAAATCATGCAATGCTTCACAACATTCTCAGCACATTTCGGAATTCGAGCATTCTGCCATACTGGAGCCAACAACTTGCATATTCCCTTCGAACTAATGTGAGCCATTCCATGAGCCATAGTAACCACTGGGAGCACATACGCATCAGGCAACAACCATCGCTGGTGTTCTGACAACTCAACCCAACAACCCGTCGAATCCAACATACCCGTACTCTCTATCCACGTACTCACTTCTTTTTCCGTAGCTTCAGCCTGAATCATCTTCACACTTTCTATTGTGTCTTCACACATTCCACTTTCCACAACCCATCTTGCAGGACCTGCCACATACATACGGCTCATCATGTCTCTCGCCGTTTCCTTCGCAACTTCATCCGCAAACGCATTCCTTAGACCTACATCGTCCACAACTTTCTTATGCGCACTACACTTCACAATTGCAATCTGCTTTGGGAGAGCAAGAGATTCCAAAAGTTCATTCACTAACTGCCCATGCTGAATTTTTGTGCCATGGGAAGTAAGGAATCCTCTTTCTCTCCACAAACGTCCAAAACTATGGGCAACACCAAACGCGTACTGGCTATCGGTATAAACATTCACTCGCTTTCCCTCTGACAATACACACGCTCGTGTCAATGCAATCAACTCTGCTGCTTGCGCAGAATTCTGTGCTATGCGTGCTGTCTCAACAACTGTATGTAAAGTTGTGACGGCATATGCTGCAGTCGTTTCACCATTCGGAAGCTTAAATCACGAACCATCTACCCATAAAGTACCATCATCATTCTCAAGAGGAGTATCTTTTAGGTCAACTCTAGCTTTCGTTTCTTCCTCTGTACGAAGAAAACAATCATGCTGTTCTTGAGCATCTGACTCTACAGAAATCGGCAACAACGTAGCTGGATTCAATACATTACATCTTTTAACGTGAACATGGCTAGCCAAAAGAGTCAACTCATAACCTGACAGACGTGCACTAGTAAGGTGCTGTGTCTTGGTCCTGTTCAATAAGGTATCCACTGCATGTGGGACCATCACAATCAACGTATTATCCAATACCAAACCAGGAGACTGTCGGATAGAAACAGCCGCTGACGCTGTAGCTCTCAAACAGCTCGGCAACGCTTTAGCTACCGGATCTAACGTCGCTGAAAAATACGCACATGGGCGTTGCTTGTCTCCAAACTGTTGAGTCAACACTGACAATGCACAACCTTCTCTCTCGTGAACATACAATGTGAAAGGTGTACTGTAGTCAGGAGTACCCAATACCGGAGCCGAACACAATGCATCACGTAATTCAGAAAAACTTTTCTGACACTCATCAGACCAAGGGAGAGGATGCGGAGTATCTTTAAGAGTCAGCGCGCCAACAGAGGTTTCACTAGCAGGGAAAAATTAGGGATCCATTGTCTACAAAACGAGGTGATACCTAAGAAAGCACACACTTCTCTCTGTGTGGATGGTACACTCATTTGCGCAGTCGTTTGAATTCGTTCTGGGGTCAACCTTCTTCCCTCCAAAGACAAGAGATGACCTAAGTAGGTTACTTCTTGTCGGCAATACTGTAACTTGGAAGGTGACACTTTATGATGAAGGTCAGACAAATGTCGTAACAAAGAAAGAGTAGCCTCTTTACAAATCTCTTCGTCATCAGCGGCAACCAACAGATCATCAACGTACTGGATAAGAGTAGCACCAGTAGGCAACATAAAGCTATCAAGCTGAGTTTTCAACGCCTGACTATAGATGGAGGGACTTTCACAATAACCTTGGGGAGCTCTCTTAAACCGGATGCTTCGTCGTCCTACAGAGAAGCCAAAAATATCCCTACTCTCCTCAGCAATCGGAATGCTAAAGAAAGCATTCTTCAGGTCAATAACACAAAACCAGGCTACCTAAGAACAGAAGAGGGGGAAATAAAGGAACAGAGATTCAGAAAATACGAGAGACACAAGACCAGACTTGGGCCCATAGAGCAGAAACCGAAGGACAGTAAAAGAACATGTGTAAAAGATCAGCAACAGGAGCATTACATGACCAGCAAGCAGAGGAAGTAGAGGGAGAAACGGGGAAGAGCAAGTGGAGAAAGGTAGAGTCTGTGATATAGAAAAAAGAGAGACTGTGTAAGTGAAGCAGAATGAGAGACCTTCAAGGACTTGAACCAAATTTTGTCCCAAAGGGAGATAGACCAAACACAGCCCAAATCAGATTCCCAGGAGAGCTCAATTTTAGATTTGGGGCGTTTCTGATTAGGGGCAGAAAAGTATTTATAAATGGCGGAAGCTTTGGGAATAGAAGAGAGTAACAGCAATAGAGAAGAGAAAGGGAGATCAGGAGGCGACGAAGGTAACGAGTAGTAACGATCAAGAATAGCTTCCATCAGAAGAGTATACTTATGCAAAAAGGAGCGAGGACAAGAGAATCGAATTTGAAATTGAGGGAAAGAGCAGGGAACTAGTCCATCAAAGAGTTGATGAATCCAAATAATGCCCTTTTGTCGCCAAAGAGACCAAAACAAATCGGTCTGCTATTAATGAGAATAAGGGAGTTATACCAAATGGGTTGTTGCAGAAACGACTCACGCGAAATAGTAGACGGAGAGCAAAGGGGACGAAGAAGAGAAGAAGAGTGCTTAAAAAGCGGAAGGGAAGAGAATGGGGATTTGGAGGAAAAACGAAGGAACTCCTCAAATGAAAAAGGAGATAGTAAAGCTTTTTCAATAGAGAGCCATAAGGGAGCGAAAGGGGAAGCCTCGGTCGACAACCAGCGAGAGGCCTGACGAAGAGAAAAGAATTTATGATACAACCGAAGGTCTGGGAAATTAACTCCACCATTCGCCTTAGATTTGCGTAGAAAATGAAGAGAAATTCTAGCTTTTTTATTCCTCCATAAAAATTTGGAGAGAGAGGAATCGAGGCGTTTGAAGTATAGGGCAGGAATGTGGACGGGTAACATGGAAAAAATGTAAATGAGAATAGGGGCAATCATCATTTTAATAGGTAGCCTATCTGATATTCTTACTCTTCCTTCTCACTCTGCTGGTCTCTTTGACCTCATGCTTGCACTTGTCTTTCAACACATTTCTTCTAATTGGAAATCTCTCACATCTATCTCTATGCAACACTGGTGGAATTCTCTGTGTCATTTTCATAGACTAGATGGTTCCTTCGCCTCCTCCTGCAAACCTCCTCGCAATGTGGAACTCTACTGGCTCCCACTCACTGTTTACCTGGATCGATCTGCTGTTAAGAACCGGCCAGCGTCCACCACCTCGGACAACTTTAAACCCCCTTGAATATTTCCTCCTTCTCTACGTGTTTGGTTAGTCTTTATCTCTATTCTTCCCTTGATTCACTATTTACTTCATCAGGTTGTTGATCTATTATGTCTGCTTCATTGTTTTTGATATACAGTATACAGTTCTGTTTGAATTGCTTTTCCTATTTCTTTCATCTCTTTCTCCTCTCTGACCTCTCTTTCTTTTCTTTCTTTCCTTTTCCTTTTCCTTCCCCCTTTTTTCTTTTTTCTTTTTCTCCATCCTTGGAAATTTAGAAAATGCTTTTCGTTTTATATTTGACTTTAGGAATATTATAGTTCTTTTTCGTTTACAGATTTTGTATACAATTCCTTCTGTCATTTGTTCAATTTATTTGCTAATAAAGCTTTCAAACATAAAAAAAACAAAAAAAAAAAACAGAAAACCAGGCTGCCGACGCAGGGATCAGAGTCAACAAAGCAGTGATATTAGGGACAACAGGAAACTGTGGCACCACAATCTTGTTTACCTCTCGAAGGTCAATCACAAACCAGTACACAGGAGGCTGAGAAGCATCAGTACGCTTAAGGACAGGCAAAACCGGAATGTTACACACATTACCTCTCGTTTCCTCAACTACACCCTTCTCAACCAGATCATAGACAATCGCTAATAGAGCTCTCTCGCCATCACTAGATATTTTATACTGTGGGATACGAGGTAGCCTAGCATTTGATTTGATGGTGACAACATAAGGTGGAATCTGCAAAAGACCAACATCATTAGGACCTGTAGCCCAAAGTGTATCAGGAAGAGAACGCACTTCCAGTGGAAGACAATCTTTAGACACATACATCGGAGAAATCACTTCCTTACCTAGGGTAAGATGTACTCCCGAAGGAGAACAATGTAATGTTGCATACAATCTTTTCAGCAAGTCCAAACCCAACAGATTCTCATTACAACCAGTCGTCAAAATATGAGGAGCTTCCAATTCACAAGGGCCAATAGAAAGGGGCAAAGGATTAGAAATCGGGTTACAAACTGGGGCGCCTGAAAATATCACAGAAACATTGGTCAAGCCAGACAAAGGTGCCCCAGGAAGTTTAGAGTGCATAATAGAACTCTTCGTCGCACCAGTATCCAAAAGAAAAGGTTCTGTCAAACCTGATGTAGTCACTTCAACATAAGGTCCACTCTGGTCTACTGGAACTGACACTACTCCCTCTCTTTGCCCAGGGCTGTCCTAACTATCATTATAACCAGCACTCTCACTCTCGACATAATAATCATCAACATAGTACTGTGCAGACTGACCACTCGGAACATTCTGTCTGTCAAAATAATTCGCAGAATTCTGAAGGGAAGAGGAACGCTCATTCTGGGGTAACACACCACGTCCCCTACCCCTAGGAGCTTGCTGGAAACCACCACGACCTCTCTGACTAGATACGCCATTCACACGCTGTAACAAAGCCGGGCAACTATTCTTAAAATGACCTTCCTCTCTGCAATAAGCACACTGATTAGGACCAGGAAAGACTCGCGGCGCATAAGGCTCAGGCTTCTGTAACAATCTCTGAAACTGTGGAGGTTGCTGAAACTGAGGCTGATTCTGACGAGGCAGATAAGCTTGCTGCAAAAGAACCTTTGTCTTTAAATCTTTAGTTTTCTTCTCTGCTTTATCCTTCTCATCTTTATCCCTATTCTCATAATATTGTGCAGTAGCCAATATCTGGGCCGACGAAGAAACAGCCCATGAACTCTCAGAGTCCTTTAACTTATTAGAAAGTTCGGGAAGCAAATTAAAGACAAATTTGTCCACGAACAACCTTTGACCACCTTCCGTACTCATGTCCTTACCACTATGATCGATAAACCTTTCTTCAAACCTCGTGAAGAAATCAGACACACTCTCGTCTTTCTTTTGTTTGCATGCTGCTAACTTGTCTCAATTCACTCGTAAAGCAGGCATCATAGTTTTCATTAGATTAATAATCCTACCAGGTAATTCTGCAACTAAGGGCTCAGGTTTGGCACCTCCTACTTGCCGACCATCTGTAGCAACAATATTAGCCCACGTATCTCCTAATTCTTGCGCATGATTCTCATGACGAATCTTCGCTCACAAAGGTTGAGGAACTACATTACCCATTAACATATCTATGTCAGCTAAATTCATAATACACGCTTCAACTGTCTGGGACAACTCCTTGTAATACCCAGCAGGATTCTTACCTGGGTCAGGTAAGGTCAGCTTAAGAGCCAAGACCTCTGCTCTCTTCCAAGGGACATGTACCCACACTCGCTGAAAATGGGCCGGTGCGGCCACAATACCCAAAACGGCATCAGCCTGAACTGCGTCTCTCCATACAGGGGGAACCTTTCTCATAGGATACTGCTTCACTTTCCTCCTAACAGAAGGATCAGGTTCGTACAATGGCTGAGACAGGAGTCTAGTTCTGAAGGCAAGTATCGTCTCTACAGCATCAGTAACATCAGATTCCACTATCGTCGCTTTAGCAAACTCTGACTGAACATCAAGCACTTCCTGCGGAATCGGACCCAACTCATTATCTTCCCATTCCTGCTGCAGAAAAGCACACATTACATCAAAAACATACCTTTGCTTAGGCGGCTCCCACTGAAAGAAAACATCCATAACTGCTGGCAAATTATACCCGGAAGCATTAAAAATCCATCTACGAGCCAACAGATCCAACACTGCTCGCTCTTCAGAACTAGGAAGCTGACTACGACTCTGCTTACGTTCCGAAACAGGGGTCATACTCAGTGGCCCAAACAATGGAGACAACAGATTAACAACAGTTTCTGTCATTCGTTTTCGAGCAGAAGGGGAAGAAGTAGGCAAAAAAACAGGAAAGTTAAAATCTTGAGACAAAGTAGGAACAAGAGCAGTAGGAGTCTGAGATGCAGAAGCAGAAGGCAAAGGAGTTTGAGACAAAGCTGGCAGCAAAGCTTGCGACCCTAGAGTGGGTTGCGCAGTAGGAGGCAAAACCATCTGTGGAGCACCAGGTGGCTGAACAACAGCAGGATGTTGAACAACAAAGGGTAGAACAACCGGGGGTAATGGAGGCGCAGTAGCACCCTGCACATAAGGGGGTGGCAATCTCAGTAAATGAGACATCAAAGGATCTTTTTCAGGGTCTTCCGTCACTTTCGGAGGAGAAGACGGCAAGGCCGGAAAACATTTATCTATGGCTATGCAACGCTGTCTATCTAAAACTTCACACACTCGATCTTCCTCATCTGACTTAAACTGCCTAGCAGCTTGTAGTACTGACATATTCTTATCTTTCCTATCTCTCTTTGCTTGCTTAATTTCTCACTGTTTGGCTTCCTTTCGCCAAAGGCGGAAAGAGTCAAACATTGCCGGCCAGGCTTTCTTCTTAAATAGCGCAACTTCCAGATTATCTAAAATATTTGATTCGAAACTACCATGTTGGGGCCATTGTAAAACACCATCTTTTCTAGTATAGCGGACCCATACTTCATTATAAGTAATAGGACCCACTCTGTGTTTTGAATAGAGCTCATAAGTCGGAGTTCCAAGCGGAGGTATCGGACACGAATCCTCCAATCGGGAATCCCTGTTGCAACCACAACTAAACCATTTCCCAATTTTGCTAAGAACAGGCATCATATAGCTCACTAATTTAGCTTCAAACTTCAAGGGGTTATCAACTATCGATACACTCGTAAATATACGAGCCCCTCGGCTTCGATTTTTGCAAAAATCAAATCAAAACCAAGAACCAAAACAAAGTCGTGGGAGCGACCCACTTATACTTAACCAAATATCTGTCACGCCACCAGAAGACCGTCTATCATCTCGCTTTAAAAAGGATCAATGAAGGGTCCAAGACAGGGTGACAGTCAGGGCAGCAGTCCTTCGTAGCCGTTGGGAAGCGGGAAGCCTCGCAGAAAAGACCTTCGGTCCACGTCGGCATGCAGGGGTCAATGAAGTGGCAGCCTTCCTCCAGAATGTCCTCACGTGCCTCCTCACGATCCTCGGGCTTGGACCGGTATCGCTGAAGTCGCCCCACCGTTGGGCGCCAACTGAAGAACCGGGTTTTAGAACCCAGCGGCGCCAGGGACACGCCCAAAGTCTTCGGGTTCTCCTGTCTTGGCAAACAGAGACACGGAATACTTCTAGGTGGCGTCAGAGATCAAATGTATTAGCTGCAGCTAGTAACAGTAATCTCAGCAATACAACACGGTGTATAACTCAAGAAACTGTTCAAATTTCATAGAGCAAAACATCACCGTTTATACACAATATTCTCATTATAAATGTACACCCACTGCGCACAATTCTGACCAAAAGGCCACATTTTCTAACTGAGTATCACATTAACAAAAACCCAATTTACAGTAACCCAACCCAAAAGTTAATTATTAGGACTGTCCCAAATTCAATCTTTGCAAGCCGGACAAATTTATATTTGAAAAGCACAACCCATGTAATGTCAGAACATAAAGGAAACAGTAATAGATGCTGGACAAGATAAAACATGTGCAAGGAAACTAAAAGTTAACGATATCCTGAACATTGATTGGCAATCTCAGACAACGATCAGCCAGAGAAATTGGCTTCGTGAAAGGGTCAGTTTCAGGTGAAGAGGTCAGCGTCTTTGCAATTCACTCACAAATCAGAAATGGGCCCGTTAATACATACTTGAACAATGAGGCCCATGCAACTTTGTTCGTTCGGTTACCTCCACGGCCTACGTGAGGGCAACACAAAATAGCGTTATGAACAACGCAAACAAAATGGAGTCCGGTCCCGAAAACCACAGAACCTCAGAAGCAAGGAGTTCAAAGTTGAAGATCAGGGTCTCGGAAGGAGAAAATAAACGTTGCCAAATCTAAAGCAACTTTGTAGCAAGGGAACCGTTATAAACATTAGGAAACTACACAACTGAGGTATACATCTACCGTTCCTGGGGAATTATTTTCACGGATAAAACATTACACAAGAGGAAACGAAAAAAATGGCAAAAAAGAAAGGCAACCCCAACAAAATATTAAAGACAAACATTTGCAATGCAATAGGTCTTGGATATTGCATTGCAAATGTTTTTTTGTTCCTTACCGCCCATGCAGCACTTTCACATTTATGGATGCCGCGTCATAATGCCAACTGTCACAATTCAAAATGTAAATTCTTGTGCGTAATTAAGGAATAATTATTCAAGTTGCTGATCTAATGAAGGGCAGAAACGGGCTTTCAATTGTAGATGAATGCATCGAATGTTCTAACATTGATTCCCCTTGAAGAAATGGGCGTGTTAAAATTTTATTTAATAAAGCAATACAAGCGACAGAAACTAATGTTCCTTAAGAGAGAATGAGAAAAGAAAAGCAATGTGTTGTGTTGTGTTGTGAGCCCTCTTTCTGAGCCCATTGAGGTTTGTATGATTTTTGTGCAGTAAAGTGTCCCTTCCCTCACATAAACAATCACCCCCGCAATGCAGGCACCCTTGCAACATGATGCATGGGTGCCTGCATTGGGGCGTGGCAGCCAATTGTGTGCTAGTGCAGATGGAAAGAACAAGGATGCGTTATATTGTTGTAAATACGATGCATCACTGTGCTTTTAAAATGACACAGCTCAGCGCAGCAAAATGGCATGTGGTGCTGCGCTGCGTCATTTTGCTGTAAATTGAGGCCCACAATATTCTATGTTGCAACATTATTTTCTTTCATCTTCTGAGCTACCCAAGTGAAATTTAGCAAACTCCTGGGAATAAGCAAATTACCCATTTTCACAATATGCTACAATCGACTTTAAGATATTAGGCATTAAAAAGTTAAATTTTTGGTATTTTTTGGTCCAGACAGTTCTTCTCATGAATCATTCTTCCAGTTGCCTCCTCTCCTCCTGTTAAGAACTCACTGTCAGTTGTCTAATTGAAAACAAATACCTATTCATGAGCTAACAGAAGGCTTCTGGAAAACACAACTCCTGTAACAAAGAGGAAAGCATCACGAGCAAACAACTGTTTAATGTGAAACAGGCCTTTCAGTGTTAATGCATTATATTTCAGTTAACATGACATCGACAGTTAGGTTAACTTAAATTAGCACTTTTATTTATTTGCAGGCCTATAATATTTAGGTATGATTTCTGACTAAAATGTTTGCATTTTACACTTGTTTTACTTAAACGTAAGCTTTCCACATTATTAACAAAAGAGTTTTTGTGTCAGGTTATTCAGTACTGTAACAGTAAATAGGAAGCACTGACCTTGTTTTGTCGTACCCAGGGGAGAGATGGTTTGAGAATTAATCTACCAATGCCCAACCGTGTTAACCCTGGTGAGTGTTCAAACAATCCACCAAGAGTAAGCACCGAGGGGAAAAGGGGGAAGAAAACTAGGTCAGTAGGGGAAGAGAAACCGCTCAAGCCTCCCCTCCTATCGACCTGTGTCCGCCCTTCAAGTGTCTTGTTCTTATGAAATGCTGTGTTGTGCCCGAGTGTGTGGACTGGTACCCTGGAGTTGCTGGATTACTGAAAAAGGAAGTATTTGTTTAATCTGATCAACTCCTGGTTGTGCTTGCAATAAGGCTTTTTATTAATGGTTCTGAATACCTGGTGCTGTGAAATTATTGAGGAGTAGGTTGCTAAATACTTCAGAATCCTGGCATACTAGGGCAGAGCATTGTAGAAGGAAGCAACTCAATTGGTGGGATATGGATAGGTTGTGGCTGGAAGCTCTTCAGAGCTGAAAGTCTGGGTTCACTGATGGTTCTCATTCAAATCTCATTCACACTATGGGTAATTTCATTCACACTAGTCCCTTTAAAATGGACGCTGCTGCCCACCACAGTCATACCAATAGACTCTCGGTATTGTGTGGGTTGAGCTTTGGTTATACTCTCGTGCCTTGGAGGGACCAACCCTTGTACCAGCCTTGTTGCTGGTATTCAAATGGCCCCAAAACGTGCTGTAATGTACAGTGCCTTTAAGTTCTAAAGTTAGGCTTGCAGTCTCTTATCTGTGCCTTTTTGCTTACTTTCTATGTTCTCTGAATTGACCAAACTCTCACGTGCGCTCTTAATTTGCACTTATCTTTCTCTCCTTCCTCCTTTTAGGGTAATCGCGATGGGGTCCCAAGGTTACAGTTGCTAGAACTAGAGAGAAATGCTAGTGCTGCTCAGGACCTGGATTGCTGATGCAGGTAAGTCAGGAGACTCTCGTGGTCTTCCTGCTGAGGCAGTTGGATTGCCGAGCAGGGCGTGATCCGAGGTGTGGCTATTTATGGCTTTGCCATTCACGATTGCTGCCAAGACTTCCGGGTCTCCTGTTGCTTTGGAACCACCTGTCGAGTGACTCCTACTCAGGGGCTGGGAGGGGTAAAAGCATGAGGCCGTAGTGTGAGTGGGCGTGTCTGTAGCGCACGTGGATGATCCTGCAATGTGAGTGGGTGTGCTTGCAATGTGAGTGGGCATGTCTTTGGTGTGATTGGATGAGCTTGTGTTATGCCTGTGTCTCGGCGTGTTTGTATTGTGCGCGTGTGTAATGAATGTGTGTGTTTGAGCGCATGCAATGAATTTGTGTTATTCCCTTGTGGCCCCCACCGCTCTTGTCCATAGTTGGCCATAGATGGGGGTATGCTCTTTGGGGTCCAGGTGGGTCCTGGCATTTTATTAGCAAATGAAGGGGCATATTTACAAGCCTCGATCGCCACAGGAACATCACTTGTAACTATACTTAGCTTGAAAGGGGTGGGCAATGGGTGTTGTGGTGGGTGTTCCTCCATAACACGCATTGATGTTGACGCTGCCCCATATTTTCAAGGGTGGGGTAAACATGAGGCAGCACCAAAATTAAGAATAGGGAAAACCTGGTCTTCATCTAGTAACGAGGAGAAATGTTTTATTTCTCCTAGTTTTTGCTGTTTCTATGTGTGTTGCATTGTGCAGCATACATAGAAAAAGCAAAAACGCCATGCATGATTGTTTATGTGCAGGAAGGTGTCCCTTCCTGCCCATAAACAATCATTTTAAAAATGACGAGTTGCAACATGCATGTGTGCTGTACAAAGCAGCACACATAGTTGTTACAAATTGACATTTAAGATTGTTTATGTGCAGGATGGGACACCTTCCTGCACATGAACAATCAATCCCCCCAACGCAGGCATTCTTGCACTTTACTGCAAGGGTGCCTGCGTTGGCACTAGGCAGATGAAATTAGTGCCAGCGCAGTAGGAAACGCAGGGCTGCACCGTATTGTTGTAAATACGGTGCAGCCCCTCGTTTCAGTAGAATAATGTAGCGCTCCGTCACCTCTTTGTAAATATGCCCCGCAATTCGTTCCAACAATAGTGAGGACAGAACACATGGTATGGGTATCACTACTGCAAAAGTTGTGATCTCACTGCAAACCATTGCTTCTTCTGCAGGTTGGAATTGTGCTTGACCAATAATACCGCATGATTGCCCTCATTTCAAGTTGGACAACACAGAATTATGCATTTTCCCCATACAAATTTGCCAGGTACAACATGGTAACGTTTGTTAAGATAAAAATATTCCGAGTGTAACATTTGAATTGTTACTCATTTGGTTACCCCCATTCATGAGCAAACTCCGTTTTGTGCCAGAATGGCAATTATGTGGGCACTCAAAATGAGTTCTATGCTCTTCATTTTCAGAATATGTGAAATGCATTCAACAGTTTGAAAATAGCTGCAAGAAAATGGGCATACGTTGAGGGGTATGAAATGCACCCGCGTAGCTAGGGCGGGGCGAGGGGGGCGCTCCACCCCAGGCGGCACTATTGTGCGGGCGGCGGCCGCGCGGCACTGGTGGCCAGTGGCGGCGGCCTTTATCATTTATTTGGAGACTCAGTCCTCGGTAGTGTCTGTGTCCCCAAATAAATGATAACGGCCGCCGCCACAGGCCGCCAGTGCCGAGGGTGTAGCTAGAGCTTGTGGCGCCCGGGGCTATCCCTCAGATTGCCGCCCCTGGGGGGAGGGGGGAGAAAGGATGACGAGCACTTGAAAGAGGTCCAAGAGACACGTAGTATCGCCGCTAATAGTTACCTCGATAATGCAAGTTACATGCACATACATGACACGGTCCAAGGCTACACCCTGCGTTATTTCTGTTGCCTAGGTTCAGTGAAAAGTCCTGCAACACTGATTTGTGGTTTCACTCCCTTATTTAAATCCTGGGATTCTCCTGCACAGAGATGAAACACTAAGACACAAGGAACTAAAGACTTCACACTATGCCCTCATCAGCCTTTTGTGGACAAAACAACAGGACACACACACCGCCTGCCAACTAGATGGGAGTCACACCTAAAAGAAACAAAGAATATGACATGGCAAAAGGCTATGACTGCAGTACTAACTGAACCTCTGTCTCCAAACAACGAACTCCACCTACTATCCTGAAAGGAATTACACCTCAAAGGAACCAAGAATAGGACATGGTAAAAGCCTATTCCAGCATGACTAGGACAGCTGCCTCCAGGCCTTTCATATCCTAGAGGTTGGCTCAACACAATAGCGCCAGGAACGCCAACAATAAATATTACTCACCTGATAGGTTACGTCAGACCTACATTTTATACATCTTCTCTGCAGTGGAGATCCCAAAAGTGGGCTTTTCTTTGTACATTTGTGCTTCTGCAACTGTATTTGGGTGAAAAGCCTGCACTACTGCTGTCTAGTTCTTTTTTTCTCTGTCAATTAAGCAAGATGGTAATGCTACAAATTGTGCAGTACATGTTTCACTTCTGGCTGTCTGCGATGTGTTTGAGGAAAGCCGGCTCTAGGTATTTAGGGACCCCGGGCAGAAGGCCCCTTCTAATTTGCATCCACGTCAAATCACAGGAAATGACATCACAGGAAGTCCAATCAATTGACTATTTTTGAGCGGCTTTGCAAGAAGCAATTTTCTTGGTGCGGATATCAGTAAAACAATAAAAACATAAATATTTAAACTAATAAAATAAGTGTATTTATTTTAAAGTTCTATACCACATGGAAATACATTATATTACCATGCACAATGCAACGGGAACGCGATAATAAAAACTGTAAACAGTCCAAAACGCAGTGATTGCTGCCTAAATAAACAATAAATTATCACCTTAACCCTGATGATGCAGAACCCTCACAATCTCAATTCAAAAAATAAATGATGAATATACTTTGGTAGTACATGCACCCTTTCGTTGACAACAAAACGGAAAAAAAAAAAATGAAACAATGCCCCATGCATAATTATTCAGCATTTGGTGTTGTATAAAGATGACTCCTGCTTAAGCACAGAATACAACTCAATTTTTCCAGGAGGCTTCTGAGTTTTCGTAATATGCAAGTGCTAATTCAAACGCTCAGGGTGCAACATAACCAGGCGGGACAGAATGAGAATGAATCATGGTCCGAAAGCACTACATTTTCAGGAACAAGACCCCAGAATGATCCGCAAGCCTTCAACAAAGTGAGTCAATGAATCATCCAAAGACACCTCAAAAATTAATTCACGCCTTCTCTATTATCTGAAGGAAGACCTTCCATTACTGAAAATTCTATTCTCCATGACTATGGAGGTGCCTTCCTAGTGTGTTCTTGTGGTTGGAGTGTTTGCCATTTATTGCAATATTACCCTTTTACCTGTGTTTGGTACTCTTTTGTAACATGCACACGCCACTTTTCTCTTGTAACACACTGTTTGCTACCTCTTACATATTGTTTGCGTTAGATACTTGCACAAGTGCCACCGTTGCCTACGTAACGTTTGTTCTTGTGTTGGAGTGTCTGCCATTTATTGCAGTATTATACCTCTACTTGTAATTTGTACGCTTTTGTAACCTGCACACATATCACTTTTTCCTCTTGTAATGCACTGTTTGCTACCTCATGTATTTTGTTTGCTCACAATTGTCACGTTTACCTCATGTAACTTAAAAGTTTGCTTTTGTAATTTGGATACCTGACCACTGATAAATCATACATTTTAGCTTAAGTGTGGTTGAAACTCATCCGTTCCTTATTCTGCTGTATTCACTTGATCCTGGGATGATTTCATGAGGTCATAATATGTTAAATGTGCTGCCGGTGGCTAACGATTAAAATGTGTGAAAAGGGCAACAAACAAAAAAACGATATCCAGAAGTAATAGCTTTCATCGTCAAGTCCATTTTAAAAACTTGAGTGAAAGAATTCATAGGTGAACTTCTTTTTTATTTTTATCAAATGTTGTACTACCATACTATTGTTATAGATGGTGAGCTGTGTGCAAAATCAGTAAGGACAACCTTTTTTCCATTTCTTAATTCACAGGCTTTACCTGATGGAAATGTGTTTTTTTTCCGCCTATTTAACCAAACTTGCAATAACCCTTTAAAAGCGAGTAATCGTGTTCTTATGTTTAAATAACTATTTTCTTGCTTTATGAGTTAAATTTACTTGAAACAACGTGAAGTTGGAAATTATCACAGTTTCTTTCAACCTTCCTAGAGAAACATGCTGATGGGCAACACGGGTGAGTCGGAATGACTTTGTGTTTTGTGAGACACATGCGCACCATTATTGAGCTATACATATCTCAATATAATTTCTTTGCCCTTTAAGTGACAGGTGCATTTATATTTGTTCACTTGTAATTTTCTCCTCATGTATCATTACTGTTCCTATTGTGAAGCGCACTGACGCCTTCGAGTAAAGTCCGCGCGAGAGAAAAACGCATAAATAAAATAGTAAATAATTAAATTATACAAACGAGGGGCAGTTGAGTGTGCCCCGCTGGGGCCAACATGATGCAAAAGTCTGGGCAGGTGAATGCGAGTGTGTGTGGGCCGATATACACGAGCCGACTCCGATTTTAGAACTACAACCTGCCTCCTACCTCATAGTGTTGTCCAACGCAAGTCTGCCAGCTAGGAAAATCAAACCTGCCGCCTACCGCCTGAATGTCCTGCCTTGCAGCCTAGGAGGTCAATTACCCTGCACGCAGTGAGTAATCAGGAAGCGCGCGCGCCTTGATGAAAACAGGGACGACGACGACGAGCTGCAAAAGAAACCGAAACGGGCTGGTTAGGGATGACGTCTTCTTTGGTGCTCACTGCTCCGGGATTAAAGAATTAAATGTCCCACACATTTGAAACGGGCCGCGGGCGCCGCACTGGTGGCCCCTTGCTGCAGCGGCGTTTATAATTTATTCGTGGACACTTACACTACTGTAATTGACAATAGTGTCAGTGAAAGTGTCCCACATAAATTATAAACGCAGTCGCAACGGCCGAGCCACCAGTGCCGCCGCCCCAAAAATACTGCCGCCTGGGGTGGACCGCCCCCCTCACCCCGCTCGCCCCCCCCCAGCTACGCGGGTGCGAAAGTTGCACTCTACAAATACATTACAGTATTCATATCCCACCACACACTCATCATGAGACTACACCACATCGGGATCCAGGGAGACACCCTCAGATGGATCCCATCATTCCTCATGGGACAAACTCAGAGAGTCTGCCTACTTCCCTTTGCTTCTGAACTCAAGAGCGCCATCTGTAGCATCATTTAAGGTTCATACCTCAGCCCTACCCTCTTCAACACCTACATGACACCTTTTGCCGACATCATCAGAACCCACTATCTCAACATCATATCCTATGTCAACGACACCCAGCTCAACCTCTCGCTCCCAGCAGACCCCACCACGACAAGGACCAACTTCCACAACTGCATGAAGAATGTCGCCAACTGGATGAAGACCAACTGCCTGAAGCTCAACACTGACACGCTCACCATGAAGCAACAGATTAATGCAGTCTCCTTCGCCTGCTTCCACACTTTCCGCAAGCTCTGAAGAATCTTCGGGTGGCTCACCTTCAGCACGAGGCAAACTGTCACCCGTGCCCTAGTCACCAGCCGGCTGGACTACGGCAAGGCACTGTACGCATGAACCACCACCCAACTCATGAGGAGACTCCAGACGAAAACTCAGCAGCCAGACTCATCCTCAACCTACCCAAATGGACTTGCATCACCCCACACCTCAGGAACCTCCACTGGCCAGAAAAGATGCCACTTTCCTGAAAAGATGCCAAATTAAGATGATAAAACAAGCCTACAAAGCCCTCCATGACCTAGGACCAGCATACATCAACCACTGCCTGAACTTCTACTAACCATCCAGAGACTTTAGCTCCGCCTCCCTTGCCCTCGCACAGACACTGCACATCTGCCGAAGGCACAGTGAAGGCCATGCCCTCTCCTATCTCGCCGCTAAGTCCTGGTACAGCCTTCCACTCCATCTCCGGACATCACCCTTGCTGGCGGAATTCAGGAAGAGACACAAGACCTGGATTTTTGACTGAGCCAGCAATCTAGCACCTGGATTCCCTCATGGGTGAATAGCATTCTAAAAATAATGATTGATTGATTAAAAAGGGACTGTTTCTTAGCATCCACTCTTCTGCGAAGTGTAGGAGGCCTTAATATTTGCCACTGAGAGTCAAGGCAGCATTTTACATTTGAATGGTATCAGACAGAGCTGAAGCAAAAGTTCCTAAGTCTTAGAGATCTTCAAGTGATGAAGAAGAAGTAATTGGCATGGGAGAGACTATGGGACAAAAAATAACACAATCAAAGATTCCATTGTTTGGGAATTTTTCTTCATATCGCCCAAGGGTGAAAGAAATCAAATGTTGGATGGATAACATGCACACAAAGAAGAACTTTCTATCTACAGCAGCCCTGTGCCGCAACATTTCCAGTGATTTATTTTTCACAATTTGGAAACTATGGAAGCATGAAAAAAGATTTGAAAAAATCTTTTGTGACCAAAGTAAACAAGCATTAACAATGCAATAGGTCTTGCATTTGTTAAAATTAGAGCTGTTGGCATTGAAAATAACAATGATTTTTACTTTTGTTTTTTTATTTGCAGTGGAGTTATTATATTTGCATAGCACTATTGCCATTGGTATAAAAAGCAAAAGTAAAAAACATTGTCATTTTCAACTTCACCAGCTCTAACTTTAACAAATATGAGAAATATTGCATTGGAAATGCAATCTGTCTTGCATTTGTTGGAGTTGGAGTTATTGGCATTATAAATACCAATGTTTTTTATCTAGCCATGTTGCAGGGTGCAGTACCATATGTGGCCAAATGAGGTCCCTTGGGATATATGGTACTGCACCCTACATAAGATATGGTAAATCCACCCTACCCATAATGCATTGCAAGTAAGATAGTAACACGAGTACATTCAAATAGCTATGTACATATATACAATTAGTAGCTTTGGAATGTGACAAAAGAATTATTATATGAATTCCAGATTAGGTTGTACTCTGTGTGGAGCTGATGAAGGGAAATGTACAGAAGGTCTCATATAAATGTGAGTAAAGTAACTACCCCTAGCCTTGCCTATGACCAAATGTGTGTCCCACCTGAAGCCCCTTTAAGAAAATAGTGCTCTGAGGCTGTAAATAAAATCTAGTGAGTGAGAACACATGTAACAGGGTGTCCTCATGGGAGGTTACAATAAGAGACAAGGCAGTACTAAGGAGGGATTACTAAGCCTTTGACCAATGAAAAGGCTCTATTTACAAAGGACAGGGACAGGAGCCAATTAAAAAGATAGTCGGACGTAGGCGGAGCTTTATGCCCATAGCCTGAATACAACACGTCTCGAAGAGCCTAGGTAACACCTAAAAAGAGGCAAAAACACCTGTCGGGACAAAGCAACACCCAAAAGAATTCCTAAAGAGAAAGTGGATACCACAGCACTTTTGCATTGTGTTGCTTATAATGCTAAACTAATGTGTGGTGCAGCAAATAAAATACCAGAAATAGAAAAGAGATGATGGAAAACGAATAGAGAAAAAAACACAGTAACGAAAATAGTTTACAGTTTAAAATGGCTGTTTGCCACAACACTTTATGCATAGTTTACTGAAGAAAAAATAATAAAACATCCCAAAATGTATTTTGATAATCATCCACATTATTTCATAAACAAGCGTGTCTCTGCTTACGCCGAGGCCCTTCTTCACACAGCCAAAGACCGTTCACATAGTGTAAGGGATTTCTTTCATGGAAGTTGGATTTAGTATATCATCAAAACCCTTGAAAATCATTGAAAAAGCCACAGTTAAAGGGAAGTTATGGTTTGCATCGATATAATGTTTATCAATTGTTTGTCGATTTATTTTATCCATTCTTAACCATGTTCAAAAAAATTATTCCACAAACAGGAGGTCTTTCCACATATAGCGCCTTTATTAAAAATGCACCCAATGCATTTCGGGAAAAATTTCCCTTCGTCGGGGGTATCGTGATATATGTGGGTTTAAAACACAGTTCGAAAGACTCAGCTTACTCGATTAATCATTCCTCTATCGTTTCAGCGAGTGCCGCAGCACTTCCCATATATAACAGGAATCATTTTTTTGAACATGGTTAAGAATGGATAAAATAAATCGACAAACAATTGATAAACATTGATAAAAAGTGGACGAAATAGAGAATGGAAAAAACAAGGAGTACATGTACCAATTTGATTTATTGGATCTATTTAGTGACGGACCAGGCTGTGCGGCTTGATAGGGGAGCGTAATGGGTCCCCGTGTGTTGTTGTTTGTTTGTGCTTTGTCACAAAATGCTCATCAGATGGATTCCAGTTCCATATTTCAATAAAATCATTCCACTGACCAAATCAGGGGAATGGCTGATAGCTATAGACTTACAAGGTCTTTATCTCCTCGTCCCAATGTATCCCGGTAACTGAACATGTCCCTGATTAAACATGTGGCGTATCATTGTCAGTTAATAGTTCCAGCCGTATGGTCTCGTGATGTGTATGAAGATCTTGGAACCTACTATCATTCATATGGACGTGGAGGGAGTATTATTAAGTATCCTTGTCTGGATGACTGGATGATTCACTTTCCTGTCAGTCAATCATTCCAGGACACTGAGAAGGTCTGTGCTTGACTGAAACAGAATAGTGTGTTGGTCAGTACAAAAGAGAATCAGATGAATTACTTGCAGTCCTCGGATTTCAGAGAAGGCAAATATGGATGTGGTGTTTCTTCAAAAACATGGGACTCAAGCCATGCTGTTTCATCATGTGAGGACACATAAAGCAACTATTCAGGGACAGCTGCATGGTCATGGGCACATAGCTGCACTGAAATTCGTTGTGACCAGGGAGAAATGGCACATCAAGCCTTCATGAACTCTTGCTTCATAGTTGGACTATTAATTAGTCGGTGCAAACAAATTCTTGAATAAAGGCTGAGCACCAGTGTTAGGCTGGATCATCCCAACCTGGTAGTGTGCATGTCATTGGATCCATCATCTCTTCTGACTATCATGGCAGATACCAACAGAGCGTGTTTTGGTGTAAAGCTGGACAAAGCAGTATTGCAGGAGAGCTAGCTGATAAGGTCTGGATACCAATCATCCAAATGGAGGAATAGGAAGCAGTCGAACAGGAGGCCCTGGCGTTTGTGGCCTGACAATGGAGCAAAAATTTATTTATCATCTCATTTTTCGAGATTTAGACCCCAGCTATGACATCAAGTGCCTAACAATAGGCTGACAAGCATCTTCCTGTACTGAGAGTGGTAAACATAAAGGAAGTGACACTTCAGATGCGGATCTGCTAGGATAGGTTTTCTTCTCTCACAGGACCGCCTAATATCCAGATCATTATTCAGAGAAGTATGCCCCTAGTTCAGAGATCCCAGGCCATAACACCCAGAGTTATCTCCAGACAGAAGATACAAGACGCTTGTTTAAATCTGTAGATATTCTGAAAAATAGGCTTGAAGGTCGGAGAAAGGGTTAATAGAAGCTGGGCCTATAACAACTGAACTAAAATGCTTTGAATTTAGGGGAAGAAAAAGTAAAAATATAGAATACATTGGGATAAAATGTGGGTTCCTCACATGTCAATGCCAAATGGAGGCGGGCAGGGGCACTGCTGCCTCTGCCAGCTTGCCCTATTTATAAATTCCCACTGGAATCAACAAAATGGGTACCACTTCCGTAGCAGGAGCCTCTTTGGTGAAAGAATTAATAGTAATGGTCCACCTGCCATGCAAAGGCAGCATACTGGACTTTTTGCTGCTTTTTGGATTTTCTGCACCCAAAGGAAACAATAAACCAAAACACTAATGTCCCTGACACACTGGAAGCTTTTTTCCCCAACACATGGGTGGAATTTTTCATGTCTAGGACTGCATCGGTTTACATGGTGTCCGTGAACAGTAGAAAAGCTGGAAGGCCTTCCTCCACCTTGTACACTAGGTGGCTGCTTGGCAAACGTTTAGAAAGCCAACACACAAGGAGCTCTAAAGGGAGCGGGAGATGCCGGGGGTGGGCTGAAGGAACAAAATGTGTAATTTGGGGAATTTTGTAAGCCGGTGATTAGTTACACAACGGAACGATCAAGACATGATTTTTAGTGAATGACTACACCCTGTAAAAGACCATAATTTAAACTACTTATCAAGTAAAATTACAAGTAGTTCTGTAATATGGAAAAGGCGCTATTACAGCCATGATGATCTCACATCTTGATGCTGTTTGGTTCTTCTAGTTTTGACCCTTTTGTCCATGTAGGACAGAGTGAACCAGCTGCAAAGCACCGGAAATAGCATAACACTGCTCAAGCCAATGATCACGTCCCAATGTTTGGCAGTGGTGCACGAGTCCAAAGCTTGGAGTGTTTACCCCGGGGACACATGAAGTACGTACGGCACACACAACGATGCTTATCTCTTTTTGCAAACAGAAAGCAGGGTTAATGTTCACCGTGGTCTTAGGCAAGGAGCTCTTCAACGAAAATGTTTAAAAAAATGTCCCACTACCTTAACGTACGTGCCTGCTGAACACTTCCGAACCATGACCTCATATTCTCCATATTAAAATGCATTTTTGTGTCACCATTGCTTCTGAATGGGTTCTTCTAATAAACCATCGCCCGAGCTTGTCAATGGCCAGTGAAACGAATCAGTAATTATTGGCCGTTATGAAAATAGATCAATCAATTTTGGCTTTTTTTGTAGGGGTGCACTAAATCAAAATTGTGCCAACTAAGGGGCTTATTTACAAGCCCCTTGCGCCATGTTAAAAGTGGCGCAGCTGCGGCGCAAGGGGCTTCTAAATAACCCCTTAAGTTTTACAAGTTGTGAGCTTCACTAAACTTTGGATGTGGTGGTATTATCCTGCTAAAAACGTTACTTTAAAAACAACTTTTCCAGCAAAAAAGGTATTGTTGTGGGTTTTTCCTTATACAACACCTTTCTAGGATTTCGTCATTTTTTTACATTACCAATTTAATAAAATCCAACTAAGCGAGTTTTGCCCAAAAATTCAACTATCATATTTAGTGGAAAGACAAACTAATATGATCAATTATTCACAGCGTCTGCCTGTGAGACGAGCAGAATCATGTGAACTGATAAGCAGTACTGCAACTGGGTCCACCAGCACTTTCTTTTGCCCACTTGTACTCTTCAGGCCATCCCCTGAGCGGCAGTGTGGATGAATAAAGTCAGAAGTCTGGGCTCCTTCTGTCTTTTTTGTCCTGCTTGTCCCCACCAGGCACAGATGTCATGTCAGTGGACGCCAGTGTGATGCTGCTTCGTTGGACGTCATCACATCAGCATTGGGTCATGCGTAATATTAAGGGCTAGACTGCATATCATTCTATAGAATATAGAGGTGTGCCTCCGTCTGCTCTCTACCCTGCCTTTTCCTTAGCTGCAGTGTTGGTGCCCCTTTGCTTTGGGCATGCCTCAGTCCTTCTGCTGCCTGCTTCAGTCTGAACTGCCTAGCCATGGGCACTTACAAACATTTTCAAAGGGGACATAAAGTATGGTCTGGAGCATGGCCGAGGGTCACATTTATGCCAGCATGATGTGGTCTGTTGGGGTGTAAGGTGGGTGGAGGTGAGGCTAAGTATGTACTCGGTTTGGATAGCTAGTCGTGGATTTATCCTGAAGGTTTAATTCGAAAATGCCCTCTTAACTAAGTCGCTAGTCTCTAGAAGAGTATTAGATTTTACAATACTGAGACATACTGTTTCTGGGTCACTAACCCTCTGCCGCACCCTGGGTTAAGCCTTATCCGCTTGCTATCACTACCTTTAGGAAGTCAAGTGCACAAATTGAACTGGAATGAAATAGGATCTTAAACCTTACATTTTCTTTAAATTACCTTATCCTTTAAGTCTCTTATTTATAAACACTAGCGGGCATATGTACAAGCCCCTATCGCCACGACAACGTCACTTTTTCCAACGTTGTGGTAGCGATAGGGGCTTAGCCCTATTTACAAGGCAGCATTAAGCCACATAACGTGGCTTAACGCTGCCTTGTAAACAAGGTCCCCTTCCATGCTATGGTTAGCATGAAAGGGGGTTGGAAAAGTCCCCCTTCCTGTACATAAAAAAATAAGTGGAAATAAAATGCTATTTTGTGACTTCCATGTGTGCTGCATGAAGCAGCACACATAAAATTGACAAAATGGCATTTTAGGATTGTTTATGTGCAAGAAGGGACACCTTCCTACACATAAACAATCCTCCACTGCACGTAGACACCCTTGCACTATGGTACCACCAGTGCAAAGGGAAACGCAAGGCTGCACCATATCCTTTTAACTATGGTGCAGCCCTGTGTTTCAGAAGTGGCGGAGTGAGGCGTTAAGCCATGGCAGCTAACGCCTCACTCCGCCACCTCATCGTACATATGCCCCTAGGAGAGCTTAGAAACTGGCTCTGTTAAGAAAGTGACTGCTATAAAAATCATTGACAAAGATCACTCAACAAGCTGTGCAATTCACTGAAGTAGGCAGATACAAACAGCCAATCTCCACCTGCAAACATGGGACAGTAGGAAAGTTTTAGCCATGACACTATGAGGCTTGAAATTTAATCCTGTCTTTTCCACTTTGCCAAATGTACTGGCTTTGAACTCTGTATTTAAAGTATCAGCAGGTTCCACAGCAGAGTGGCATTTCTTTGATGAGAGTATACCGGAGTCTCACCATTGGAACCATTCACACCCCAGTTCTTGTATAATGAGCAAGATGGAATGTCAATTGACCTTAGAACGGGGAGGCACTACCAAGGCTTGGAACGCCCATGCTCCACCCATGGAACGCTTTCCTGGGTGCAAAGTAACGCAAGGCAGCGATCTGCTCTGCCTTGCATTATTCGAGATTTATCAAGCCATGCAGGGCCACGCAAGGTGACCTTGCGTGGCTTGACAAATCACGCTTAGGTTTTGTGTCACCTTTGAGCCCCCTTGCGTGGCACAAGGGTTAGGCAAACCCTTGATAAATATGGCCCTATGTTCTTAGTCTGCTCCATAAAGTTACCCTCTTAAGTCTCCCCCCTCTTTGGAGAAGCTTTGTGCAGCAGCCAAGGTCTAGCTCAAAAACAGGAGGGTTGAAGGTTGACACTAGATAGAATGTAATCCGTATAATAAAGATAAGCAGTTATCTTATAAAAGGGGAAAAGTCTTTGAAAAGGCCAAATAATGATATAGCTATATAAATACACAAAGCATAACTAGAAGCGAGCAATAGAAATCGCACAATTCAGGAAAACAACAAAGATTCACAAATGATTAGAAGTAGCAACACTCAGCACCAAATCTATACTTAAAATGCACTGTTCAAGAGCACTAGCTGATAGGGACTGCTGTACTGTTCAGAATGTTACTTATGAACAAAGGGGATTGACCCTGCCACCTAAAATGGTACTCCCGCTGTACTGTCCACGATCATTAGCTGACCGTGGTCAGGAGTGCATTCTTGAATGTGTACAGCTAGCAGCGGGGTATTTCTTCATATATAGAACTGCATTCTCTGATAAAATGCACTTAACGGGAGAGTGGGGCATAAGTATACAGAAGGAGGCACGCTGGCAAAGTGCACAGAACGGGGAAATGATGCATAAATATACAGAAAGAGGCACTCTGCTAAAGTTAACCCAATGGGGCCATGCTACCTAAATATACAGAAGGAGGCTCCCTGCCAATTGCACATAATGGGGCAAAGGTGCATAAATATACAGAAGGAGGCACTCTGCTAAAGTGAACCCACGGTGCAATGCTAACTAATTATACAGAAGGAAGCATCCTGCCAAAGTGCACATAACGGGGCAATGGTGCATACATATACAGAAGGAGGCACCCTGCCAAATTGCACATAATGGGGCAAAGGTGCATAAATATACAGAAGGAGGCACTCTGCTAAAGTGAACCCAACGGGGCAATGCAAACTAACTATACAGAAGGAAGCATCCTACCAAAGTGTACACATCTGGGCAATGGTGCATAAATATACACAAGGAGGCATTCTGCTAAAGTGAACCTAACAGGGCAATGGTGTATAAATATACAGAAGGAGGCACCCTGCCAAAGTGCACATAACGCGGCAATGGTGCATAAATATACAGAAGGAGGCATTCTGCTAAAGTGAACCTAACAGGGCAATGGTGCATAAATATACGGAAGGAGGCACCCTTCTAAAGAGCACATAACGGGGCAATGGTGCATAAATATACAGAAGGAGGCACCCTGCCAAAGTGCACATAACGTGGTAATGGTGCATAAATATACAGAAGGAGGCACCCTTCTAAAGAGCACATAACGGGGCAATGGTGCATAAATATACAGAAGGAGGCACCCTGCCAAAGTGCACATAACGTGGTAATGGTGCATAAATATACAGAAGGAGGCATTCTGCTAAAGTGAACCTAACAGGGCAATGGTGCATAAATATATGGAAGGAGGCACCCTTCTAAAGTGCACATAACGCGGCAATGGTGCATAAATTAACAGACGAAGGAACTCTGTCAAAGTGCACGTAACAGGGCAATGGTGCAAATATATATGGAAGGAGGCACCCTTCCAAAAAGCACATAATGGGGCAATGGTGCATAAATATACAGAAGGAGGCACCCTGCCAAAGTGCACATAACAGGGCAAAGGTGCATAAATATGCAGAAGGAGGCACTTTGTCAAAGTGCCCATAATGAGGCAATGGTGCATAAATGTACAGAGGAAGGCACTCTGCTAAAGTGAACCTAACGGGGCAATGGTGCATAAATATGCAGAAGGATGCACTTTGTCAAAGAGCACATAATGAGGCAATGTTGCATAATATACAGAAGGAGGCACTCTACTAAAGTGCATCTAACGGTGCAAAGTGCACATAACGTGTCAGTGGTGCATACATATGTAGATGAATGCACTTTGTCCAAGTGAAAATAACGGGGCAATAGCGCATAAATATACCGAAGGATGCACTCTGGCAGAGTGCACATATGGGCAAAATGCTGTTGAAAGGTGGAGAATACTGTATTCTGCTAAACTACAGATAACGGAGCTGTACTTCTTAAGTATACGGTATATGCACTACGCATAATGGTGCAGTGCTGTCTAAATAGACAGAAAACTGCACTACTGCCTATGCACTACACAGAACAGTGCAGTGCTATCTAAATATACAGAAGACTCCACTACTGTATATGCACTACTGCCTATGCACTACACATAATGGTGCAGTGCTGTCTAAATAGACAGAAAACTGCACCACTGCCTATGAACTACACATAACAGTGCAGTGCTATCTAAATAGACAGAAGACTCCACTACTTCCTATGCACTACTGCCTATGCACTACACATAATGGTGCAGTGCTGTCTAAATAGACAGAAAACTGCACCACTGCCTATGAACTACACATAACAGTGCAGTGCTATCTAAATAGACAGAAGACTCCACTACTTCCTATGCACTACTGCCTATGCACTACACATAATGGTGCAGTGCTGTCTAAATAGACAGAAAACTGCACCAGTGCCTATGAACTACACATAACAGTGCAGTGCTATCTAAATAGACAGAAGACTCCACTACTTCCTATGCACTACTGCCTATGCACTACACATAATGGTGCAGTGCTGTCTAAATAGACAGAAAACTGCACCACTGCCTATGAACTACACATAACAGTGCAGTGCTATCTAAAAAGACAGAAGACTCCACTACTTCCTATGCACTACTGCCTATGCACTACACATAATGGTGCAGTGCTGTCTAAATAGACAGAAAACTGCACCAGTGCCTATGAACTACACATAACAGTGCAGTGCTATCTAAATAGACAGAAGACTCCACTACTGCCGATGCACTACACATAACGGTGCAGTGCTATCTAAATAGACAGATGATTGCACTACTGCCTATACTGCCTACTACACATAACGTCGCAGTGCGGTCTAAATATACAGAGGACAGCACTACGGCCTATGCATTATACATAATGGTGATGTACTGTTTAAATATATAGAAGACTGCACTACTGCCTTTGCACTATTGCGCAGAGCTGTCAAAATATACAGAAGACCGCACTCCTGCCAATGCAATACACAAAACGGCGCAGTGCTGTCTAAATACACAGAAGACCGCACTCTCCCCAAAGAGCCCTTAACAGAGCAGCACTTCTCAAATATACAGAAGAGCTTTCGAAAGGGTTAGTGCACATAATTATATAAACGCACCTAATATTTTAGTGCTACCTACATATACACAAAAGTGCACTCCGGTGAAGTGCACTTAGAGTGTAGTACGCCTTGAGTAAATGCTGCATACGTGTACCTAATGGCACAGTACCTCTTAAGTATAACGATGTGTGCATTCCTACTCCTAGATAAGTGCATCTAAAGTCATCGAGCTGCCTAAATATGCAGAAAAGTGCATTCCTTCGAGGTACTTCATATAAACAAGAAAATATGCTGTTCTGCCTAAGTGCCCAGAATGATGCAGCACTTCCTGGACATACAGAAGTGTGCGCTCTGTCCTGGCGCAAATAAGGCGCCGAGTTGTAAATAAAAACACCGGGCTGTCTAAACATATGGAGAGCGTAACCCTGCACAACACCATTACACACAACAGCGCAGTGTTCACACAGCACTACTGCCTCAATGTGTATAACGGTTCTATGCCCGTACACAAGAAGGTACAGGGTACCTATTCAGCAATCCTTGTGTCCGCTTCAAAACTAAACAAAACGACGGATGCAGACCAATGAAAATGTACAAAAATAATCATCGTTACATCCTTTAACGTAAAAGTATCATTGGAGTTCAGCACCAATTCTGCCTAGGCAAATCTGGGGGGTAATATTAAACTCAAAAGTCTGGCGTTAAACGAATACAGTCCACACATCCAAGCTCTCCCCGTTTTAAGCTTTTTCACTGCATTGACTGGAAATGCTATTGTAAAATGTGACTACGTTTAAGTTTTCGAGGCGTCACGAACACCTTCAGACGTGTGAAATTGTAAATAAACGATTAAAAAGTCTGAACGAGTATATCATAAATTACACCCTGTGGTTGCTTGATTTTTTTAACCAGTTGTATTAGCCTTTATATAGAAGAAAACATAAAATAAAACCACAAAAAACCCGTGGATAGACTTGGATTTTGAGGGATGCAAACAAATTCCCGTTTGCATGGCGTGGAAATCTGCTTACGTCACAAATTTTCATATCTACGCTTGTCCCTCCACGCAATTTCCTGATAATTGTCACACATCAGACAATTCACTAGATTAAACCTGGCAGTAAGGTGCTTTAACTCACGTCATAATTTTTCTTTTTCTCTCCACAAGAGAAATACCTAGGATTGTATCACCAGCACCTGTACTGGTTCAGAACATAGCGCCTCGTTTTATTTTGCGTTTGCAGTGTCTGAAGTGCCCCCGATTAAGGCAGACGTTTTCTGTCTGTGTTTTCGACCTCCGGAATGCACCGCTAGGAAACAGCGCGCAGTAATAAATTGTCTCTCTCTCCATCCGAGCTGTGCTATGTGGAACTCATGCGCCAACTGGGTGAAATTCCGAGTTAAATATGCAAACCCTTTGCTCTGCTATTTCAACAAAACAAGCACTCATCTCTGTGCCGACGCAGCATGGCTGTTGGTGACACTGCCCCGTTTTCCTGTTGAGAATTCATTTTGCCCATGTAATAAGTTCATGCTTCCTTCCCCTTTCCACCTGGCAAGGAAGGGACATCTACATCTTTCAGAAGATTTACGTGCATCTCCAGGGTGGGAAACATCTTCAAGGCTTGATCGTGAACAGCTGTGCTGGAACAGTGCAGTGATGGGCGCTCCTCGTCTGTTTTTCCTCTTGAAGTTTCCAAAGTGCATACATTTAACTCATAATTTAACCGAATTAGTGCATGAACTGCAGGGAACACAACTCGGAAACAGTAAGTAGTGAAAGCCTCTCTCTCAATCTGAGCTTCACTGTCTGCAGCCCATACATTAACTTGGAGAAATTCAAAGTTAAATGTATGTGCCTTAGTGAAACACTGAATACAGGCGTTCTTCTCTGCGTTGGTCTAGTTCTAGCACACATCTTCAGGCTAGGGCCCAAATACGGTTATGAATACCCACACACTCGTGAAGTTGAGCATGTTTCCAGATGTATGTATGCGGGCCACAACCAATCCCTTACCTACACCCATAGCCATGATTTTTGTAATAAAGCCATGGGGGTTGATTAACAAATATGTTTATGTTAGTTTGTGACAATCTTGTCTCGCTTCTTAATTTCCAGAAGTGATTCTCATCTACTAATGGAAGAAGGGTTTGTGGATCTTAAGTGTCCCACTGGAGGATTTCCTTCAAAACTAGGCTCCATCGACTAGCATAAATGTCATCGGCCTGAGTCTTGAAATCAGGGAATGTATTCCACAGGTCACTTTTAAACTCACCCAAATTGAATGTATGTGTGCACAAAAAGCGTGTGTCTGAGTTCCTGTGTCCATATTTACCTCGCCCATCTCGTGTTTGATACGGAGAGGCTATATATTATCTGCCTGACCTCCAGTCCTCCCCAGTTGTTGACAAAGGTTAGCTGACCCACAATGGCGCCTAATTCTGGTCTCTTCTCTCCCCCTGACCCCAACGGCCGCTACCATTACTCTGCACTGCCCAGGGGTGTATCTGAGGCCCAGAGCAGGGCCAGGGGCCCCTCTTTACCTGGTATGGTCCTCCTCCAGAGGCTGGTAGCTCCAGTCCACCATCACGGCGCCCACGTAGCGCTGACGCAGGGCGGCGCGCGCAGCTGAGGGCAGCCCGCAGAGGGCACCCACGAGGAGCAGGAGCGCGCGCGGGCCTGAGGCAGCCATGGGGCTCCGCGGATTCTCGGCCACCTCGTCTGGCAGGTGCACGGTGTGTCTGGCCCCTGCTTGCTGTACCTCTGAAGCGGCAAGGTCTGTGGAGAGCCGTGGTATCTGAGCCCTGCGGTGCCTGCCCCTGGTGGAGGGAGGCTCCTTCCCGGACGCGTGGGAGGGCGGGAGGCCGGTGCCTGGCGGTTCTTCACTCTGCAGATAGCCCTCCTCGCACAGGAGTGCGGCCCGTCCTCCTCCGAGCAGCCAGGCACCGAGCCAGTGTGTGGGCTGAGGTCACACTCTGGAAGTGTCTGTTTGCTCTGACTCTGCTCTACCTTTGTGAGCCAAATACGATTTGTTTTAGTCACACCGGTACGATTTGTCAAATTCCCACCGTCAGAACTATTTCCCCACTGCACGTCAACTTTGAGGTGGGTGAGGCTACAAATTAAGAGGGAGAAGGGTCTGGCTCGGCTCTTAGAGCCCGTACACGAGCCGAGCCCTGAAAATGTTTGTTGTGTAAATATAACAACAAACATCTCGTAAAGTTTAAGTCTATTAAAACATTCAAAAACGCGTATTGACTCGTGTGCTAGCGTTGACATTAACCTGTCACATTATAGCACTGCACTAAGAACCACTTACTAAAAGTGAGTGTTTTAAACATGAACATTTAGTGAACTAAAAAAACCAGACTGTTGTCATGTAAGTATGTTGCACAGATTATTATTAGGGCCGCTAGAATTATGCAATTCCGTGGCTTCGTCTGCATAATTATGGATTTGCCACACAATCCACGATCTGCTGCATAATTGGCAGATTTGAGCTGTTTCTAGCTCAAATGGATCAACAGTTAAAAAACATATGGTGACGTGCTCCCGCATAGTAGAAGGCCCTTTACAAAACGGTTCACACTGGTCAGTTTTTACTTCCTTATTTTTGAATTTGGTTGTTAAACTAATATTGATGAGGTGAAATCCTTGACAAAATAATGAAGTAACACTATAAAGAAAACGTGGCACATAATTTGCCTTTTCTTGCAGCCGATTTTGCTACCAAGCTACATAATTTGAGGCTCCCTTATTTCCAGTGGCCCTGATTATTATAGAGCAATAGGTTTTGGACAACTGGTATTCTGTTTTTAAAGCATGCTTCTAGTAACTTAAGTGCAAGTTTAGATTTGGAATTCTGTATTAAAAATGGAATACTTTATGAAACAAACATTTGATGCAACTTGAGAAAATCACAGTCCTATTTGCCTTGGAACCTAGATAATTGTATTATGCGCTTTTGTCTTTGAAAGTATTTTCTTAACCAAAATTCCTTTATGCATTGTAGTTTATCTAAAATATTTGCCTAAGATCACCCAATTTAAGCGGGGAAGCCAAAATTTATCCAGGTTTCTGGTTTCACTTTGTACAAATCAGCCACTAAATGGGTGTTTCATTTTATGTTAACGCTTTGTTTTTACCTCTTTTAGCATTTGTCTGCAGTTTTCACATAGCGAGAACTCACCCTGAAGGTATTTGAGAACTTCACGTGACCACCAGTTACATTATAGAAGGTCATGTTCATTTTCTAAAGACACAAGGAGATTAAGGCCCTAGTTATGAGTGTGGCGGTCCTCCGAATTACGGTGGCAGTCTCCCAACAGCCCAATTACAACTAGGGCAGTCAGGCAGCCCTGGGACCGTCGCAACCGCCAGGAAATCGTCATTACCTGGCGGTTGTGTAGTGCACCTAAGGCAGCAATATGCTTGGCGGGACTGCCTTGGTCCTGCCAAGCTTATTGCGAGTATCCTCTCCGCCACGGTTTTCATGGCGGAGAACCCGCCATGAAAACCATGTCGGAAAGGAATCAGGTAGTACCTCATGCATGTAGATGCACATGGGGGCACAACATGTCGCCCCCTGTATGCATGCATCCCAGTCCATGCACAGCATGGACTGCAGCAGGTTGTGCAGGTTCTACCTTTGACGTTCCCATTGCGGTGCTTATTTCATAGGCACTGCCAGCCGCAGCCGGCAGTGGGAGTACCTGCAGGGCGGTGATGTGGGGAGGGGGAGGGGCAGGGTGGGGTGTAGTAATGTATGGATTATGGAGCTTCCTAGGTAAGTAAACATTTAAATAAATAAAACGAATTTCGTTGAGTGCACTGCATCCCCAAATGCGATGCAGTGCGCGCAATGTAATTCGTTTTATTTATTTAAATGTTTACTTACCTGTAGAGGTAGGGTGGCAAGCAGAAGCACTTTGAAAGCTTGGCTTTGTATGGGCTCCAACAGAACCTTATGCTGAGCCTGAGCCAGGCTTTAGGCTCGAGCCTGGCTCAAGCTTTTAGTGACTCGCTCACTTCAGCATCACTGGAGATGGAAGCCCCTTCCACAATGCACTCTTGTGCCTAGTGCTTGCTGTAAGTCTCGCAATGCTGTGAATAACATATGGAATATCTATTCTTTTTCAGGGCTTAAAACTCCTTGTTAGGGCATTCACACGTGAAAGGAAACAAAATGATGCATGAGAACTGACATGTTTTGATAACTTAAGTAGATGGCAATGGTGCCTCTTTATCATTGCTAATTGCAAAATCATTAAACATCACAAAAAGCGGGCTGTGCTTCTAACCTTATGACCACAGAGTGGGTGAATTCTTGCCAGAGTATGTTATGTTCATATCAGCTTGAATTGCCACAGACGGCATTGTCTGCCAACCTTTCCAGTCTGAATTACAGAGGTTCTACACTGGTAACAAGCAGAGACAGCACACAGTGTTATCATTATCCAAGTACTGTACCAGTCCGACCACAGCAAATAAACCATCCACCACCAACTGAACAGACATGGAATAACTGAAGAGATCTGCCAAATGCTGCTGGCCAACGAACTGCAGGACCAAACAAGCTACAGACTATGACCATTTCTTAACATCTCACAATGACAATCAGATATGGGATTATATAAACAAAGTTCATCCCATATGATCCCTCCACCATTTCACACTTTAACCCATTCCTGCTCAGGGCTACTCATTTTAAAGAACATATTTCAGAATGGACAGACCCTTGCACGAACCCGCTTAGTTGACTATGAAGATAAGAAATACAATAAAGGGACCTGCAGAGATGCTAAAAGCTGTCAGCTCACTGAAAATCATACTATGCGTGCCCGTCTCTCACGCTTCTTCATCTGTTACCCTGTTAAGCACTGCACATAACAAGATAATCACACCTTGGTGGTCCTCAAGCATGACACAGAAACACTTCCCACACAGGATCAAAACAAAGAACACACTTCCATCTGCACATCCTACAGAGTGTAGCATGCTACCTATGGAGGCTAGTTCTTCAGCGCCCCACGTAGAGGTAGTACACACTATATAAATATTACAGTTAAATACA
The DNA here is from genome assembly GCF_964261635.1 of Lissotriton helveticus. Lineage (NCBI taxonomy): Eukaryota > Metazoa > Chordata > Amphibia > Caudata > Salamandridae > Lissotriton > Lissotriton helveticus. The sequence goes on along the minus strand of NC_136069.1, from coordinate 1,337,612,908 downwards.
ACACAACTTTTCCTAGAAAGGAAGAACCAATGGCTGTGTTGATCTGTGATTTAAGTGCCTGACACATTTAACTTACTGAAATATCCCACCAAATCTCACTGAATGGGAGTTTTTAAACGTTATCAAGTTTACCAAACGGACTCTAAATGCGTGACGTTCTAGAGAAAGCATGGCTTCCGGTAACCTGGGTAAAACCTACAAATTACAGATTCGATTCCTGGCAGTGCAAGCTTAGGCATTCCTTATTCGGAGGTCGATTAAATGTACGTGTTTGAGGTATTTCAACACCCTTTGCTTAGGCTGATAGGAAAAGGTGGAAATACATCCATAGGTAAAAAAACAGATATTTTTATTAACGTAACCTCGCCTTTAAATTTATAGACAAAGCCAAACATTGCTTATCACAAGCTGTGCTGGCGTTCTGAAGGCCCTGCAAGATCGATGCCAGTACCCCAATGACAGATAAGGCAATGTGCACGTTCTTAAAAAGCAGAACTACAGATGCCTAGCCTATTGCCAGCAGGATTCTGGTTTTCCTTGGTGTGATATTACTTCATTATTGCAAATTCACAACTTAGAACAGGGACTTGAGCAGTGTATTAATGCTGCCTGTTCCCTCATTCCAGGCAAAACTTGGAATAGAGTGTTTTTTTCTAGTACACATTTTGTCAGTTTATTTAATAGCAAAATCTGTGTTTTGATGTTTTGAATACCGCATAATCAGGGAAATCATACCACACAGATTGTAATCTCAATCAGGTGCAAACTTCTGTGTGCACCCAAATTTGGATTATTGCAATCACAGCTCCTTGTTGCGTAACATTTTTTGATGTGGTTCTAGATTCTCTTAGGGGTAGATCAGGAGCTGTCTTCTGTAATTTCTACCAAAACTGTCTTGAAGCAGGGCTGTCTGCTTGGCCCAATATTATTTTCTTTATATATATCGGATTTACTATCTCAACTAGGAAGCAGTAATAGGGATCTGCCTAGAATTGGTGCCCATCATCTGTCCTGCCTTCTTTATGCAGATGGCATAGTTATTCTTGAAATTACACCAAGGGGTCTGAACAATCGTTTGTCATCCCTTCAGCACTTTGTTGTTTCCTATTTCCTGCAAATGAATGTTTCCAGAAGTAAAGTTTTAATTTTTAAGGGGAAAAAACGTTGAAAACATGGAAACTACTGGTGGTATATTGGTAAGGAGAAATTGGAGATAGTAAAGTCGTACCCCTAGTTGAGAAAAATTATACCCAGTAACCTGAATGATAGCGATCATATATCATATCACATAAGTTCAGTAAGGCCCTCTCACAAGCCAACGGGCTAAGGGCATTCTACAAAGGGGTTGGTAATAGGCATTTTGCTCACTTACTTTCTGTCTTTCGAGCAAACATTCATTCAACTTTATTTTATGCTTTAGAAACTATTGACAACGTAAAGAATGAGTTCTTAAATAAAACGGAAGGCCAAATATTTAGGAAATTGCGTAATCTTAGTTCTCCTGTAGCGATGCACGCACTAAGACTAGAATTTGGGTTAAGAAGGACTTTTTTGCAAGGTTTGGCAGGAGAGGTGCAATGGGTTAGGCAGTGACACGAATTTCTTAAGGAGTAGTTTGTGTAAAGACACTTATGTATTAAAAAAGAAAAGTCTGCATTTTATAGGAATTTTTCTTATGCATTAAATCTTTTTGAATTAAAGCAGGATATTTTACATACTTGGTCAATTTCAAAGTTAAAACGTTTTTAGAACATGCTTCTAGTAACGTAAGTGCAAGTTTGGATTCCGAATTCTGTATTAACAAGCATTTGCAATTCAATACGTCTCGCAATTGGGATACTTTGAGCTATTGGCATTGTAAATGACAGTACCTTTTATTTGTGTGTTTAAAAAACCTGCAATATTAAAAGGCATTGTCATTTACAATACCAATAGGTCAAAGTTGTTAAAATGCTAGACCTATTGCATTGTAAATGCTTGTTCTCTTAGTTTTTGTTTATAAAAGCACAGTTCATTTGGATAATGTGGAATATTAATCCCTTTTATGTATTGTTATTTGGACGACTGAGCAATTTACAGTTTACGGAGTGTCTCTCTCACAAATGTGTGAATTGCATGTATGGGAGACCTTTTTCATACTGTTTATGCTGGGATCGGTCACTGAAACAACACGCATGTGGTCTTGTCCACAAGCGAGAACCCAGGGGCCAGCAGTAGTGAATTTTCTTTCCAGAAGTCCCTTTTCGAGCCATCGGAATGTGCACGGCCACACACCTTGGAACAAAGTTACCGTTGGGATAACACATGTCCAATGTTTTTGGGGTAGGGGGCAATTGTTAAAACTTTACATTTTTCTGCAATCTCACCTACCACTATTCGTATCTCTTTGTCAGTCCATCAGTTTAATTGACATTTTAAACTAGTCTCAAGATGAGTATGTCCTAAACCAGTGCAGTACGAAAATACTTTCTTAATCGATGGGCTGGGACTAGAAGTGATGAACCGGGTTTTAGAACCGAGCGGCGCCAGGGACACGCCCAAAGTCTTCGGGTTCTCCTGTCTTGGCAAACAGAGACACGGAATACTTCTAGGTGGCGTCAGAGATCAAATTTATTAGCTGCAGCTAGTAACAGTAATCTCAGCAATACAACACGGTGTACAACTCAAGAAACTGTTCAAATTTCATAGAGCAAGACATCACCTTTTATATACAATATTCTCATTATAAATGTACACCCAAGGCGCAAAATTCTGACCAATAGGTCACATTTTCTAACTGAGTATCACATTAACAAAAACCCAATTTACAGTAACCCAACCCAAAAGTTAATTATTAGGACTGTCCCAAATTCAATCTTTGCAAGCCGGACAAATTTATAATTGAAAAGCACAACCCATGTAATGTCAGAACATAAAGGAAACAGTAATGGATGCTGGACAAGATAAAACATGTGCAAGGAAACTAAAAGTTAACGATATCCTGAACATTGATTGGCAATCTCAGACAACGATCAGCCAGAGAAATTGGCTTTGTGAAAGGGTCAGTTTCAGGTGAAGAGGTCAGCGTCTTTGCAATTCACTCACAAGTCAGAAATGGGCCTGTTAATACATACTTGAACAATGAGGCCCATGCAACTTTGTTCGTTCGGTTACCTCCACGGCCTACGTGAGGGCAACACAAAATGGCGTTATGAACAACGCAAGCAAAATGGAGTCCGGTCCTGAAAACCACAGAACCTCAGCCCCTCCTTTTGCCATTACGTAGGCAATGACCTAAACTCACGTCAATCTGAATCCAGGTCTAAATCTATTCTCATCAGGTCATCAAGGTGTTGCTGTAACATCATCTTATTATCCTTCGCTTCTCTCGGGACTGGTCTTCTCACACAGATTGTAGCACAAAGACTACAAATGGCGGGACCACACTGGATGCATAAGCAACACGAGAAAAGGATCGCTAATGCCATACCAAGGAACATCAGAATCTTCCTTCCCCATTTGGACAGCAGTTCCCAAAACCATCCCATCAATGACCAGTTCCCTTCGTCTACATGTATAGACTCAGCGGACTTATGTAACCTCAAGATGGCTTGGTACACTGTCGGGGCGTTATCTGGTATGAAAACGCAGCAACTAGACCCGATCAATTTACATACTCCACCTCTATCTGCAAGTATAATATCTAAAGCAAAGCGGTTCTGTAATGTCATAAGGCGATCCGCTTGAAGCTCGGCTGTAATATTGCTAAGGGCACCTGCAGTCTCATTTATAGTGGCCTCGACCACTCTCGTAAGCTGACAAATTGTCCTACCATTAGCCATAAGACCCCAAAAGGGCAGGAAACCCTTAAAGAAGTCTCCAACTTCTTGTGCGGCAGTGTCTTTTGCATCGATAACACCTCTACCATATCTTGTCTTATGGTAGTTGAAAGCAGCTGTGTATGTAGGGGGAAGCAAAAATGCCACATAACATGTGCCTGAAAAGTCAGAAGGCAACCATGTATATGCTCTATCATAACAAACAAAATACGTGCCTTTGGCTGGCACGAACGGTCGAGATTTCTGGGACGTGTAGACATAGGTGTGAACACACACACTCTTACCAAGCTGAGCTCTCGGATTCTGACCATTACCTTGCAGACAAAAATGACCTCGGTGGGGTACAATCCAAATAGGAGGAGACCTTTTCTGTCTCTCTTTCTCTGTCAGACTAATACTATATCTCGTCTTGTTCCAACCAACATATGCTCGTACCTCATCTTTAGGGATAGCATTATATGCATCAGTATCTCTGACCATATCTACTATTCCCTGTATCAAGGCATTATTATTCGCATTGTTTTTGACAGAACGTACAGGAGATGCTTCATTCGCATAGATAAACATTGACTGGAGTGACCATACTGACCCATTAGGCGAAAAAGGCAAAACCAAATATGGCATTCCCTTATCAGTCGTATGTGGCATAAGACCACACACCCAACAATTCGTGGTATTTACAACTAGCTGATGCTGATGTAACATCTGTATAAACGAATTGTTCACAAATTCTAATCTTCGTGTCTGTTCATGTTCAGGCAACGTGTGAAACTCATGTGGGGAAACCAGTAGGAAAAGAAAGAGTAGGTTGGGCGGTAGATGCAAGTTTCTGTTGTGATGCATAGAAAATCCAACCCACACAAACCAACGTAATGTTCAAAAGCATAAGAAAACACATTATTAAAAAACATTGGGGGGAGGAGCTTGGCGGGCATCCGTGATGGCCGCTTGAGCACAGCGCTCTCCGGACCCTCGCCGCTCCCGGCGATTTATCCTGACTAGATCCTGATTTCTTGTAAGAATTCAAGTAGAGGACGTTTGGCTGATTACCCTGGCACTTTTCGGAATTTGCTTTGGATCTCGTACTCCTGAGCTACGGTGGTCTGAACTTTTGGGCTCCGCCCTTGAGGTGCGCCCGGGACGGGGTGCAGGTCTGTGGCCGTCCTGGAATTGAACAACAGCGGCAGGAGATCTGGCCTTGTGAGACCCCCTTCCTGAGTTTCGGTTTCGATTCTGTCTCGACCTGTGCCACGAGTGTGCGTATCGCGCTTGGCTGAGACTTGGAGACAGCTCGGACACGGGGCTTCCTCTTGTCTATTTGCTGGTTTGGTGGCCTCCTCCCGAGTTGAGCCCTTTTTTGGTGTACTTTTGATCCTGAGTTTTGGGTGTTTGGCCCGTCGACCCTGGTGGCTTGTTCCGTGACGCATCTTCAAAATGGCGGGCAGAGGGGACAGAGAAACGCGCAAGACGAAAACACCTCTGCGCGGAGCGCCGGTTCAGACGAACGTCATGGACCGTTATACTCAATCTAAGGGGTCCCCCGGAGCTGCCCTACCTGGCCACAGTACGGCGTCTGAACGAATTTTGGAAGAGTCGGCGGAGCCTTCCCTACAGGATATCATGGGCGCCATCTCGGGAGTGAGGGAATCCACCGGCCTTCAGTACGAGGCCTTGGCCCACAAACTTGACACCGTGGCCATTGAGGTGAATCTGATTCGTGCTGATCTCGGCAAGACGAATGAGAGGGTGCAGTCATTGGATATTAAATCATCTAGCCTCACGAAAGACGTCTCGGAGCTCCAGACAGGGGTTGGGAATCTTCGTCGGGTGAACGACTTCATGACCCGACGCCTGGAGGATTTTGAAAACAGGGCACGTCGCTGCAATGTTCGCCTGGTTGGTGTACCGGAAAACCCTGAACCCCACTCTGTTGATCTCCTGGTTGAGGGTCTGATTTTAAACCATCTTGCCCCCTCCGGGCTTACCAAATTTTTCACGGTTGAACGCGCACATCGTGTCCCGGGGGGCAAAGTTAAGCCGGGTGCTCCGCCAAGGCCTATTGTGGCTAAACTGTTTCATTATAGGGATCGAGACGCTATCCTGCAGGCCTCACGGGTGAAGGGCCCGGTGGCCTTCGAGAATGCCACAGTGAACTTCTACCCGGACTTCTCCCAACAGGTTCAAAGACAACGGATGGAGTTTCGTGGTGCTAAGAAACGTCTTCGAGATCGGGGTCTACGCTATGCTATGCTTTTCCCCACCAGACTTCGTGTCGAGTATAATGAGCGTACTCTGTTCTTTGATAGACCGGATGCTGTTAATGACTGGCTGGACTCCTTGCCTGACCGTCCTCCTGAGACTGAGTCTGCCGCTCACCCTGGTGGTGCCGAAGGTGGTGTGGAGATCTGATTGTTTGACTCTGATGTCTCGTTTTGAATACGTTCCCAGGAGTGGTGGCCGGCGTACCTCCGCAATGTGATTATTTATTTTTTGTGTGTTGACTCTTGCTCTTACTGTAGTCTGGGGGCGGGTGGAATGGAGACCTTTCCTCCTCCGGGGTCTTTGTGTAGACTAGGGGTTATGGGGCGACAGGCACACTGCAGGTTGGGGTGGCTCTTTAGCTTTTTGCAGGGGTGCAGGGTGGGGGGTGTTTTCTTTCAGTTTGGGGGAGGGGGGATGGGAAGTTCTTATATTTTTGTGTGTTGTTTTCAAGGCGAATTGCTTCTGTCTTTACTGATGTTTCTGATGTCTAGCTCTTGGATGGGGGGTCCTGGCTCGGGTGGGTGGGATGGGGGGTAGGGGGTTGAAATTTGTTTCCTGGAACGTTAATGGTCTGGGAGATCGCATCAAGCGCAGTGTGGTGTTGAAATATATAAAACGTTTGTCACCGGACATTGTTTTCCTGCAAGAGACCCATTTGATTGGGAATGTATGTACTGCAATGAATAGGTGGGGCTACAGCCTTGTGGCACACTCGGGGTTTACTTCAGGATCCAGGGGTGTGGGTATCCTTGTTCGTAACTCCCTCCCTCTGGCGATAGATGAGGTGATTTGGGATGATCGTGGGAGATATATTGTTCTGGTGGGTAGATATGAGGGCCGCACCCTGTCCCTCTTTAATGTTTATGTCCCCCCAGGCTTGCAAACTGCTACTTTCACTGATTTAGGCCGTGTCTTGTTGGACCTTCCTGATAGTGTACTCTTTCTTGCCGGTGACTTTAATTCAGTGCTTTCTGGCCTTCACGATCGCCATCCCCCCAGGGATACCCCGCATGCCCAGCGTTGGTTGGGTGGGTTTTTGGATACTTTTGGCCTTGTGGACTGCTGGCGATTGTTACATCCTACTCAGCTTCAATACACTTTTCACTCTGGTGCCCATGGTAGCCTATCTCGGCTAGATTATTTCCTGATGCCCGCTGCCCAGTCGTCGGCGGTCCGTGAGATTATACATTTGCCAAGGGGCATCTCTGACCACTCGCCGCTCTGGCTTCGTTTTGAGGTCGGGATAGAGGCAGTGGGCCGAGTGGCTCCCATTAACCCATGGTATCTCTCCTCCCCTGAGACTCGTGCCCTCTTGCTCAAGTCCATAGATGCTTATTTCCTGGAAAACGAGGGGTCGGTCCCTTCGGCGGTGTCCCTGTGGGAAGCCTTCAAAACTGTGATTCGTGGACAGGCCCTTTCTTTGATTGTTGAAGCTAAGAAAGCCGGGAAGAGGGAGGTAGTGGACCTCGAGGGGGAAATTTCTGCCTTGGAGGACGAGTTGGGATCTGGTGTCACGCCTGAGAAACTTCATGCCCTGGGTCTAAAACAGTTTGCATATAAATCCCTAGTCACTGACGCTGCAAAAGTGATGTTTCGTGAGCAACAAGGCAGATTGTATGATGTTGGTGATAAGGCGGGTAAACTCCTGGCGTGGTTGGACAAGAAAGAAAGAGCTAATCGTGTGGTGCCTGTGATTCAGTCTGCGAGTGGTGAGAATGTGATTGATCCGATCGCCATTGTGGATCGTTTTGCGGAACATTTCCGTGTTGTGTATGCTCCTGTGTCTGTGAGGGATGTGGCTGACTCTCGCCTCCTTTTGCGTGATATTGCATTGCCCTGTGTCTCTGATTTGGACCGTATCGCTTTGGACTCCCCCTTTACGGTTGATGAAATAGCTACTGCCATTCGTTCGCTCCGTTCGGGCAAGGCGTTGGGTCCGAATGGTTTGCCTATTGAGTTGTACAAGTTGCGACCCGATAAAATGGCGCCATATCTCCGCGATATGTTTTTGGAATCACGTGAGCGTAACCTCCTTCCCTATGATCAGCGTTTGGCGACGATAGTCGTCATCCCTAAAGACGGTAAACCTCGCGACCTTTGTTCCTCATATAGACCCATCTCCCTGTTAAATGTTGAACCCAAGGTTCTAGCGAAACTTTTGGCGACCAGACTCCTATCGGTTCTTGGGGACTTAGTTCATCCGGATCAATCTGGTTTTATCCCGCATCGCAACACTGCTTTGAATCTACGTCGTCTTCACGGCGTGATAGCGAGGGCGGGGCTACTGACTGAACCGGCCATTTTGGCGTCCTTGGATGCCTCCATGGCCTTTGATACTGTGGAGTGGCCTTATTTATGGGCGACTCTTGAGAAATTCGGTTTCGGGTGCGAGTTTATTAGCTGGATTAAGTTATTGTATGCGGAACCTTTGGCGCAGGTTGTTGTGAATGGTAGGGTGTCTGCTCCCTTCCCCCTGGGCAGGGGCACCCGCCAGGGTTGCCCCTTGTCCCCGCTACTGTTTGCGCTCGCCCTTGAGCCGTTGGCGGCCTGGCTCCGCTGGGAACCGTCCCTTAAAGGGATCCGCTGGGCCCCGGACTTCGAGGACCGAGTCTCGCTCTATGCGGACGATATCCTCTTGTATCTTACCTCCCCTCGTAAGTCTTTATCTGTTTTATTTGACGTTCTTGTGTCCTTTGGTGCTAACTCGGGCCTCGTAATCAATTGGACCAAGTCCTGTGTGTATGTTTTGTCTGGTGTCTTGCCTCCATTACCGAGCAGGCTCCCTCTTCAGGTGGCCCGGGATGGGTTCAAATACTTGGGAGTTTTCGTTACTCTGGACTCGTCTCTTCGCTTTGATCGTAATCTCCTTCCTCCGTTGCTTCGACTGCGTTTGGACGTTGCTCGTTGGCGCAGGCTTCCCTTGTCTCCCCTTGGTCGGGCAGCCCTGTTTAAGATGATGTCGTTACCGCGGTTTCTATACGCTCTCCAGAATTATTATGATCCTGTCCCTCAGTCCTATTTTCGGGAGATTGAGGCCCTTCAGAGACAACTTGTCTGGGATGGACGCCCGCGTATTGCTCTTGCTAAGCTTTCCATTCCTTGGTATGACGGTGGCATTGCACTCCCCGATATTAAGAGGTATTATTGGGCCTCACACTTGTCCGCTATCAACCACGTCATGTTCTCGCCGGGTAGTAATCCGGCGTTTGAGATGGATAGACTTCAGCTTCCGGGAGGTGACTTTAACAGAGTGCTTTACTCTCGCCCTGCTGGGCGCCATCTTGTGGGTCCTACGTCGATTGCTTTGGCGGTGTGGCGGGCCGCGACTCGGAGCCTGGGCTGGGAGGATCGCTTGACGTTAGCCACGCCGCTTTATGCTTCCGAACGTCTGGGCGGTCTTTGGTCTACCAAGGGTTTCGATCGCTGGGACATGATTGGAATTTCTAAAGTGGGAGATGTGTATTCCAAGGGCTCTGTGCGAACATTTCAGGCCCTCCAGGCTGACTATGGCTTGAGTGGTCGGGAATTCTTTCGATACCTACAGGTTAGGCACGCCTTGACCGCTGTATTTGCTCCTGGTGAGATTCCGCCTGATTCTTCCCCCCTTGAAGACCGTGTCCTTGACGGACATCTTCCTGACAGCACTATCTCCCTGATTTATAAGAAACTGATCAATAATCGGACTGATCTGTTGGTCCGACTTCGGGAGGCGTGGGTTCGTGATGGTTTGGAGCTTGATGACGAGGATTGGCAGTCGGCCCTCTCTTCTCCTAAAGAGGTGGCTATCCCGGCTCGTCTCCGTTTGGTCCAATTGAAGATCCTTCATCGGGTGTATGTTACGGGACCTCGTTTGCTTGTGATGGGTTTTTCTTCCGATGGGTTGTGTAAGCGTGGGTGTGGTTTGAGTGCGACTTTCCTACATATTCTTTGGGAATGCCCAATGGTGGTTGCTTACTGGACGGCTGTGCTTGAGGTTATGGCTGTGGTGACAGGGGTGTCCTTGTGTCCGGAACCTCGTCGTTGTCTTTTGAATGTTTGGGAGCCCACTGACTGCTCGGTGGCCCAGACTAGGTGGGCCACCCTGGGTTATATGGTTGCGAAGCGAGATATTGCTCAACTTTGGGGGGCCTCCAAGCCCCCTGAACTATCGAAATGGGAAGACAACATGGATTGGTCTATGTTCCGTGAGAAGACTGTCTACGTGGCTAGGGGCAGACCCAGGGCATGGACTAGGGTGTGGGGTCAATGGAATGAATATCGTGGTGCCATCTGTACTCCTCCCCTTTTGGATGACATTGAGCTTTCCCGGTCTCCTTAGGCGAGCGTTCTTGGAACCTTGCATATAGGGGTTGTGCTGGTTTTCCGGCTCCCCCCCCCCCTTCTTTTTCTCCTTCGTACCCCGTCCCCCCCCCCCATCCGGGCTCTTTGGAGCTTATAGCTTTGATTCCATTTTGTTGCTGTCCCCTCCCGTCCTTTGGGCTGACCTTCAGTAATACACTTTCGCCTTTTTTGTGTGTCTGTTCTTTTTTATAAAACAAAATCTGTTTTTGTTCTGTATATTATATGGAGTATTGCATTGACGATTGATCGTTACCGCTACGGAAGTGTATAATGTGTATTTTCTCCTCTTTAGCGGCTGGCCCGTGTGGTTGTAGGCCCATCCTTGTATTTTATTGCATACTCAAATAAAGGTTTATAAAAAAAAAAAAAAAAAAAAAAAAAAAAAAACATTTGCTACGAACCAATATACACATTTGCACTCTGAAATCAACTCTTTTAACACCCTTGTCGGACTCAAAAGACTCCATCCTCTAACGTGCTGCTCACGGCAATTTTCCTTCTTCACTTAAGTGTGCGTCAAGATTGTACTAACGACCCTAAACCACAGACCTTGTGTCAATACGCGGCTCACCCCTTAAGAACTTATACCGTGACCCTGCAGCTGAGTCCGGATGGTGACTCGAAAAAGAAAAAGTAAAAAAAGTCTCTTGATCTGACAAGGTGTAATTCACTACATTAAAAAATTTAGATTTATTTGTCCATTTCAAACGTCCTTTTTCGATCTCATTTTGTAGCTCTCTTTGCCAGGCACAGTCTGATCCTTAAAGAGGAGTTCCAGATTCGTCGTGTCGAGTCTCAGAGACGGAGGCACAGCAGCTTGCAGAACATCATCATCCTCGTGTTCCGACTGAGTCCACGTCAAATGTGCATCACTAAAAGGTACGAATCTAGGAACCCTTTCACATTCGGAGTCAGCTGTTCCATCCCTCACCCACTTATCATACGGTAAGGGCAACAGAACTTTTTTCATATGGGTGGCATGCACCCAGTTCTTTTTACCAGATACTCTAACAGCAGTTCTAGTGACCAGCAATACCAAATAGGGACCAGTCCATCTCGGCTCCAAATTCTTGGATCGCTGAAAATTCTTCGTCAAGATAAAATCACCAGGTTGGATCGTGTGCCCTGGATCTGCAGTAGCTGTCGGCAAACTGTCATAGACCTGTTGGTGGAGAACACGTAATTTAGCAGTCAAGTCATGTAAGTAATCCACCAACATAGGGTACTCAAGGTCACTGTATTTTTTAGGACGAGGCACACCCCAAACATTCGCTGGACGACCAAAAACTATTTGGTATGGGCTAAGTCCCACACGAGAATGCACTGTCGTCCTTGTTGACAAAAGAGCCAACAGCAAGGCATCCGGCCATGTAAGACCAGTGCTCGCTTGAATCTTAGCGAGTTTCAGCTTTAATGTGCCGTTATAGCATTCGACAAGACCTGCTGACTGGGGGTGATTCGCAGCGTGGAACTTCTGATTTATCCCTAATCCAATACCCACTTTCTTCATGACTCGACCCACAAATTCACTCCCATTGTCCGACCATACAATTCTCGGCAAACCAAATCTAGGGAAATACTCTTTGAGCAAAACCTTAGCTGTAGACAAGGCAGTATTATCCTTTAGGGGGTAGGCCTCTATCCATCTGGAAAAGGCGCAAACAACCACAAGGACATACTTCAGATTGTTGCATCTCTCCATGTGAATGGAATCTTGCTGTATCACTTCAAATGGATACGTCGGAGGAGCAAAATGACCAGCTGGAGTTGGAGTTCCCTTGCCAGGATTATACTTCAGAAAAATCATGCAATGCTTCACAACATTCTCAGCACATTTCGGAATTCGAGCATTCTGCCATACTGGAGCCAACAACTTGCATATTCCCTTCGAACTAATGTGAGCCATTCCATGAGCCATAGTAACCACTGGGAGCACATACGCATCAGGCAACAACCATCGCTGGTGTTCTGACAACTCAACCCAACAACCCGTCGAATCCAACATACCCGTACTCTCTCTCCACGTACTCACTTCTTTTTCCGTAGCTTCAGCCTGAATCATCTTCACACTTTCTATTGTGTCTTCACACATTCCACTTTCCACAACCCATCTTGCAGGACCTGCCACATACATACGGCTCATCATGTCTCTCGCCGTTTCCTTCGCAACTTCATCCGCAAACGCATTCCCTCGACCTACATCGTCCACAACTTTCTTATGCGCACTACACTTCACAATTGCAATCTGCTTTGGGAGAGCAAGAGATTCCAAAAGTTCATTCACTAACTGCCCATGCTGAATTTTTGTGCCATGGGAAGTAAGGAATCCTCTTTCTCTCCACAAACGTCCAAAACTATGGGCAACACCAAACGCGTACTGGCTATCGGTATAAACATTCACTCGCTTTCCCTCTGACAATACACACGCTCGTGTCAATGCAATCAACTCTGCTGCTTGCGCAGAATTCTGTGCTATGCGTGCTGTCTCAACAACTGTATGTAAAGTTGTGACGGCATATGCTGCAGTCGTTTCACCATTCGGAAGCTTAAATCACGAACCATCTACCCATAAAGTACCATCATCATTCTCAAGAGGAGTATCTTTTAGGTCAACTCTAGCTTTCGTTTCTTCCTCTGTACGAAGAAAACAATCATGCTGTTCTTGAGCATCTGACTCTACAGAAATCGGCAACAACGTAGCTGGATTCAATACATTACATCTTTTAACGTGAACATGGCTAGCCAAAAGAGTCAACTCATAACCTGACAGACGTGCACTAGTAAGGTGCTGTGTCTTGGTCCTGTTCAATAAGGTATCCACTGCATGTGGGACCATCACAATCAACGTATTATCCAATACCAAACCAGGAGACTGTCGGATAGAAACAGCCGCTGACGCTGTAGCTCTCAAACAGCTCGGCAACGCTTTAGCTACCGGATCTAACGTCGCTGAAAAATACGCACATGGGCGTTGCTTGTCTCCAAACTGTTGAGTCAACACTGACAATGCACAACCTTCTCTCTCGTGAACATACAATGTGAAAGGTGTACTGTAGTCAGGAGTACCCAATACCGGAGCCGAACACAATGCATCACGTAATTCAGAAAAACTTTTCTGACACTCATCAGACCAAGGGAGAGGATGCGGAGTATCTTTAAGAGTCAGCGCGCCAACAGAGGTTTCACTAGCAGGGAAAAATTAGGGATCCATTGTCTACAAAACGAGGTGATACCTAAGAAAGCACACACTTCTCTCTGTGTGGATGGTACACTCATTTGCGCAGTCGTTTGAATTCGTTCTGGGGTCAACCTTCTTCCCTCCAAAGACAAGAGATGACCTAAGTAGGTTACTTCTTGTCGGCAATACTGTAACTTGGAAGGTGACACTTTATGATGAAGGTCAGACAAATGTCGTAACAAAGAAAGAGTAGCCTCTTTACAAATCTCTTCGTCATCAGCGGCAACCAACAGATCATCAACGTACTGGATAAGAGTAGCACCAGTAGGCAACATAAAGCTATCAAGCTGAGTTTTCAACGCCTGACTATAGATGGAGGGACTTTCACAATAACCTTGGGGAGCTCTCTTAAACCGGATGCTTCGTCGTCCTACAGAGAAGCCAAAAATATCCCTACTCTCCTCAGCAATCGGAATGCTAAAGAAAGCATTCTTCAGGTCAATACCACAAAACCAGGCTACCTAAGAACAGAAGAGGGGGAAATAAAGGAACAGAGATTGAGAAAATACGAGAGACACAAGACCAGACTTGGGCCCATAGAGCAGAAACCGAAGGACAGTAAAAGAACATGTGTAAAAGATCAGCAACAGGAGCATTACATGACCAGCAAGCAGAGGAAGTAGAGGGAGAAACGGGGAAGAGCAAGTGGAGAAAGGTAGAGTCTGTGATATAGAAAAAAGAGAGACTGTGTAAGTGAAGCAGAATGAGAGACCTTCAAGGACTTGAACCAAATTTTGTCCCAAAGGGAGATAGACCAAACACAGCCCAAATCAGATTCCCAGGAGAGCTCAATTTTAGATTTGGGGCGTTTCTGATTAGGGGCAGAAAAGTATTTATAAATGGCGGAAGCTTTGGGAATAGAAGAGAGTAACAGCAATAGAGAAGAGAAAGGGAGATCAGGAGGCGACGAAGGTAACGAGTAGTAACGATCAAGAATAGCTTCCATCAGAAGAGTATACTTATGCAAAAAGGAGCGAGGACAAGAGAATCGAATTCTGAAATTGAGGGAAAGAGCAGGGAACTAGTCCATCAAAGAGTTGATGAATCCAAATAATGCCCTTTTGTCGCCAAAGAGACCAAAACAAATCGGTCTGCTATTAATGAGAATAAGGGAGTTATACCAAATGGGTTGTTGCAGAAACGACTCACGCGAAATAGTAGACGGAGAGCAAAGGGGACGAAGAAGAGAAGAAGAGTGCTTAAAAAGCGGAAGGGAAGAGAATGGGGATTTGGAGGAAAAACGAAGGAACTCCTCAAATGAAAAAGGAGATAGTAAAGCTTTTTCAATAGAGAGCCATAAGGGAGCGAAAGGGGAAGCCTCGGTCGACAACCAGCGAGAGGCCTGACGAAGAGAAAAGAATTTATGATACAACCGAAGGTCTGGGAAATTAACTCCACCATTCGCCTTAGATTTGCGTAGAAAATGAAGAGAAATTCTAGCTTTTTTATTCCTCCATAAAAATTTGGAGAGAGAGGAATCGAGGCGTTTGAAGTATAGGGCAGGAATGTGGACGGGTAACATGGAAAAAATGTAAATGAGAATAGGGGCAATCATCATTTTAATAGGTAGCCTATCTGATATTCTTACTCTTCCTTCTCACTCTGCTGGTCTCTTTGACCTCATGCTTGCACTTGTCTTTCAACACATTTCTTCTAATTGGAAATCTCTCACATCTATCTCTATGCAACACTGGTGGAATTCTCTGTGTCATTTTCATAGACTAGATGGTTCCTTCGCCTCCTCCTGCAAACCTCCTCGCAATGTGGAACTCTACTGGCTCCCACTCACTGTTTACCTGGATCGATCTGCTGTTAAGAACCGGCCAGCGTCCACCACCTCGGACAACTTTAAACCCCCTTGAATATTTCCTCCTTCTCTACGTGTTTGGTTAGTCTTTATCTCTATTCTTCCCTTGATTCACTATTTACTTCATCAGGTTGTTGATCTATTATGTCTGCTTCATTGTTTTTGATATACAGTATACAGTTCTGTTTGAATTGCTTTTCCTATTTCTTTCATCTCTTTCTCCTCTCTGACCTCTCTTTCTTTTCTTTCTTTCCTTTTCCTTTTCCTTCCCCCTTTTTTCTTTTTTCTTTTTCTCCATCCTTGGAAATTTAGAAAATGCTTTTCGTTTTATATTTGACTTTAGGAATATTATAGTTCTTTTTCGTTTACAGATTTTGTATACAATTCCTTCTGTCATTTGTTCAATTTATTTGCTAATAAAGCTTTCAAACATAAAAAAACCAACAAAAAAAAACAGAAAACCAGGCTGCCGACGCAGGGATCAGAGTCAACAAAGCAGTGATATTAGGGACAACAGGAAACTGTGGCACCACAATCTTGTTTACCTCTCGAAGGTCAATCACAAACCAGTACACAGGAGGCTGAGAAGCATCAGTACGCTTAAGGACAGGCAAAACCGGAATGTTACACACATTACCTCTCGTTTCCTCAACTACACCCTTCTCAACCAGATCATAGACAATCGCTAATAGAGCTCTCTCGCCATCACTAGATATTTTATACTGTGGGATACGAGGTAGCCTAGCATTTGATTTGATGGTGACAACATAAGGTGGAATCTGCAAAAGACCAACATCATTAGGACCTGTAGCCCAAAGTGTATCAGGAAGAGAACGCACTTCCAGTGGAAGACAATCTTTAGACACATACATCGGAGAAATCACTTCCTTACCTAGGGTAAGATGTACTCCCGAAGGAGAACAATGTAATGTTGCATACAATCTTTTCAGCAAGTCCAAACCCAACAGATTCTCATTACAACCAGTCGTCAAAATATGAGGAGCTTCCAATTCACAAGGGCCAATAGAAAGGGGCAAAGGATTAGAAATCGGGTTACAAACTGGGGCGCCTGAAAATATCACAGAAACATTGGTCAAGCCAGACAAAGGTGCCCCAGGAAGTTTAGAGTGCATAATAGAACTCTTCGTCGCACCAGTATCCAAAAGAAAAGGTTCTGTCAAACCTGATGTAGTCACTTCAACATAAGGTCCACTCTGGTCTACTGGAACTGACACTACTCCCTCTCTTTGCCCAGGGCTGTCCTAACTATCATTATAACCAGCACTCTCACTCTCGACATAATAATCATCAACATAGTACTGTGCAGACTGACCACTCGGAACATTCTGTCTGTCAAAATAATTCGCAGAATTCTGAAGGGAAGAGGAACGCTCATTCTGGGGTAACACACCACGTCCCCTACCCCTAGGAGCTTGCTGGAAACCACCACGACCTCTCTGACTAGATACGCCATTCACACGCTGTAACAAAGCCGGGCAACTATTCTTAAAATGACCTTCCTCTCTGCAATAAGCACACTGATTAGGACCAGGAAAGACTCGCGGCGCATAAGGCTCAGGCTTCTGTAACAATCTCTGAAACTGTGGAGGTTGCTGAAACTGAGGCTGATTCTGACGAGGCAGATAAGCTTGCTGCAAAAGAACCTTTGTCTTTAAATCTTTAGTTTTCTTCTCTGCTTTATCCTTCTCATCTTTATCCCTATTCTCATAATATTGTGCAGTAGCCAATATCTGGGCCGACGAAGAAACAGCCCATGAACTCTCAGAGTCCTTTAACTTATTAGAAAGTTCGGGAAGCAAATTAAAGACAAATTTGTCCACGAACAACCTTTGACCACCTTCCGTACTCATGTCCTTACCACTATGATCGATAAACCTTTCTTCAAACCTCGTGAAGAAATCAGACACACTCTCGTCTTTCTTTTGTTTGCATGCTGCTAACTTGTCTCAATTCACTCGTAAAGCAGGCATCATAGTTTTCATTAGATTAATAATCCTACCAGGTAATTCTGCAACTAAGGGCTCAGGTTTGGCACCTCCTACTTGCCGACCATCTGTAGCAACAATATTAGCCCACGTATCTCCTAATTCTTGCGCATGATTCTCATGACGAATCTTCGCTCACAAAGGTTGAGGAACTACATTACCCATTAACATATCTATGTCAGCTAAATTCATAATACACGCTTCAACTGTCTGGGACAACTCCTTGTAATACCCAGCAGGATTCTTACCTGGGTCAGGTAAGGTCAGCTTAAGAGCCAAGACCTCTGCTCTCTTCCAAGGGACATGTACCCACACTCGCTGAAAATGGGCCGGTGCGGCCACAATACCCAAAACGGCATCAGCCTGAACTGCGTCTCTCCATACAGGGGGAACCTTTCTCATAGGATACTGCTTCACTTTCCTCCTAACAGAAGGATCAGGTTCGTACAATGGCTGAGACAGGAGTCTAGTTCTGAAGGCAAGTATCGTCTCTACAGCATCAGTAACATCAGATTCCACTATCGTCGCTTTAGCAAACTCTGACTGAACATCAAGCACTTCCTGCGGAATCGGACCCAACTCATTATCTTCCCATTCCTGCTGCAGAAAAGCACACATTACATCAAAAACATACCTTTGCTTAGGCGGCTCCCACTGAAAGAAAACATCCATAACTGCTGGCAAATTATACCCGGAAGCATTAAAAATCCATCTACGAGCCAACAGATCCAACACTGCTCGCTCTTCAGAACTAGGAAGCTGACTACGACTCTGCTTACGTTCCGAAACAGGGGTCATACTCAGTGGCCCAAACAATGGAGACAACAGATTAACAACAGTTTCTGTCATTCGTTTTCGAGCAGAAGGGGAAGAAGTAGGCAAAAAAACAGGAAAGTTAAAATCTTGAGACAAAGTAGGAACAAGAGCAGTAGGAGTCTGAGATGCAGAAGCAGAAGGCAAAGGAGTTTGAGACAAAGCTGGCAGCAAAGCTTGCGACCCTAGAGTGGGTTGCGCAGTAGGAGGCAAAACCATCTGTGGAGCACCAGGTGGCTGAACAACAGCAGGATGTTGAACAACAAAGGGTAGAACAACCGGGGGTAATGGAGGCGCAGTAGCACCCTGCACATAAGGGGGTGGCAATCTCAGTAAATGAGACATCAAAGGATCTTTTTCAGGGTCTTCCGTCACTTTCGGAGGAGAAGACGGCAAGGCCGGAAAACATTTATCTATGGCTATGCAACGCTGTCTATCTAAAACTTCACACACTCGATCTTCCTCATCTGACTTAAACTGCCTAGCAGCTTGTAGTACTGACATATTCTTATCTTTCCTATCTCTCTTTGCTTGCTTAATTTCTCACTGTTTGGCTTCCTTTCGCCAAAGGCGGAAAGAGTCAAACATTGCCGGCCAGGCTTTCTTCTTAAATAGCGCAACTTCCAGATTATCTAAAATATTTGATTCGAAACTACCATGTTGGGGCCATTGTAAAACACCATCTTTTCTAGTATAGCGGACCCATACTTCATTATAAGTAATAGGACCCACTCTGTGTTTTGAATAGAGCTCATAAGTCGGAGTTCCAAGCGGAGGTATCGGACACGAATCCTCCAATCGGGAATCCCTGTTGCAACCACAACTAAACCATTTCCCAATTTTGCTAAGAACAGGCATCATATAGCTCACTAATTTAGCTTCAAATTTCAAGGGGTTATCAACTATCGATACACTCGTAAATATACGAGCCCCTCGGCTTCGATTTTTGCAAAAATCAAATCAAAACCAAGAACCAAAACAAAGTCGTGGGAGCGACCCACTTATACTTAACCAAATATCTGTCACGCCACCAGAAGACCGTCTATCATCTCGCTTTAAAAAGGATCAATGAAGGGTCCAAGACAGGGTGACAGTCAGGGCAGCAGTCCTTCGTAGCCGTTGGGAAGCGGGAAGCCTCGCAGAAAAGACCTTCGGTCCACGTCGGCATGCAGGGGTCAATGAAGTGGCAGCCTTCCTCCAGAATGTCCTCACGTGCCTCCTCACGATCCTCGGGCTTGGACCGGTATCGCTGAAGTCGCCCCACCGTTGGGCGCCAACTGAAGAACCGGGTTTTAGAACCCAGCGGCGCCAGGGACACGCCCAAAGTCTTCGGGTTCTCCTGTCTTGGCAAACAGAGACACGGAATACTTCTAGGTGGCGTCAGAGATCAAATGTATTAGCTGCAGCTAGTAACAGTAATCTCAGCAATACAACACGGTGTATAACTCAAGAAACTGTTCAAATTTCATAGAGCAAAACATCACCGTTTATACACAATATTCTCATTATAAATGTACACCCACTGCGCACAATTCTGACCAAAAGGCCACATTTTCTAACTGAGTATCACATTAACAAAAACCCAATTTACAGTAACCCAACCCAAAAGTTAATTATTAGGACTGTCCCAAATTCAATCTTTGCAAGCCGGACAAATTTATATTTGAAAAGCACAACCCATGTAATGTCAGAACATAAAGGAAACAGTAATAGATGCTGGACAAGATAAAACATGTGCAAGGAAACTAAAAGTTAACGATATCCTGAACATTGATTGGCAATCTCAGACAACGATCAGCCAGAGAAATTGGCTTCGTGAAAGGGTCAGTTTCAGGTGAAGAGGTCAGCGTCTTTGCAATTCACTCACAAATCAGAAATGGGCCCGTTAATACATACTTGAACAATGAGGCCCATGCAACTTTGTTCGTTCGGTTACCTCCACGGCCTACGTGAGGGCAACACAAAATAGCGTTATGAACAACGCAAACAAAATGGAGTCCGGTCCCGAAAACCACAGAACCTCAGAAGCAAGGAGTTCAAAGTTGAAGATCAGGGTCTCGGAAGGAGAAAATAAACGTTGCCAAATCTAAAGCAACTTTGTAGCAAGGGAACCGTTATAAACATTAGGAAACTACACAACTGAGGTATACATCTACCGTTCCTGGGGAATTATTTTCACGGATAAAACATTACACAAGAGGAAACGAAAAAAATGGCAAAAAAGAAAGGCAACCCCAACAAAATATTAAAGACAAACATTTGCAATGCAATAGGTCTTGGATATTGCATTGCAAATGTTTTTTTGTTCCTTACCGCCCATGCAGCACTTTCACATTTATGGATGCCGCGTCATAATGCCAACTGTCACAATTCAAAATGTAAATTCTTGTGCGTAATTAAGGAATAATTATTCAAGTTGCTGATCTAATGAAGGGCAGAAACGGGCTTTCAATTGTAGATGAATGCATCGAATGTTCTAACATTGATTCCCCTTGAAGAAATGGGCGTGTTAAAATTTTATTTAATAAAGCAATACAAGCGACAGAAACTAATGTTCCTTAAGAGAGAATGAGAAAAGAAAAGCAATGTGTTGTGTTGTGTTGTGAGCCCTCTTTCTGAGCCCATTGAGGTTTGTATGATTTTTGTGCAGTAAAGTGTCCCTTCCCTCACATAAACAATCACCCCCGCAATGCAGGCACCCTTGCAACATGATGCATGGGTGCCTGCATTGGGGCGTGGCAGCCAATTGTGTGCTAGTGCAGATGGAAAGAACAAGGATGCGTTATATTGTTGTAAATACGATGCATCACTGTGCTTTTAAAATGACACAGCTCAGCGCAGCAAAATGGCATGTGGTGCTGCGCTGCGTCATTTTGCTGTAAATTGAGGCCCACAATATTCTATGTTGCAACATTATTTTCTTTCATCTTCTGAGCTACCCAAGTGAAATTTAGCAAACTCCTGGGAATAAGCAAATTACCCATTTTCACAATATGCTACAATCGACTTTAAGATATTAGGCATTAAAAAGTTAAATTTTTGGTATTTTTTGGTCCAGACAGTTCTTCTCATGAATCATTCTTCCAGTTGCCTCCTCTCCTCCTGTTAAGAACTCACTGTCAGTTGTCTAATTGAAAACAAATACCTATTCATGAGCTAACAGAAGGCTTCTGGAAAACACAACTCCTGTAACAAAGAGGAAAGCATCACGAGCAAACAACTGTTTAATGTGAAACAGGCCTTTCAGTGTTAATGCATTATATTTCAGTTAACATGACATCGACAGTTAGGTTAACTTAAATTAGCACTTTTATTTATTTGCAGGCCTATAATATTTAGGTATGATTTCTGACTAAAATGTTTGCATTTTACACTTGTTTTACTTAAACGTAAGCTTTCCACATTATTAACAAAAGAGTTTTTGTGTCAGGTTATTCAGTACTGTAACAGTAAATAGGAAGCACTGACCTTGTTTTGTCGTACCCAGGGGAGAGATGGTTTGAGAATTAATCTACCAATGCCCAACCGTGTTAACCCTGGTGAGTGTTCAAACAATCCACCAAGAGTAAGCACCGAGGGGAAAAGGGGGAAGAAAACTAGGTCAGTAGGGGAAGAGAAACCGCTCAAGCCTCCCCTCCTATCGACCTGTGTCCGCCCTTCAAGTGTCTTGTTCTTATGAAATGCTGTGTTGTGCCCGAGTGTGTGGACTGGTACCCTGGAGTTGCTGGATTACTGAAAAAGGAAGTATTTGTTTAATCTGATCAACTCCTGGTTGTGCTTGCAATAAGGCTTTTTATTAATGGTTCTGAATACCTGGTGCTGTGAAATTATTGAGGAGTAGGTTGCTAAATACTTCAGAATCCTGGCATACTAGGGCAGAGCATTGTAGAAGGAAGCAACTCAATTGGTGGGATATGGATAGGTTGTGGCTGGAAGCTCTTCAGAGCTGAAAGTCTGGGTTCACTGATGGTTCTCATTCAAATCTCATTCACACTATGGGTAATTTCATTCACACTAGTCCCTTTAAAATGGACGCTGCTGCCCACCACAGTCATACCAATAGACTCTCGGTATTGTGTGGGTTGAGCTTTGGTTATACTCTCGTGCCTTGGAGGGACCAACCCTTGTACCAGCCTTGTTGCTGGTATTCAAATGGCCCCAAAACGTGCTGTAATGTACAGTGCCTTTAAGTTCTAAAGTTAGGCTTGCAGTCTCTTATCTGTGCCTTTTTGCTTACTTTCTATGTTCTCTGAATTGACCAAACTCTCACGTGCGCTCTTAATTTGCACTTATCTTTCTCTCCTTCCTCCTTTTAGGGTAATCGCGATGGGGTCCCAAGGTTACAGTTGCTAGAACTAGAGAGAAATGCTAGTGCTGCTCAGGACCTGGATTGCTGATGCAGGTAAGTCAGGAGACTCTCGTGGTCTTCCTGCTGAGGCAGTTGGATTGCCGAGCAGGGCGTGATCCGAGGTGTGGCTATTTATGGCTTTGCCATTCACGATTGCTGCCAAGACTTCCGGGTCTCCTGTTGCTTTGGAACCACCTGTCGAGTGACTCCTACTCAGGGGCTGGGAGGGGTAAAAGCATGAGGCCGTAGTGTGAGTGGGCGTGTCTGTAGCGCACGTGGATGATCCTGCAATGTGAGTGGGTGTGCTTGCAATGTGAGTGGGCATGTCTTTGGTGTGATTGGATGAGCTTGTGTTATGCCTGTGTCTCGGCGTGTTTGTATTGTGCGCGTGTGTAATGAATGTGTGTGTTTGAGCGCATGCAATGAATTTGTGTTATTCCCTTGTGGCCCCCACCGCTCTTGTCCATAGTTGGCCATAGATGGGGGTATGCTCTTTGGGGTCCAGGTGGGTCCTGGCATTTTATTAGCAAATGAAGGGGCATATTTACAAGCCTCGATCGCCACAGGAACATCACTTGTAACTATACTTAGCTTGAAAGGGGTGGGCAATGGGTGTTGTGGTGGGTGTTCCTCCATAACACGCATTGATGTTGACGCTGCCCCATATTTTCAAGGGTGGGGTAAACATGAGGCAGCACCAAAATTAAGAATAGGGAAAACCTGGTCTTCATCTAGTAACGAGGAGAAATGTTTTATTTCTCCTAGTTTTTGCTGTTTCTATGTGTGTTGCATTGTGCAGCATACATAGAAAAAGCAAAAACGCCATGCATGATTGTTTATGTGCAGGAAGGTGTCCCTTCCTGCCCATAAACAATCATTTTAAAAATGACGAGTTGCAACATGCATGTGTGCTGTACAAAGCAGCACACATAGTTGTTACAAATTGACATTTAAGATTGTTTATGTGCAGGATGGGACACCTTCCTGCACATGAACAATCAATCCCCCCAACGCAGGCATTCTTGCACTTTACTGCAAGGGTGCCTGCGTTGGCACTAGGCAGCTGAAATTAGTGCCAGCGCAGTAGGAAACGCAGGGCTGCACCGTATTGTTGTAAATACGGTGCAGCCCCTCGTTTCAGTAGAATAATGTAGCGCTCCGTCACCTCTTTGTAAATATGCCCCGCAATTCGTTCCAACAATAGTGAGGACAGAACACATGGTATGGGTATCACTACTGCAAAAGTTGTGATCTCACTGCAAACCATTGCTTCTTCTGCAGGTTGGAATTGTGCTTGACCAATAATACCGCATGATTGCCCTCATTTCAAGTTGGACAACACAGAATTATGCATTTTCCCCATACAAATTTGCCAGGTACAACATGGTAACGTTTGTTAAGATAAAAATATTCCGAGTGTAACATTTGAATTGTTACTCATTTGGTTACCCCCATTCATGAGCAAACTCCGTTTTGTGCCAGAATGGCAATTATGTGGGCACTCAAAATGAGTTCTATGCTCTTCATTTTCAGAATATGTGAAATGCATTCAACAGTTTGAAAATAGCTGCAAGAAAATGGGCATACGTTGAGGGGTATGAAATGCACCCGCGTAGCTAGGGCGGGGCGAGGGGGGCGCTCCACCCCAGGCGGCACTATTGTGCGGGCGGCGGCCGCGCGGCACTGGTGGCCAGTGGCGGCGGCCTTTATCATTTATTTGGAGACTCAGTCCTCGGTAGTGTCTGTGTCCCCAAATAAATGATAACGGCCGCCGCCACAGGCCGCCAGTGCCGAGGGTGTAGCTAGAGCTTGTGGCGCCCGGGGCTATCCCTCAGATTGCCGCCCCTGGGGGGAGGGGGGAGAAAGGATGACGAGCACTTGAAAGAGGTCCAAGAGACACGTAGTATCGCCGCTAATAGTTACCTCGATAATGCAAGTTACATGCACATACATGACACGGTCCAAGGCTACACCCTGCGTTATTTCTGTTGCCTAGGTTCAGTGAAAAGTCCTGCAACACTGATTTGTGGTTTCACTCCCTTATTTAAATCCTGGGATTCTCCTGCACAGAGATGAAACACTAAGACACAAGGAACTAAAGACTTCACACTATGCCCTCATCAGCCTTTTGTGGACAAAACAACAGGACACACACACCGCCTGCCAACTAGATGGGAGTCACACCTAAAAGAAACAAAGAATATGACATGGCAAAAGGCTATGACTGCAGTACTAACTGAACCTCTGTCTCCAAACAACGAACTCCACCTACTATCCTGAAAGGAATTACACCTCAAAGGAACCAAGAATAGGACATGGTAAAAGCCTATTCCAGCATGACTAGGACAGCTGCCTCCAGGCCTTTCATATCCTAGAGGTTGGCTCAACACAATAGCGCCAGGAACGCCAACAATAAATATTACTCACCTGATAGGTTACGTCAGACCTACATTTTATACATCTTCTCTGCAGTGGAGATCCCAAAAGTGGGCTTTTCTTTGTACATTTGTGCTTCTGCAACTGTATTTGGGTGAAAAGCCTGCACTACTGCTGTCTAGTTCTTTTTTTCTCTGTCAATTAAGCAAGATGGTAATGCTACAAATTGTGCAGTACATGTTTCACTTCTGGCTGTCTGCGATGTGTTTGAGGAAAGCCGGCTCTAGGTATTTAGGGACCCCGGGCAGAAGGCCCCTTCTAATTTGCATCCACGTCAAATCACAGGAAATGACATCACAGGAAGTCCAATCAATTGACTATTTTTGAGCGGCTTTGCAAGAAGCAATTTTCTTGGTGCGGATATCAGTAAAACAATAAAAACATAAATATTTAAACTAATAAAATAAGTGTATTTATTTTAAAGTTCTATACCACATGGAAATACATTATATTACCATGCACAATGCAACGGGAACGCGATAATAAAAACTGTAAACAGTCCAAAACGCAGTGATTGCTGCCTAAATAAACAATAAATTATCACCTTAACCCTGATGATGCAGAACCCTCACAATCTCAATTCAAAAAATAAATGATGAATATACTTTGGTAGTACATGCACCCTTTCGTTGACAACAAAACGGAAAAAAAAAAAATGAAACAATGCCCCATGCATAATTATTCAGCATTTGGTGTTGTATAAAGATGACTCCTGCTTAAGCACAGAATACAACTCAATTTTTCCAGGAGGCTTCTGAGTTTTCGTAATATGCAAGTGCTAATTCAAACGCTCAGGGTGCAACATAACCAGGCGGGACAGAATGAGAATGAATCATGGTCCGAAAGCACTACATTTTCAGGAACAAGACCCCAGAATGATCCGCAAGCCTTCAACAAAGTGAGTCAATGAATCATCCAAAGACACCTCAAAAATTAATTCACGCCTTCTCTATTATCTGAAGGAAGACCTTCCATTACTGAAAATTCTATTCTCCATGACTATGGAGGTGCCTTCCTAGTGTGTTCTTGTGGTTGGAGTGTTTGCCATTTATTGCAATATTACCCTTTTACCTGTGTTTGGTACTCTTTTGTAACATGCACACGCCACTTTTCTCTTGTAACACACTGTTTGCTACCTCTTACATATTGTTTGCGTTAGATACTTGCACAAGTGCCACCGTTGCCTACGTAACGTTTGTTCTTGTGTTGGAGTGTCTGCCATTTATTGCAGTATTATACCTCTACTTGTAATTTGTACGCTTTTGTAACCTGCACACATATCACTTTTCCCTCTTGTAATGCACTGTTTGCTACCTCATGTATTTTGTTTGCTCACAATTGTCACGTTTACCTCATGTAACTTAAAAGTTTGCTTTTGTAATTTGGATACCTGACCACTGATAAATCATACATTTTAGCTTAAGTGTGGTTGAAACTCATCCGTTCCTTATTCTGCTGTATTCACTTGATCCTGGGATGATTTCATGAGGTCATAATATGTTAAATGTGCTGCCGGTGGCTAACGATTAAAATGTGTGAAAAGGGCAACAAACAAAAAAACGATATCCAGAAGTAATAGCTTTCATCGTCAAGTCCATTTTAAAAACTTGAGTGAAAGAATTCATAGGTGAACTTCTTTTTTATTTTTATCAAATGTTGTACTACCATACTATTGTTATAGATGGTGAGCTGTGTGCAAAATCAGTAAGGACAACCTTTTTTCCATTTCTTAATTCACAGGCTTTACCTGATGGAAATGTGTTTTTTTTCCGCCTATTTAACCAAACTTGCAATAACCCTTTAAAAGCGAGTAATCGTGTTCTTATGTTTAAATAACTATTTTCTTGCTTTATGAGTTAAATTTACTTGAAACAACGTGAAGTTGGAAATTATCACAGTTTCTTTCAACCTTCCTAGAGAAACATGCTGATGGGCAACACGGGTGAGTCGGAATGACTTTGTGTTTTGTGAGACACATGCGCACCATTATTGAGCTATACATATCTCAATATAATTTCTTTGCCCTTTAAGTGACAGGTGCATTTATATTTGTTCACTTGTAATTTTCTCCTCATGTATCATTACTGTTCCTATTGTGAAGCGCACTGACGCCTTCGAGTAAAGTCCGCGCGAGAGAAAAACGCATAAATAAAATAGTAAATAATTAAATTATACAAACGAGGGGCAGTTGAGTGTGCCCCGCTGGGGCCAACATGATGCAAAAGTCTGGGCAGGTGAATGCGAGTGTGTGTGGGCCGATATACACGAGCCGACTCCGATTTTAGAACTACAACCTGCCTCCTACCTCATAGTGTTGTCCAACGCAAGTCTGCCAGCTAGGAAAATCAAACCTGCCGCCTACCGCCTGAATGTCCTGCCTTGCAGCCTAGGAGGTCAATTACCCTGCACGCAGTGAGTAATCAGGAAGCGCGCGCGCCTTGATGAAAACAGCGACGACGACGACGAGCTGCAAAAGAAACCGAAACGGGCTGGTTAGGGATGACGTCTTCTTTGGTGCTCACTGCTCCGGGATTAAAGAATTAAATGTCCCACACATTTGAAACGGGCCGCGGGCGCCGCACTGGTGGCCCCTTGCTGCAGCGGCGTTTATAATTTATTCGTGGACACTTACACTACTGTAATTGACAATAGTGTCAGTGAAAGTGTCCCACATAAATTATAAACGCAGTCGCAACGGCCGAGCCACCAGTGCCGCCGCCCCAAAAATACTGCCGCCTGGGGTGGACCGCCCCCCTCACCCCGCTCGCCCCCCCCCAGCTACGCGGGTGCGAAAGTTGCACTCTACAAATACATTACAGTATTCATATCCCACCACACACTCATCATGAGACTACACCACATCGGGATCCAGGGAGACACCCTCAGATGGATCCCATCATTCCTCATGGGACAAACTCAGAGAGTCTGCCTACTTCCCTTTGCTTCTGAACTCAAGAGCGCCATCTGTAGCATCATTTAAGGTTCATACCTCAGCCCTACCCTCTTCAACACCTACATGACACCTTTTGCCGACATCATCAGAACCCACTATCTCAACATCATATCCTATGTCAACGACACCCAGCTCAACCTCTCGCTCCCAGCAGACCCCACCACGACAAGGACCAACTTCCACAACTGCATGAAGAATGTCGCCAACTGGATGAAGACCAACTGCCTGAAGCTCAACACTGACACGCTCACCATGAAGCAACAGATTAATGCAGTCTCCTTCGCCTGCTTCCACACTTTCCGCAAGCTCTGAAGAATCTTCGGGTGGCTCACCTTCAGCACGAGGCAAACTGTCACCCGTGCCCTAGTCACCAGCCGGCTGGACTACGGCAAGGCACTGTACGCATGAACCACCACCCAACTCATGAGGAGACTCCAGACGAAAACTCAGCAGCCAGACTCATCCTCAACCTACCCAAATGGACTTGCATCACCCCACACCTCAGGAACCTCCACTGGCCAGAAAAGATGCCACTTTCCTGAAAAGATGCCAAATTAAGATGATAAAACAAGCCTACAAAGCCCTCCATGACCTAGGACCAGCATACATCAACCACTGCCTGAACTTCTACTAACCATCCAGAGACTTTAGCTCCGCCTCCCTTGCCCTCGCACAGACACTGCACATCTGCCGAAGGCACAGTGAAGGCCATGCCCTCTCCTATCTCGCCGCTAAGTCCTGGTACAGCCTTCCACTCCATCTCCGGACATCACCCTTGCTGGCGGAATTCAGGAAGAGACACAAGACCTGGATTTTTGACTGAGCCAGCAATCTAGCACCTGGATTCCCTCATGGGTGAATAGCATTCTAAAAATAATGATTGATTGATTAAAAAGGGACTGTTTCTTAGCATCCACTCTTCTGCGAAGTGTAGGAGGCCTTAATATTTGCCACTGAGAGTCAAGGCAGCATTTTACATTTGAATGGTATCAGACAGAGCTGAAGCAAAAGTTCCTAAGTCTTAGAGATCTTCAAGTGATGAAGAAGAAGTAATTGGCATGGGAGAGACTATGGGACAAAAAATAACACAATCAAAGATTCCATTGTTTGGGAATTTTTCTTCATATCGCCCAAGGGTGAAAGAAATCAAATGTTGGATGGATAACATGCACACAAAGAAGAACTTTCTATCTACAGCAGCCCTGTGCCGCAACATTTCCAGTGATTTATTTTTCACAATTTGGAAACTATGGAAGCATGAAAAAAGATTTGAAAAAATCTTTTGTGACCAAAGTAAACAAGCATTAACAATGCAATAGGTCTTGCATTTGTTAAAATTAGAGCTGTTGGCATTGAAAATAACAATGATTTTTACTTTTGTTTTTTTATTTGCAGTGGAGTTATTATATTTGCATAGCACTATTGCCATTGGTATAAAAAGCAAAAGTAAAAAACATTGTCATTTTCAACTTCACCAGCTCTAACTTTAACAAATATGAGAAATATTGCATTGGAAATGCAATCTGTCTTGCATTTGTTGGAGTTGGAGTTATTGGCATTATAAATACCAATGTTTTTTATCTAGCCATGTTGCAGGGTGCAGTACCATATGTGGCCAAATGAGGTCCCTTGGGATATATGGTACTGCACCCTACATAAGATATGGTAAATCCACCCTACCCATAATGCATTGCAAGTAAGATAGTAACACGAGTACATTCAAATAGCTATGTACATATATACAATTAGTAGCTTTGGAATGTGACAAAAGAATTATTATATGAATTCCAGATTAGGTTGTACTCTGTGTGGAGCTGATGAAGGGAAATGTACAGAAGGTCTCATATAAATGTGAGTAAAGTAACTACCCCTAGCCTTGCCTATGACCAAATGTGTGTCCCACCTGAAGCCCCTTTAAGAAAATAGTGCTCTGAGGCTGTAAATAAAATCTAGTGAGTGAGAACACATGTAACAGGGTGTCCTCATGGGAGGTTACAATAAGAGACAAGGCAGTACTAAGGAGGGATTACTAAGCCTTTGACCAATGAAAAGGCTCTATTTACAAAGGACAGGGACAGGAGCCAATTAAAAAGATAGTCGGACGTAGGCGGAGCTTTATGCCCATAGCCTGAATACAACACGTCTCGAAGAGCCTAGGTAACACCTAAAAAGAGGCAAAAACACCTGTCGGGACAAAGCAACACCCAAAAGAATTCCTAAAGAGAAAGTGGATACCACAGCACTTTTGCATTGTGTTGCTTATAATGCTAAACTAATGTGTGGTGCAGCAAATAAAATACCAGAAATAGAAAAGAGATGATGGAAAACGAATAGAGAAAAAAACACAGTAACGAAAATAGTTTACAGTTTAAAATGGCTGTTTGCCACAACACTTTATGCATAGTTTACTGAAGAAAAAATAATAAAACATCCCAAAATGTATTTTGATAATCATCCACATTATTTCATAAACAAGCGTGTCTCTGCTTACGCCGAGGCCCTTCTTCACACAGCCAAAGACCGTTCACATAGTGTAAGGGATTTCTTTCATGGAAGTTGGATTTAGTATATCATCAAAACCCTTGAAAATCATTGAAAAAGCCACAGTTAAAGGGAAGTTATGGTTTGCATCGATATAATGTTTATCAATTGTTTGTCGATTTATTTTATCCATTCTTAACCATGTTCAAAAAAATTATTCCACAAACAGGAGGTCTTTCCACATATAGCGCCTTTATTAAAAATGCACCCAATGCATTTCGGGAAAAATTTCCCTTCGTCGGGGGTATCGTGATATATGTGGGTTTAAAACACAGTTCGAAAGACTCAGCTTACTCGATTAATCATTCCTCTATCGTTTCAGCGAGTGCCGCAGCACTTCCCATATATAACAGGAATCATTTTTTTGAACATGGTTAAGAATGGATAAAATAAATCGACAAACAATTGATAAACATTGATAAAAAGTGGACGAAATAGAGAATGGAAAAAACAAGGAGTACATGTACCAATTTGATTTATTGGATCTATTTAGTGACGGACCAGGCTGTGCGGCTTGATAGGGGAGCGTAATGGGTCCCCGTGTGTTGTTGTTTGTTTGTGCTTTGTCACAAAATGCTCATCAGATGGATTCCAGTTCCATATTTCAATAAAATCATTCCACTGACCAAATCAGGGGAATGGCTGATAGCTATAGACTTACAAGGTCTTTATCTCCTCGTCCCAATGTATCCCGGTAACTGAACATGTCCCTGATTAAACATGTGGCGTATCATTGTCAGTTAATAGTTCCAGCCGTATGGTCTCGTGATGTGTATGAAGATCTTGGAACCTACTATCATTCATATGGACGTGGAGGGAGTATTATTAAGTATCCTTGTCTGGATGACTGGATGATTCACTTTCCTGTCAGTCAATCATTCCAGGACACTGAGAAGGTCTGTGCTTGACTGAAACAGAATAGTGTGTTGGTCAGTACAAAAGAGAATCAGATGAATTACTTGCAGTCCTCGGATTTCAGAGAAGGCAAATATGGATGTGGTGTTTCTTCAAAAACATGGGACTCAAGCCATGCTGTTTCATCATGTGAGGACACATAAAGCAACTATTCAGGGACAGCTGCATGGTCATGGGCACATAGCTGCACTGAAATTCGTTGTGACCAGGGAGAAATGGCACATCAAGCCTTCATGAACTCTTGCTTCATAGTTGGACTATTAATTAGTCGGTGCAAACAAATTCTTGAATAAAGGCTGAGCACCAGTGTTAGGCTGGATCATCCCAACCTGGTAGTGTGCATGTCATTGGATCCATCATCTCTTCTGACTATCATGGCAGATACCAACAGAGCGTGTTTTGGTGTAAAGCTGGACAAAGCAGTATTGCAGGAGAGCTAGCTGATAAGGTCTGGATACCAATCATCCAAATGGAGGAATAGGAAGCAGTCGAACAGGAGGCCCTGGCGTTTGTGGCCTGACAATGGAGCAAAAATTTATTTATCATCTCATTTTTCGAGATTTAGACCCCAGCTATGACATCAAGTGCCTAACAATAGGCTGACAAGCATCTTCCTGTACTGAGAGTGGTAAACATAAAGGAAGTGACACTTCAGATGCGGATCTGCTAGGATAGGTTTTCTTCTCTCACAGGACCGCCTAATATCCAGATCATTATTCAGAGAAGTATGCCCCTAGTTCAGAGATCCCAGGCCATAACACCCAGAGTTATCTCCAGACAGAAGATACAAGACGCTTGTTTAAATCTGTAGATATTCTGAAAAATAGGCTTGAAGGTCGGAGAAAGGGTTAATAGAAGCTGGGCCTATAACAACTGAACTAAAATGCTTTGAATTTAGGGGAAGAAAAAGTAAAAATATAGAATACATTGGGATAAAATGTGGGTTCCTCACATGTCAATGCCAAATGGAGGCGGGCAGGGGCACTGCTGCCTCTGCCAGCTTGCCCTATTTATAAATTCCCACTGGAATCAACAAAATGGGTACCACTTCCGTAGCAGGAGCCTCTTTGGTGAAAGAATTAATAGTAATGGTCCACCTGCCATGCAAAGGCAGCATACTGGACTTTTTGCTGCTTTTTGGATTTTCTGCACCCAAAGGAAACAATAAACCAAAACACTAATGTCCCTGACACACTGGAAGCTTTTTTCCCCAACACATGGGTGGAATTTTTCATGTCTAGGACTGCATCGGTTTACATGGTGTCCGTGAACAGTAGAAAAGCTGGAAGGCCTTCCTCCACCTTGTACACTAGGTGGCTGCTTGGCAAACGTTTAGAAAGCCAACACACAAGGAGCTCTAAAGGGAGCGGGAGATGCCGGGGGTGGGCTGAAGGAACAAAATGTGTAATTTGGGGAATTTTGTAAGCCGGTGATTAGTTACACAACGGAACGATCAAGACATGATTTTTAGTGAATGACTACACCCTGTAAAAGACCATAATTTAAACTACTTATCAAGTAAAATTACAAGTAGTTCTGTAATATGGAAAAGGCGCTATTACAGCCATGATGATCTCACATCTTGATGCTGTTTGGTTCTTCTAGTTTTGACCCTTTTGTCCATGTAGGACAGAGTGAACCAGCTGCAAAGCACCGGAAATAGCATAACACTGCTCAAGCCAATGATCACGTCCCAATGTTTGGCAGTGGTGCACGAGTCCAAAGCTTGGAGTGTTTACCCCGGGGACACATGAAGTACGTACGGCACACACAACGATGCTTATCTCTTTTTGCAAACAGAAAGCAGGGTTAATGTTCACCGTGGTCTTAGGCAAGGAGCTCTTCAACGAAAATGTTTAAAAAAATGTCCCACTACCTTATATTTTTTAACTTTCCAACACAATCAGCACGCGCCCTTTAACGTACGTGCCTGCTGAACACTTCCGAACCATGACCTCATATTCTCCATATTAAAATGCATTTTTGTGTCACCATTGCTTCTGAATGGGTTCTTCTAATAAACCATCGCCCGAGCTTGTCAATGGCCAGTGAAACGAATCAGTAATTATTGGCCGTTATGAAAATAGATCAATCAATTTTGGCTTTTTTTGTAGGGGTGCACTAAATCAAAATTGTGCCAACTAAGGGGCTTATTTACAAGCCCCTTGCGCCATGTTAAA
This sequence comes from Lissotriton helveticus, assembly GCF_964261635.1. Lineage (NCBI taxonomy): Eukaryota > Metazoa > Chordata > Amphibia > Caudata > Salamandridae > Lissotriton > Lissotriton helveticus. Next base: position 1,337,579,250 of record NC_136069.1, on the reverse strand, counting down.
AGTGGCGCAGCTGCGGCGCAAGGGGCTTCTAAATAACCCCTTAAGTTTTACAAGTTGTGAGCTTCACTAAACTTTGGATGTGGTGGTATTATCCTGCTAAAAACGTTACTTTAAAAACAACTTTTCCAGCAAAAAAGGTATTGTTGTGGGTTTTTCCTTATACAACACCTTTCTAGGATTTCGTCATTTTTTTACATTACCAATTTAATAAAATCCAACTAAGCGAGTTTTGCCCAAAAATTCAACTATCATATTTAGTGGAAAGACAAACTAATATGATCAATTATTCACAGCGTCTGCCTGTGAGACGAGCAGAATCATGTGAACTGATAAGCAGTACTGCAACTGGGTCCACCAGCACTTTCTTTTGCCCACTTGTACTCTTCAGGCCATCCCCTGAGCGGCAGTGTGGATGAATAAAGTCAGAAGTCTGGGCTCCTTCTGTCTTTTTTGTCCTGCTTGTCCCCACCAGGCACAGATGTCATGTCAGTGGACGCCAGTGTGATGCTGCTTCGTTGGACGTCATCACATCAGCATTGGGTCATGCGTAATATTAAGGGCTAGACTGCATATCATTCTATAGAATATAGAGGTGTGCCTCCGTCTGCTCTCTACCCTGCCTTTTCCTTAGCTGCAGTGTTGGTGCCCCTTTGCTTTGGGCATGCCTCAGTCCTTCTGCTGCCTGCTTCAGTCTGAACTGCCTAGCCATGGGCACTTACAAACATTTTCAAAGGGGACATAAAGTATGGTCTGGAGCATGGCCGAGGGTCACATTTATGCCAGCATGATGTGGTCTGTTGGGGTGTAAGGTGGGTGGAGGTGAGGCTAAGTATGTACTCGGTTTGGATAGCTAGTCGTGGATTTATCCTGAAGGTTTAATTCGAAAATGCCCTCTTAACTAAGTCGCTAGTCTCTAGAAGAGTATTAGATTTTACAATACTGAGACATACTGTTTCTGGGTCACTAACCCTCTGCCGCACCCTGGGTTAAGCCTTATCCGCTTGCTATCACTACCTTTAGGAAGTCAAGTGCACAAATTGAACTGGAATGAAATAGGATCTTAAACCTTACATTTTCTTTAAATTACCTTATCCTTTAAGTCTCTTATTTATAAACACTAGCGGGCATATGTACAAGCCCCTATCGCCACGACAACGTCACTTTTTCCAACGTTGTGGTAGCGATAGGGGCTTAGCCCTATTTACAAGGCAGCATTAAGCCACATAACGTGGCTTAACGCTGCCTTGTAAACAAGGTCCCCTTCCATGCTATGGTTAGCATGAAAGGGGGTTGGAAAAGTCCCCCTTCCTGTACATAAAAAAATAAGTGGAAATAAAATGCTATTTTGTGACTTCCATGTGTGCTGCATGAAGCAGCACACATAAAATTGACAAAATGGCATTTTAGGATTGTTTATGTGCAAGAAGGGACACCTTCCTACACATAAACAATCCTCCACTGCACGTAGACACCCTTGCACTATGGTACCACCAGTGCAAAGGGAAACGCAAGGCTGCACCATATCCTTTTAACTATGGTGCAGCCCTGTGTTTCAGAAGTGGCGGAGTGAGGCGTTAAGCCATGGCAGCTAACGCCTCACTCCGCCACCTCATCGTACATATGCCCCTAGGAGAGCTTAGAAACTGGCTCTGTTAAGAAAGTGACTGCTATAAAAATCATTGACAAAGATCACTCAACAAGCTGTGCAATTCACTGAAGTAGGCAGATACAAACAGCCAATCTCCACCTGCAAACATGGGACAGTAGGAAAGTTTTAGCCATGACACTATGAGGCTTGAAATTTAATCCTGTCTTTTCCACTTTGCCAAATGTACTGGCTTTGAACTCTGTATTTAAAGTATCAGCAGGTTCCACAGCAGAGTGGCATTTCTTTGATGAGAGTATACCGGAGTCTCACCATTGGAACCATTCACACCCCAGTTCTTGTATAATGAGCAAGATGGAATGTCAATTGACCTTAGAACGGGGAGGCACTACCAAGGCTTGGAAAGCAGAAACGAACAACAGTACGTGTCACTTTACGCGGACAACCTGTTGCTCTTCCTTGAGGATGCTGACAGGGCGCTGGTGGGGGCGGAGAGGTTGCTTTCGAGGTTTGGAGAGATCTCGGGCCTAAAAGTGAATTGGTCCAAGACATGTCTGTTTCCAGTACGGCAGGGTGAGACCAAGCCACACTTGGCCCGGGCAGTGAGCTGGGAACCCGTCTGCCTGAAGTACTTAGGCATGCACATTTATCACACGGCGGCGGACAAGCTAGAGGGGAACGTGGGTCGGGGCGTGAGGGCACTGAAGGGTAGCATGGCCTTTTGGGCCACGCTCCCGTTATCGGTAATGGGCCGCATCTCTCTGTTAAAAATGGTGGCACTTCCCCGTTTTTTATACTACTTTCCAACACTACCTGTGTGGATACCTAGTTCCACCTTCAAGTTGCTGAAGTCTCTAATAGTGTCTTTTCTCTGGGGCACGGGCAGACGCAGAGTAGCACAGGCGACGCTCATACGCCCCATGGTTGAGGGGGGACTGGCGGTCCAAGACTTTGAAATATATTATTTAGCGGCTCAGTTACAAGTTTACACACAGGAGATAGCACGAGAATTCAGGGGACCGGAGCACAAGAGAGGAACGGGAACGCCACGCCACGTCCTGTCATATATAGCGCTGCAGCAGAAACTGGCCCTCAGGGACCTTCTCTCAGAGGAGAAAACATTTAGACTGCTGGAATCGTTCCCAGCGCAAGGCAGGAGTGTTGCACCAATATGCTCCCGAGATCCCGCTTGGTATGGTTACGGCGTTGCCACACGGCGGAGATTGGTCACGACTGCAGGTCTGGGAAGACGCTGGGGTGCAGGTATTAGGCGATCTGTTTGAGGACGGGCTATGCTGCCTTATCAGGCCCTCCAGGAGAGATTTGACTTGCCGGGTGGAGATTTCTTATTGCACATGGCATTGACTAGAGTGATACAGGCGCATTGGAAGGAAGGATTGATGGAACCCAAGACCTCAATGGCCTGTCAGTACACTATGATGGCAACGGGGACCTTTAAAGCGGTCATGTGCTTGTACTCTAGAATGCTCAATGAGGGCCTCCCACCCTTAGTTGCATTGAAAGGAAAATGGGAGGCGGACTTAGGCAGAGACATCCCGGAGACGGCCTGGAAGCAGATAATGCGGTGAGCGTGGAAGAGCACGAGGAATGCCAGATTCCAACTGGTACATTTCTTTATACTCCATAGAGCGTACCTAACACCGGGGAAAATCCGGAAATACTTTGGGGTCGAAGAGGCGGCATGCCCCAGGTGCGCACGGACTGGGGTGGAACTGGACCACATGCTCTGGTCCGGCCCAGTGATAGGGCTCTACTGGGAGGAGGTGGGTAACACTCTAAACACAATAACAGAGAGGGGGCTGGAGTTTGACAGGGCTCACTGCATGTTGCATTGGTTCCCCCACACATCCAAGAATAAAACCACAAGCAAATTTATAGATATGGGTCTCCTATTAGCCAAATGAGAAATAACGAGACACTGGAAGGCAGTGGTGGGTCCCACTAGTCGTAGATGGAAGGGGGAATTCCTGAAGTGGGCCTCCGGTACATCGAAATATCAGTTAGCGCGTAGGCATAACAACGACAAGGGGCTGGAAATGGCGGCAGCATGGGAAGCTTTAGTGCAGGCACTACGAGACTGCGACCAGGGCACCGACCGAGGGGAGCAGATTAATGATGGAGGAGAGCCCCAGGCCATACCAGGCGCAATGCACAGGCACACATATGGTCATTCCTAGCAACAACAGTCAATGGGACTTTGAACAAGGAACCGCGTCGGGGATGGGAAGTTGGGGTGGGGGGTGGGTGGTTACAGTTATTGGTGGAACAAGGACAATGCTATGTGCGAGAGGCTTTGTTACTTTTGGGGCATTGATAGAGTGGCCCTATTATAACGACAATCGACGTGCTACTTCGCTGTTGAGGGGACTTCTTTTGTGGGACTCGTATGCTGATGTGATGGCAGCTGTTGTATATCGATTTGTATATGTCTTGAATAAAACCAATAAACTACGTTTAAAAAAAAAAATGAGCAAGATGGAAACTATGGAACCCTAAGGCAATTTTTGTTTTTTAAATTCATCTCGGCCTGCTCTTGTGACAAGTTGTGCCCTCTTGAGTAATCACTTTCTGAACATATTTCTCTGCTCCTTTTTTAACAGAGATAGGAGACGCTTTTGCTGCTATCATTGCTGCATGGACTCGAAGTACCACAACTCAATTACCTAGGAAAAGGCGTGGCTGGTTCCAGTTTCTCCCAAGTTTCGCACTATAAATTGTTTTTTTAACTCTTGCGGGGCGGGGCGGGCACGGACAAATCCCGGGCGAAGGGCACGCCCGTCCTGTACTCGTCCGTGCCAGGAGTAGCCAGGGCCCCCCGTTGGCTTTGTATATGGGCGCTGTTTGGTGCTACTGGCATGACCTCTTTATACCATCCAGGTACACACTTATTTTCTGCTCCTGCCTGCATTTCTTTTTCAGACTCTCTCGTTGGAGTGGGAATACATCCCCCAGCTTGCTTGTATTTGAGGAAAGGCTGCGGGTGTGTTTGGGGATCGTGGACTCTCGTTGCTTGAGTTGCTCTTTTCTTGTTAGAAATTGGGCTTCTAGTTTGGCAAAGTTATGCACCTTGTCCAAGCAGGAACAACAACGCTTTGTCAGAGTAAGCTAGATACACACTAAAAGATAACCTGTGCTCACCAACTGGTAGCTTGGTACAGAGAAGACTGCAATGTGTAAAGTATTTTTGCAACCCACACGCAATGAAAACACCACAATGAAAGCACCACACAAAGACTCCACACAGGTTTAGAAAAGTAGACAGTAATTGTTTTAATAAATCAACACCAAACAACAAAAATCTAAAAAGTAAAAGTTGAGTTATGAATTTTTAAAGAATAAAAAGAGTTCTAGTGCTTAGAAGTAATAAGCACTAAAGGGGGCTAACTGATCAGGCTAGACCGGGGTAAGTCAATAGTTCGGGCTGACCGCGATGGATTGTAGGCTGGCTGTAGTACCCAAGCAGGTCCCAGTGAACAAAGTATCTTCTCCTGGTGGCAACAGCGAGATGCGGGGCAACATCAAACAATGCGTCGAGTGATGCACCAATGTCGATCCCACCGGGTTTCTCTATGCAGCCAAGGGGATATGTTGATATATTCACACTGCAGCAGCGATGATGTGCGGTTCCGATACCGTAGGCTCTTAAGGTAATGCTTTGGTTCCGATACGCACTGATTTTACTCCTTCAACAGGGTTGAGGTGCTGGTTCTGAGTTGATTTCACTGGTTTAAGTATCTTGTCCACTTCCAGTGAACCAGACACAGGAGCAGGGGTAGAGACTGATATCCCTAAGTCTCAAGTAACAGGAGGCATGCCAACAAGTCCTCCGAGATCAATTTGGGGAAAATCACAATCCAGCTCTCCTCAGCAGAGTCAGAGAGCGGCAGGCAGCAGGGAACCACAAGAGAAAAGTAGGCCTTCTAGGTCAGCAGTCCAGCAGAGTCTCAGTCCTTGATGCAGCACAATAGTTCTTCTGACAGAGTCCAGTTGTATGTCCAGAAGTTTCTTATTTGCTGCGGTCGGAGACCCACTACGTATAGCCAAATGTGCCTAGTGAAGTGGGGGTAACTTCAAGGAGGGGCTATTGAAGTGCACCCAGGTCCTTTGTTCCCAGCCCTGGCACCAGGCTATCAGTAGGGGGTGATGAACCCTTTGTGTGGGAAACAGGGCACTGCCTAGTCAGGCATGTGTAAGTGTCATCTCCCCCATCTCCTCCTGCACAGGAAGAGCCATCAGAATACAGAGGAGTGCTCAGACACACATAACCTTCCTGTGTTTGTGACTGTCTAGATGGAATGCACAAAGTGTAGCTGTCACCCACCCCAGACGTGTACTGGAGACAGGCAACAGGCACACAGAGCAGTAAGAAAAGAAAACTGTCCACTTTCTAAAAGTGGTCTTTCTACAATAGTAATGTTAACTCTAACTTTAGCAGTAAAAAGGATTTGTCATTACGATTCCAAAGCTACAAAAAATGATGCAGCTGTTCCTTTCCAATAAGGAATTACAGCTTAAAAGTGTATTAAGGAAATCCCAATGTTAAGCTATGAGAGTAGAATAAAAAACCTTTTTAGGGGTTCACAGATGCACCGGTCCTTAAACCAACAAAGAAGAGATTGGTACAGAAGCTGGAATATCAAAATAACAAGTTTATTAACCTCACATGAGGGAGACTGCGTCAATACGGTACCCTCAGGCCACTGTAGGAGTCAGTTCATGGAGTACAGACACCCTGGGTCTTTTATGCCCAGTTTATAGCTGCGTTAGCATGTAAACTCAAAAAGAGGCAATACAAGTGTGCACATGAATAGCTATTACACATATAAGGACTAACAGAAAATACTTAGTCAACAAAGTAGGAGGAGTAACAGAGTTTCTGACATCAGTTAAAATAGCCTGACAGTTACTCTAAGAGCAGGTGCATTCTACCAGCTAGGCCTTTTTGAGCATGTGCAGTGCTCTGGCTCGGTGCAGCACGTTTACTCCGAATCTTTTTTTCCGAGGACTTTCAGTCTGCATGCCATTACTACGCGAATTACGTTGTAAAGGCATGTATGGTAAATGCACATGCGTTGTGAAAAGAAAATAAACTTCAAGAAGATGGAACCAGGAGGAGTGTGAAACCACGACGACGAGAGAGGTAAGGGGGTTTGGGGTAATTTTTTAGGGGTGGGGGTTGTGCTGGGGGTGTGATTGTGTAGTGTAGTGTAGTGTTTGTGTAGTGTAGGGTCGTGCTGGGGGTAGTGTTATAGGGTTTAGGGTAGTGTTGTAGTGTTTGTGTAGTGTAGGGTCATGCAGGGGTAGTGTTTTAGCGTTTAGGGAAGTGTTGTAGTGTTTGTGTAGTGTAGGGTCATGCAGGGGGTGGTGTTTTAGGGTTTAGGGTAGTGTTGTGGTGTTTGTGTAGTGTAGGGTAATGCGGGGGTAGTGTTTTAGGGTTTAGGGAAGTGTTGTAGTGTTTGTGTAGTGTAGGGTCATGCTGGGGGTAGTGTTTTAAGGTTTAGGGTAGTGTTGTAGTGTTTGTGTAGTGCTGGGTCATGCGGGGGTAGTGTTTTAGGGTTTAGGGTAGTGTTGTAGTGTTTGTGTAGTGTAGGGTCATGCTGGGGGTAGTGTTTTAGGGTTTAGGGTATCTGTGTAGTGTTTGTGTAGAGTCATGCTGGGGGTAGTGTTTTAGGGTATTGTTGTAGTGTTTGTGTAGGGTAGTGTTTTAGGGTTTAGGGTAGTGTTTGCATAGTGTAGGGTAGTGATGTGGTGTTTGTGTAGTGTAGGGTCGTGCAGGGGTAGTGTATTAAGGTAGTGTTGTAGTGTTTGTGTAGGGAAGAAAAGTGGTATATGGTAGTGTTGGGGGGTCGTGCTGGGTAGTGTAAATGTAGGAAAAGGACTGTGTGTCGAGGGTGGGTTGTGCAGGGGTACTACATTAGCGTGTAGGGTAGGGTAGGTTAGGGTACTCATACTTACCTTTAAAACTGTTACAATGAGTATACCTTTAACATGCATGCCTTTGCATTGTAAAGGCATGCTTGGTAAAGGCATATTCATTGTAAAACTTTGCGTTGTGTTTTTTTGCGGGTTGTTTGTCTTTGCGGAATAAAAATTGTGGAGTGATGGTATGCGGGGTAATTGTTGGCGGAAAAACGTCTTATATTCCTCTGGCTCAGTACTGAAGGAGTTAACCGTAACAGATGACACAAGAAGAATACAAGGGCAGGCAATAGTGAAGAGGGAAAAAGTACATGTAACTAAAATGGCTGTCAAAAACAAAATGGCTTCAGCTGATGCTGATGGCCATTTCAGCTAGTTTCCACAGTTGACCGTTTTAGCATTAGTTGAAGAAATCCTCTATGAATTAATAGAAGCATGGAAGTTATCCGGTACATCTATCCTTACAATCCATTAATATCCTGATCCATTGCAAGGTGGGCATTTATATTCTAAACATTTTGTTAAGCGGGTATATATAAGGTATAGACAGGAACACAAAGGGAACAGAGCATTGGGTCATAATGAACACACAGATAGCTGGAGAAAATAATGGCTATTATATTACAAACAGTACTATCAATATTTTCCAACCCCAAGCAGAAAGCAAATCCCAAAACCATCCAGTCCAATTCTGAGTTTCAGGGCTCCGATATATTTCAGTGACCATCTATTTCAATTTCAGAATAGCCAACAGCACGTCTAATATAATATCTTAATAAAAAACATTTTTAATAGACCTTTCCAGTATTCTTTTTATGAGGGTAGGGTATCACTTGATATGCTCAAGAGGCGGGCAGAGTATTATTTATTAAGCTGTCAGCAAAACGTTTCTCTTTTAGAATAAGCGTTATTCCAAATACTAATATTAAAGAAAATACAAGGATCATTACAAAAACAATTTCTGCTTCAGGGGACCAGGAAGACCAAACGGGGCCATGGGAATTAGGACGAGGAGCCGCAAAGAGCTGCTCCGCCTCAAAAATGGGACGACCAAAGGGGTACATTGCTAAAAAGTACATGAAGAAATAGAAGCCGCTGTACAACCAGCCAGAGGGAGTCTTCTCCCTGTGTCCGTCTGAGCCTCACAGGCAGGCTCCTATTGTTCATCAAAAGTTATTTTCCAACGGTAAAGCTGTACAACTTGAAACTCAAGAAAACATTCACGGCCCAGTTTTAAGGGAAACGTTTCTTCTTTCAGGATAGGGCAATCACCCTCCGGGGCAAATGCCCTCAGCGATCCTGTTCAGTGTCTCAGGCAGTGCACCAGTTTTCTTCACTTTAATCTAAAACGCACCAAAGGCACAGCACCTGTACCCTGAAGTCAAGTCCTTCCCTAACTCCTGTATTGCCCCGCTGGTGCACTGCTTTTTTGTTGGGGCCACAGATTGTACCCCGTGTGCTTGGGTATCCCTTGATCAACAAACAGAGGTGCAGACTTGCATTCACTTAAAGACCAGGACTCAGAGGCCTGATGCTGGGATATCTGAAGCAACCCTTGTTTCAAAGGGGGGTCACCTCAAGCAAAAGCCTCCTTGCTGACCTTGTTGGTCTGTGACATTCTCAGCTGGGCATCAAAAACTTGATCCACACAAAGAATTCTCCATCCTGATTTGTGACCCCCATCTTTCGCCCAAGACAGTGGCAGGGGTACACACTTCTTCCAGTCTTCCACCTTCACTGCTGTTATAGTTGCCAGCAACGCCTGTGCTGGTTCCCTTCACCTTGGCTTCAAGCTGGACTGGCGCTGACTCCCCAGGCTGGTTCTAATGTCCGGGCCCCTCTAGCAATGGTTGTAAGGCAGCAGATGTCTATTGGTGGACAGAACAAAGAAATCTTTAGACAAGGCATACAAATAATCTATCAACAGAGAGGACAGTCTATTTACAAAATACTTCTTTTAGCTTGGAGCACCCCTTACATTAGCAAGGCACCCAAGAACCACTTCATCTATCTGAGAGTAATAAAAAAAAACTGGACCTATTAGCGAGTATAAAAGGAACTTTTTGGTTTATTGACAAGAGTAAAACGTTACACTATTTGAAGTAGCCAAGGAAGTCTATATTTATTTAATAAATTCTGAGGGAAAAAAAGAAAAACAATACGGACATACTCTAAATCACAGCTTTCCAAACTTTTCATGTTGGTGACACACTTTTTGGAGATGCATCATTTTGGGACACAGTAAGGCAGTGTAGCGAGCGATCGTAGCGAGCGAGCCCGAACCACCTATGAGGGGGATCGGGGGGGGGGTTCTCACTCACTCTGTCTGTCTGCCTCTCTCTCTCTAACCGCCTCGCTCTCTCTGTCTCCCTCCCTCCCTCGCTCTCCATCCCTCTCTCTCCCTCTGTCTCCCCCTGTCTGTCTCCCTCTGTCTGTCTACCTCCCTCTGTCTCTCTCTGTCTGGCTCCCTGTCACCTTCCTCCCTCTGTCTGTCTCCTTCTGTCTCACGCTCTCTGTCACCCTCTCACTGTCTCCCTCTCTCTGTCTCCCTCTGTTTCCATCCCTCTGTCTCCCTCCCTCTGTCTCTGTTCCTCTGTCTCCGTTCCTCTGTCACCCTCCCTCTCTCTCTCCCTCTGTCTCCCTCTCCCTCTGTCTACCTCTGTCTCCCACTCCCTCTGTCTCCCTCGCCCTGTCTCTCTCCCCCTGTCTCCCTCTCTGGCTGTCTCTCTCTGTCTCTCTCTGTCTCCCTCTGTCTCCCTCTGTCTCCCTCTCTCTCCCTCTGTCTCCCTCCCTCTGTGTCCCTCTGTCTGTCTCCCCCTGTCTGTCTACCTCCCTCTGTCTCTCTCTGTCTGTCTCATTCCCTCCGTCTCACTCTATGTCACCCTCCTCCCTCTGTCTCCCGCTCTGTCTACCTCTCTCTGTCTCCCACTGTTTCCGTCCCTCTGTCTCCCTACATCTGTCTCCATTCCTCTGTCTCCCTCCCTCTTTCTCCCTCTGTCACCCTCTCCCTCTGTCTCCCTCTTCCTCTGTCTCCCTCTCCCTCTGTCTCCCTTCTCCCTCTGTCTCTCTCCCTCTGTCTCTCTCCCTCTGTCCCCTTCCCTCAGTCTCCCTCTCTGTCTCCCTCTCTCTCTGTCTCCCTCCCTCTGTCTGTCTCCCTCTCCTTCCCTCTGTCTCTCGATGACTGTCTCTCTCCCTCTGTCTCCCTCTGTCTCCCTGTTTGTCTACCTCCCTCTGTCTCTCTCTTTCTGTCTTGCTCCCTTTGTCGCGCTCTCTGTCACCCTCCTCCCTCTGTCTGTCTCCCTCTGTCTCCTGCTGTGTCTCCCTCTGTTTCTGTCCCTCTGTCTCCGTTCCTCTGTCTCCCTCCCTCTCCCTCTTAATCTCCCTCCCTCTCTCTCCCTCTCCCTCTGTCTTCCTCTCCCTCTGTCTCCCTGCCCCTCTCCCTCTGTCTCACTCTCCCTCTGTCTCCCTCCCTCTGTCTCTGTTCCTCTGTCTCCATTCCTCTGTCACCCTCCCTCTCTCTCTCCCTCTGTCTCCCTCTCCCTCTGTCTACCTCTGTCTCCCACTCCCTCTGTCTCCCTCGCCCTGTCTCTCTCCCCCTGTCTCCCTCTCTGGCTGTCTCTCTCTGTCTCCCTCTGTCTCCCTCTGTCTCCCTCTCTCTCCCTCTGTCTCCCTCCCTCTGTGTCCCTCTGTCTGTCTCCCCCTGTCTGTCTACCTCCCTCTGTCTCTCTCTGTCTGTCTCATTCCCTCCGTCTCACTCTATGTCACCCTCCTCCCTCTGTCTCCCGCTCTGTCTACCTCTCTCTGTCTCCCACTGTTTCCGTCCCTCTGTCTCCCTACATCTGTCTCCATTCCTCTGTCTCCCTCCCTCTTTCTCCCTCTGTCACCCTCTCCCTCTGTCTCCCTCTTCCTCTGTCTCCCTCTCCCTCTGTCTCCCTTCTCCCTCTGTCTCTCTCCCTCTGTCTCTCTCCCTCTGTCCCCCCCTCAGTCTCCCTCTCTGTCTCCCTCTCTCTCTGTCTCCCTCTCTCTCTGTCTCCCTCCCTCTCCTTCCCTCTGTCTCTCGATGACTGTCTCTCTCCCTCTGTCTCCCTCTGTCTGTCTCCGTCTGTCTCCCTGTCTGTCTACCTCCCTCTGTCTCTCTCTTTCTGTCTTGCTCCCTCTGTCTCGCTCTCTGTCACCCTCCTCCCTCTGTCTGTCTCCCTCTGTCTCCTGCTGTGTCTCCCTCTGTTTCTGTCCCTCTGTCTCCGTTCCTCTGTCTCCCTCCCTCTCCCTCTTAATCTTCCTCCCTCTCTCTCCCTCTCCCTCTGTCTTCCTCTCCCTCTGTCTCCCTCCCCCTCTCCCTCTGTCTCACTCTCCCTCTGTCTCCCTCCCTCTGTCTGTCTCTCTCTCCTTCCCTCTGTCCCCCCTTGACTGTCTCCCTCCCTCTGACTCCATATGTCTGTCTCCATCTGTCTACCTCCCTCTGTCTCTCTCTGTCTCCCTCGTTCCCTTTGTCTCCCTCTGTTGCCCTCCTCCCTCTGTCTCCCTCTCTCCCTCTGTCTGTCGCCCTCTGTCTCCCGCTCTCTGTCTCCCTCTCTCTGTCTCCCTCCCTCTGTCTCCCTCCCTCTGTCTCCGTTCCTCTGTCTCCCTCCCTATCCCTCTCTCTACCTCTTCCTCCCTCTGTCTTCCTCTCCCTCTGTCTCCCTCTCTGTCTCCCTCCCTCTGTCTCCCTCCCTCTGGCTGTCTCCCTCTGGCTGTCTCCCTCTGTCTCCCTCTCTCTGTCTCCCTCTGTCTACCCCGGACTCCCTCCCTCTATCCGTCTCCCTCCATCTGTCTCCCTCCCTCTGTCGCCCTCTTCCCTCTGTCGCCCTCCTCCCTCTGTCACCCTCCTACCTCTGTCTGTCTACCTCTGTCTATTCCAGACAGTAGACGGAAGGGGTATGTCGGTTAGATGGGCACATTGCCAACGCATTTCTTTAGAGGCCAACATATGTTTCTTAAGAATAACATAAAATAAAAAATTGACCTGGTGGGGAAGGAGGACACGGAGAGTTCTATTAAAAAGCTACCAATATTTGTTAAAAATATATATATATATATATATTTTCGCTTCCTGCAGAATATATGGTCGGAATTCTTTTTCTTTTCCATACACAGAGCAGACATAAGCTTTGCACACAGACGAGCTGATCGCGTGCCCTGCTGTGTATAAAGCCTGGCGCCTTGCACTCTTAACAGCGTTTTGTATTTAAATTTCTCGAATTTCGCGGAAAGTATTTGAATGACACACGGTCCCCCGCATGCCAGCTCTGTATCTCGACGGCGCGCGCGGGGGGGTGTTTTATCAGACAATCGGGAGTTTTCAACAGAGACCAGGGGAGAGTGGGTGAATGACGTCGCCGGCAGAGGCCTTAAAGCACAGCTTAATGCTTCTTAATTAGCAGCAGTTATGTGCTAAGTGCCCATTAATACCGGTGTCATCCTGTGACACATCCACCCTTTGCAGGCGACACAGTACTGTGTCGGGGCACACAGTTTGGAAAGCTCTGCTCTAAATCCTTACATTTGTGTATTCCTATATTATTTATCTGAAGAACCTCAAGAAAGGGAATTTGTAGAACAAGCATTCTTTTGTGCTTCTTGTCTTAACAAGCTTGTGTTTCATAAGTCATAACCTTTCACTACTTGTACAGGACTGCAGACACTACTAAAAGGATTTTTTTAATGTAAAAACACGTACATTTTACACTTAGGACCATGCTCTTGTGTTATAGGCGCAGCGGGAAAATCTACAACTGCTATTTTAACAGGGATTCTTATTACATGAATAACTAACAAAACCTCAACATAGTGGGTACATGAATTTCTTCAGCAAAACCTATTGTGGCAAACAAACTCATATAAAGCAACATTTTCCTTCAAAATGTTTGCTGAGGTGTGGACTATGTAACATAGTTTTCAAAGAAAAGAAACCCTATTCACTAGCTCTTATAAGGGCTGTCAGCTCAATTACACAGACTAATAAGAGACTAGTAATGCCTTTGCAAAACTGTACGTAGCATGAGAATAACGTAAACAATAATGGTGTTCTCACCTGAGAATTTTAGAACAAAAACTCGCCACACATAGTTTCCCTTTTAAGGTCAAATAAGGGATCAGCAACCTAGACTACTCATCCTTTCATCAGACAGGATGTGCAGCAACATGGCGTATTTTTTTATTCATTTTATTAATGCTAACAATTTAAAAACAGTATTACTGAATAGCCAATTAAATGTCTCATGGTCGTCCCTAGACAGCTGAGATAGGATCACGAGAGTTAGAAAAATAGAGAGAGAGAGAGAGAGAGAGAGAGAGAGAAAGAGAGAGCACATTAATCAAGAAAAATGACAATGTGTTACTTAATTTTAGTTACCCTTAATTTGCCCAGGAGCTAATCTCCTCCCCCATTCGACAATAGGTAACCTGAAAACAGGTGACCTCCTGTCGACAATATTTACTTGAGCTGGCTAGAAAACATTAATAACCAACTACCAATCCCTTTCACAATTGTACTAGTGTAACAAGAGGGCGCATGAATGCAAACTGAATGTCATTGCCTCCTTAATGTAGCCCTTGCACAGTAATATGTAAACTAAAAGCATTATTTCTATATATATGGCAGAGCTATGATCTACACAGGGCCCACATACGTTACTGCCTTTCCTTTGCGTCTTATGACTGTGCAAAACCTGCCTGGTCTTTTTCCAAAAATAATAAGCTTCTCTTTCTCTTTGCGCTATCATCGCTTCCTTCAGAATCTTTTCCGAGGTCGAAGTGCCAAAGCAAACCTATTAGAAAACACCTCCTATGTGGGCAATTTGCTGCTCTGCTCAATGCAGAACTCGCCCTCTGCCCCTTAAACCTACTGTCCCATGTCTGTACAAGGCTATTGTCATGCAGAGATCACATTTGAAAGTATCGCTTGAGAAGCATTACTGAGGGACGTCCATCCTGATGTTTAAAAGGTAGGATATGACTTCTACTGGTTTTTTAATACTTATTTTTATTTGTGTGCAGTGTGTGGTGTGCTTTCTAGCAGTTTAGAGGCCAGCTGCATTTTCTGCACTTACTGCTGAAGCCTGAGATCAGTTTGAAAACAACCCTGGGTGCCAGGACTGCCTTTAAAAAGGAAATTGTGCCCAAACACGACTTTGGTGGTTTGGGGCACTTAAAAATGAATAACCTACAATGTTTTGGCATATTAGGGACCCCCAGGGTCTCCCCTAGATATCCCAGGCGTGGGGGGTCAGAAATGTATAAGGTACACCCTTATAAAATAAGTTTTTATATGCCTGGGTAAAGTGACATTTCACATTTCACGCCCCAGATTGTGGTAAAGTGCTGCTCAAATTCAACTTTGATGTTAGGAGCTTATATATTTTTCACAGTAGGATTATTAGACAAAGATCATTAAAAAAACCTATTTTAGCGTAATTATTGTTAATAATTCTTTTTGTATGTAGTCCTTTTTTAATAATGATCACTAACTCTTTTAATGTTTCCACATATGAAAAGCAAGCTCATTCCTTTCCTTTTGCCTTTAAATGCAAGTATTTATAACACCAAGCACAGAAGCTGACTGAAACATGAAATAGTTTGTATCACTTTTTAATGGGCAGTAATTATTTACCATCAGAACCAAAGATGTGCTTTTGTAAAAAAGCAAGAAGAAAGAAAGTCCCTACTATGACTCCTTTCTCTTTTATCCAAAAGAAACTGTATTTCTAACTTTCAAAAATCAGCAGTTGTTAACGCACGTGCCTTCATGCTATACTAATTTAAAACCCACAGTTCCCACAGCTTTATCTGTAGCTTGTGACTCGCATAGCCATGTGTTGTTTACTCAGCAGTACTTTACGACCAGCAGGCCTCAATTTCTACGCCTTCTTCAGAAGAAAAAACCCTTTGCTGTATTGTAATGTCCTGAAAAAGTTTGATCTCTGTCTGTTATGACAGACAGCTTCCTCTCAGTCAGACAGCGTTAAACAGCTGTTTGAAAGCTCGTTTTTTTTAGCGCAGGGAATGAGCACAGTGCAGTCTATTTAAAACCCAGACATTCCAAGCCAGTACAAATCTATTGTGTTGTAATGTAAGAAAGAGGCGCCCTTTATTTTAGGAGCAACCAATTACTCAGACAATGTGAATACCTTTCAATATTAATATCCAAGGATAATGCTGTAACATTTTATATTGATTGTGGCAATATTTACACATCTATCCTTTGCTACTATTTCTCTTTTAATGGTAGCGTGCAGCTATTTAGCATATGTTATATAATTCATTCGTTGAATTTTAAAATGTAATTCTTTCAATGACATTTGCAGAACACAAAAGCGACAACAAACCAAATTGAGCTCATTCCAGACATTTTCAAGATGGGGGCCATACACTCAGAACACACAACACTGCTTGTTAAGGCAAACCATTCTTACACAAAAAACATAGTCACTACACACTGAAACAAGTACTTCACAAATCACATAGACACTAAAAAAAAAACAATTAACCCACAAATCTACACTTAGGACAAAAGCAAGAGACAGCTCAATGACTGTACTCAAAACCAAACCATTTGTAAATACCAATTGTAAGTCATATTTACAAAAGAAAGGACTCTCAAAAAAAGGACAGAGATTACACCAAGACATATAGACAGCCGAAAGACTGCCATGTTAAAAGAGGCGCAAAGGCTCAGATCTTTTTCAAAAGTACACCAAATTACCAGTTGGGCTGGCAGAACACTCAAAGGCGCTCCGCATCACCACTTATGAATTTTACTAAGTGCTCAGAACAGGATCCTTTTTATATATATATTTGTTCCACAGTGTACTAGTCATCATGGAAGAAATACCATTTTTAATATACCTTAACCTATTTAGGTATCCCCTCTAGAGGAATCAGCTGAGTACTTCCTAAATCCATATTGGTACCTCCAAAACAGCAACACTTTCTATCTAAGTGTGCTAAGAGCAGGCATGTCAAAAATATTATCCCATATATAATATTACAAAGTGGTACTTAACTTAAATTGTACCGTTCAAGAATTAAAAAATTTGAGAAAAATCTCCTCATCACCTGCCTTCATTTGCTGCAGCAAACAAACAAACAAACAAACCAGAATCTTGGCCTAGCTATTCAAAACAAAAGTGTTGCTACAGCAACCTTACCAAACCAAAGTCTCTAGCTTCCAACTGCCAAGTTCTGAGTGACCTAACATTCGTTTTGAAATACTCACGCCAAAAAAGATCTCAGTCGGGAGCAGCCATCACCTAGAAAGTCAGATCAGGAAAACCAGAGAACACGTCGGTCTGCAAAGACAAAGGTTCTCCTCATGCATGGTACTTTCCTCAGTGCATTCCTGCCTTCTGTTACGACCGCACTCTTGGATGGCTGCTTCTCCGATTAGGTCCACACCCGGCGCCAATTTGTAGAATAAAAAGCCTTTTTAGGGATTCACTGATGCACTGGTCCTTAAGCCAACAAAGAAGAGATTGGCACGGAAGCTGGAATATCAAAATAACACGTTTATTAACCTCACATGAGGGAGACTGCGTCAATACGGTACCCTCAGGCCACTGTAGGAGGCAGTCCATGGAGTACAGACACCATGGGTCTTTTATGCCCAGTTTATAGCTGAGGTAGCATAAAGACTCATAAAGAGGCAGTACAAGTGTGCACATGAATAGCTATTTCACATATAAGAACTAACAGAAAATACTAGTAGGAGGAGTGACAGAGTTGCTGACACGAGTTAAAATAGCCTGCCAGTTAGCAGGTGCATTCTACCAGCTAGGCCTTTCTGAGCATGTGCAGTGCTCTGGCTCAGTACTGAAGGAGTTAACTGTAATAGATGACACAAGCAGAATGCAAGAGCAGGCAATATTGAAGAGGGAGAAAGCACATGGCGAGCACATGGCTAACTAAAATGGCTATCAAAAACAAAATGGCTTCAGCTGATGCTAAAAGCATTTCAGCTAGTTCCACAAGAGGAGTAGGCCTCACAGTAGTGAAAAACAAATTTGGGGCATTTTTACTATCAGGACATGTGAACTGTAAAAGTACATGTCCCACCTTTTACTTACACAGTACTGTACCCTATGGGCTACCTAGGGTCTACCGTAGGAGTGATGTATGTGTAATAAAAGGGGATTTTAAGGCTTGGCAAAGGGTTTTAAATGCCAAGTCGCAGTAAACTGCACACACAGACCCTGCGGTGGCAGGTCTGAGACAGGTTTGTAAGGCTACTTGTGTGGGTGGCACAACTAGTGCTGCAGGCCCACTAGTAGCTTTTAATTTACAGGTTCTGGGTATATGGTATGCCACTCTACAGG
This sequence comes from Lissotriton helveticus, assembly GCF_964261635.1. Taxonomy (NCBI): domain Eukaryota; kingdom Metazoa; phylum Chordata; class Amphibia; order Caudata; family Salamandridae; genus Lissotriton; species Lissotriton helveticus. The sequence continues at coordinate 1,337,561,355 of NC_136069.1, read as the reverse complement.
GGACTTATATGTAAACTAAATCATCATTGTTCACCGCTGCTGCTGACATTGGGGGTGAGAGCCATCCAGAGGAGCCATAGCGGACTCCACCTCCCAGGCTCCCCCTGCCACCTGTAGTGTAGTTCCTATCTTCCCAATAGGCTCTGCGCATTGGAATAATACCTACAGCAGTAAAGGCCTAGGCCAGACGTTAACTAGGTCTACTACTGTCGATACTAGACTTAAGTTTTGGGTTTGCCAGCGTAGCTCAGAGTTCGCTAGAAACTTTCTCGAATGTTCAGGAAAGAATTAACTCCCCTGATTAGACAAGAAGGGATTTAGTTTCTGACAACCATAGAACATGACAACTTTGCTCTCCCCTAATCAAGAGTATATCTCCAGAGTCGTGTGAGCACAAGGCAATTATTTTACTCAGTCAGTACGTGCATTCTTAGTCTCATCAGATTGTAGAGAAAAGGAAGAGACGGGCGTGTTCAATAAAGAGGTGTTATTTATTGATCAGTCTCTTTTCTCATACAAGAGAAATGGATCGATATTATTGCAATACTTATAGTTAAGTAAAGTGCATACATTAAAAGCAATAGTATAAAATAATACTGTAAAAACATTGATATGGTTTCTGAGCCATATGATGTTTAAAATGATTAAAATATATTTACATACACATATACATTTGACTAAACGTACTCAACTGGTGTTTCTAAATACGCCTACCCCGTGTACCTGACCTAAGTCTAATGCGTGGGCGGGAATAGAAAGTTACAGTTTAAGTTAAGTTTGTTTTTGCCAAGTGAATAACTAAAGAATTCTCTGTGAGGGGTTATTCAGTTCTGTACCTGGAAGTTAGGATGAATGAGGAATGGTATCTCTTTCTCTGCTCTCGATATTCCAGGCTGCCTGCGAGGGCTGCCCGAAAACGCCGGTGCTGGGTCTCTCGGTAGGAGATAGCAGCGCGTCTCTCAGCGCGTCAGGAAGGCGGGGCTGCTGCCAGCGGGGTCTGCTCTGCTTCTGGGCTTCGGCAAGTATGGCTGCTCCGTCTTGTCACCACGCGTGTGTTTGCATAGGGCAAGATCGGCAATATTTATACCTTAAAGGTGCCGAGATTGACGTAAGGATGGACATAGATACGTCAATAAAGATGTCATACGACTTGCTCGTTAGCACATTCTTTTACTGAAGTTCTCTGTGAAATCAAAACAATGGCCGCACGGATTTTCCAGGTTGTCATAGGTTTGATTTGTTATGAGAACGTCGTATGCCTTATCAGGGGCTGGAGGAATGTCGCTTGTCTAATTAGATCTCAAGCGTTATGACCTAATCAGATAACACGTTCCTGTGCCGTAGTGTGACTGCGTCAGATAACGGTATCTGCATCATGGGGGCTTTTCTTGCCTCATGGGCTGACTGTTAGTTAACTTGATAGTTAGTTTAACCAGAATAGGGTCAGGAATAGGGGGATCGATTCAGAACCTATAGGAATACATAACACCCACTCCACGCTAACTATGGTCATATTTACTAATCTATGCATAGTATAACATAGTACAACATACTATAGAGTATAGTGTATACCTTACCACCCCAAAATACATAAATGCATTTTGAAATTTTCAAATATACTGAAAAATTGCAGTCATATATATTGTATGCACTTAAGCTATGAATTAAACGCTAAAGTAAACACGCATTTGTAGACATTATTGCTTAATTGGTATATGAGAAATACACATGAAATGGCTTCTTAATACAGCTATACAGAAAGAAAGTTCGAGACCATTTCATCACATAATAAAATATTTGTGAACATACCAGCGGGCAACTAAAGTTTATAAAGTATCTAAAAATAGAAATCTTAGTTCTCTAGGAATAGTTTCTTACTTTAAGCAGAAGATAAGTGTCCCGAAAATTTTGTAAAAAATAATTTGGGGCTGCTAAAAAATTGTTGTCCGTGAACTGGTGGGAAAAAATTGTTCATGTGACTTTATTTTTAAAGTTGAAGGCCGAATTCAGGGAACGCCGTGTGCGAGCTTGCTCAAAAGTCTCTATTTCTGTTCTGGAGAGAACATCATATCATTAAGGCTTTCGAAAAAACTGTCAACAGCTTCATGGGAAAGTTCCACTAAGTCGGAAATTGGTGTAACCAAGCATTCGTGTGCATGATTGTGTCCATTGACATTCTGATTCGCATTGCTGACAGAAGGTCGTACCTGATCGATGCTGCTTTCATCTTGAACTTCACTACCCATCAATCGTAGTGGTGAAGATTCCACGAATGCCGTCATCAGGATTGGCAGCCTTTGAGGGCAGCACAAAGCGTGAACCTTGGTAGGAACCAACAATGTATCTGCATCCACTGGCGCATCCGATTGTAGCGTCAGACAGGTGTCTAACACGCATTCTTCTCCGCATAGCAGACACCTCAATACAGGTAAAACACATCTTTGCCACATTGGTCGAAATGATAGAAACCAAGTCATGTTCAGGTCTCTAAGCCGGGAGAGTCCCAGGATTTTTGATATCCGGTCCCGGTATCCAATGGCTAGGATTGTATCTTCCATTGTCGCGAGAGTTTGATCTGTGACATGGGTTGCCATAACGAAAAATAAGGACTAAGAATAGGATTCCTGCAATTAGTCCCAGGATCAGGGGAAGTCCGCCAAAAATCGAATGGACGAAATCTGGAAAAATACCCAGTATGGCTTTGAATGGTGTTAATGCCATCGAAAATACTGTCTTAAATACCTTTGAGACCCCAGTGGTATCAGAAATATTTAAGATTTCGCTCAGGATTTCCGCGAAATGTACGGGGGAATTAGTCGATAATAATGTATGTATCTCTGCAGTCGTCCTTGCGACTTGTAGATCATACGTTTCTTTTGATGACGTGAGCCTTGTAGGCGTCTGAAGAAGCACTGTTTTCATTCTGCTTAAAGTATCTATTCGAATAGAAGTAATTTTCAAACTGGGCCATGCCCTTGCCTCCCTGTCTGGAAAGGAGCTGGGGAACAAAGAACGTCCACAGCACTTGACCTTCGCAGTCGTAGTGACTAGATAAGGAGTCCCGGGCATAAGACTACAACATTTGCGGTCTACAATAAGAATGTAACTCCCATTATAGAGTCTTTGAAAGAATGGTTCTATTTCTGTTGCAGGTGCGCCTTGCTGGTGACATGAAAGGTTGCATGAATTCCCTTCACAGGCTCCATGCAAACTAATTCCGTTACACAGAAGCGTGCCGCTTAGTGACATGGCACAATTGTTGCCACTAAGAAACACTTTCTGTCCTTTATTACTGACACATGCATGTGAATAGGGCAGGTTCCAAGTTGTTTTAAGGTACCCCTTCCCCAATTTCTCGTACATGCCAGCCTGTATATATTTTTGGCAGTATTGAAACCTGAAGGTTGAGATTGGAATATTTATGATTCCGTGGATTATCCATTCACTGACAGGTCGTTCTGACATTGTCATTGGTAATCTTTCTAGTTTTTCAATGCTCAAGATTGTATAATCAGCACCCTTTTGCGCCATACCGATTTGTCTATCAGTAAGGTTAAAGATTTGGAATAGTGACGTTGTGTTGATTAAACGCCAAGGCACATAGCCTGAACGCAGATTTTGTAACGTCCAGCCAAGCTGTACAATAGAACGCAATTGTGACTGACCATGTTGTAATAACAGTAAGTCTTGCGATAATATATCGATTGCTGAAGACACAATGCTGTCCAATGAAAAAATTCTGGAGGACAGAGTCATTAACCCATTGTCCACTACAGAAAGTGATTTTTCCAAATTAATACGGTCAATTTCCCGTATTCTTTCTGCTGTTTCAATTTGATTAACCTTCCAGGCCTCATTGTATGCTGCATATACAGAGGCTTCTATGAAACGCTTTTGACGCTGTTTGCGTGGTCCCATTATGAAATCACGCAAGTCAGCACCATCAGTAAGTAAAGTTAGGTGTTGCTTAATTTCAGGCAGTGTGGAAGTTTTTAGCCACTGAAGGCATAATTTGCCCACACTGTAGGTTGTTATTATCCCTGGGTGATGTCTTTGGGGATATCTAGGGTCTGGCCTGGTCATTTTGAACCCCTGTGTTTTATTCAGGAATCTGTCTTGACAGTTATTTGTATCTGTGGGCCAGATTAACCATTGTTTCCAATCAGGATGTGTTCTGTTTTGGTTTAATATATGGTTTACGTCTATCTCTTCATCCGTATCAGAGCAATTGCTAAACATTGTTGGCTTTGGAATAGACGGTTTATTTAAATCTTTGATTTTGGCTAGGCCAAGACAGGTGGTTTGTTGAACAGTGTCATTTAAAAATATCATTTGTTCTGGGATCATGCAAGCTCTAAACAAAGCTTCGAAACCCTGTACTTGCCATTCTTTTGTACCCCAAACACTTTTCAAATCAACATTTTTGTCCCAATAATCAAATCCAAAAGTATTCATTTCTTCGAAGAATGAATCTGAATATATCAACTTTGTGTTGGTTATCATGGTTTTCATCCCTGTCTTGTTTGACAATTTAAAATAGAATGTTTCAGCATTACTTGTGTTAAAACCTGAAAAATATGAATATTTGTCGTAAACGGTTCTTGAGCTCCCTTTTGGAGGTGTTGCACAATGTTCCCATTGATTATAATTTAAAACATTTCTAGGTTGTGCAGATTTATGTAAAAAATGGTTACCATAGTGGTTATAGCAATACATACTATCATAATTTGTAGAACCTTGCAAATAATCATGTTTTGTAAATTTAGCAGACATTACTAAGTCAGACATCATGTTATTAATGCTTTCGAAGTCCCAATCATCAGCAAATGAGTTCGGTTTTGCAAAGTCACTCAAGGAGATCTTGATTTGGTGTGGATATTTCAGGATCTCGACCGGACCATAAATTTCATAGTCAGTGTTGTCCCAGGCTACCCCACCAGGTATAGGATTGGCTGTGAAGTTGGCTGAAGAAAGTTCTCTTTTCTCGACGTGTGAAGATGTGTGTGGTTTGAGGACCAAGTTGATGTTCTGACTTGCTGTGTCCATTTTAGCATATTTTCCCTCAATGAAGCGTCCCAAAGTTAATACCATGATGAGCCATAGTATGAGGATAAATGCACCAAAACCCACCCAAAATTCAATCCATGGAGAAATCAGATATGTTTCTTTCAGTTGGTTCAAAAGTTCCTTAGCTTTGTCTTTAAAGGATTTTGATGATGGCTGTGTCTTTGATTCACTGAGGCTTTCAGAGGAATCATCGAAGTTGATGAAGTAGCCGGATGCAGTTCTGTCAATTGTTCCAATTGCTTCAGGATTTTTGTTGCTTGCATTTTCACTTGGTACTTCATTATAGATTGGTGTGTCTCTGCTAAATGTTTTTATTTGGGTTTTCCGAGGTCTGAGTTCTATTGCATTGTTGCATAGTCCTTGTTGTTCTTCTGTAGGCGTTTCGAATGTGATGAGCCTCTTCGTTAGGACCTCTGTACTGGTAGCAAACCTTGGTGTTCTGCTACTTATTGGGAGTCCACTTGGCCTACTGTTTGTTATCGGCCACATGTTGTGGTTTTACCAGGTCGATGGATACAACTCGGTTCTCCTTTTTACCAGCAAGTGGCGGTAGTACAACTGATCTTGTCCCGTTGACAGACAAGACAGGAACTGCTTTTCTGTAAGAAGGCCCAAATTCCTTCTTTACCGCGATCTTCTCCCTGACTAGATCCCCGACTTTTGGAATCCAGACAGGTCTTGCTGGGACAGGTGGTGATTCTTCAGTGGTTGTTGGCTGTTGTTTCAACTGTATGTTGCTCAGGTCTTTTCTTGTTTTGTTTAAGTCCTGCAAAATAGCCAAACGGTCTTTGACATCAAAGCTTTTTTCTTTAACCACTGAAGTCTGACTCTCGAGGTCAGAGATAATCATTCTAGTTCCAAATAATAATTCGTACGGACTGAATCCCTTCAGAGAATTTCTTGGCAAGTTATTTAGACTACGTTGGACACTTATTAGATGTTTGACCCACCCAGCTCCCGAACCTAATACCTTTGCCGTTATAGATTGCTTTATGTCACGTTTTTTTCTTTCAACAATTCCGTTCCCCTCAGGGTGAAATGGACAAGAGTACCGCAATTGCACGCCCATGCTGACCATGGCCTCCTTATAAGCCCGAGAGCTAAAAGCAGGACCATTGTCCGAATGCAGCATGCCAATTGCGTATGTGCCGATAAAGACTCGCAAATCTTTTATAACAGTTCTGGCGTCAGCCGTTCGCTGGGGCCACATCCATATGAATCTCGTGCATGAGTCCACTGCAACCAAGATATATTTATAGTTACCATCCCTTTGTAAGGGACCGCAGTGGTCTTGATAAACACAGGCTAATGGTTTATCTGAGATTAGAAGGGGCGTCTGCACTGGACGTCTCACCGTTGATACTTTCATTTTTTGACATATTTCACATGCTAGAACATAGTTCCTCGTTTGTCTTCTCATTTGGGGCCACCAGTATCTCTGTTTTAATAATGATACTGTGGCTGAGACGCCAGCATGGATAGAAGCAAGCCCTTCGTGTGCCGCTATTATTAGTCCTAACCTATGTTCCATGTTTGGAATTGCCCTATCCCCCACTCCAGGGATTCGAGCAAAAGGAACATTGTTTGCATCAGTTATGTATGAGTATTTTACTGGAAAGCCTTTAGGGAGTGGTTCTATCGAATCCTTTTCTGAAGCGCTGACAGCTTGTAATATTTCGCTGTCTATTTTTGTTTTTGACCGGGTGACGGCAGCTACGGAAGCCGTTTGCACAGCTGCCTTCGCGGCCTCATCAGCCAATGAATTCCCTGCAACGTGAACGCCATCACGTTGATGACTCAGCGTATGTATCACGTGAGTCTTTGGTAGTTCTTTTTGTAAAAGAGCTACTTGTTCCCAGAGCATTTTATGCTTGATTGTGCCACCTTTCGCATCCTTGAAACCGTTCTGAAGCCAGATCTGCAAGTATTCATTATAAGACTGAACGCAATAATACGAATCGCACACAATGAGTGTGGGGAATTCTCGATCGGTATTTTCAAGCGCCATCTTGAATGCTAGTAGTTCAGCTCGCTGAGCTGTACAATCTCCTAGGGATTGTGTTTTAGTGAGGGTTGGTTTAAATTTCCCTTCGTGCCAACGACCTTTAACAATCGCGCACGCAGCACTGTAAGCTTGTTTACCTCCTACTGCGGGTTGTGCTGATCCGTCTGTATATATTATACAGCCGTAGTGATCCAGAGGCAGAATTTCGGTTGGCGGAGGACATTCAAATTCATATTGGAGAAATTCTTGTGTTTTTAAGTAAGGATCAAATTTGTACACCACGTCTGTTGCAGCAAGAGAGTTAGCCCATTGTATCCATCTTGGATGGAGTGCTTTAGCATTTGGAATGCTTGCCTTTGTTACCGCCTCTAAGGCTGGTATTGGTGTTACGATAACTATTCGTTTACCTTGTGCCAGGGCTCGTTCTTTTGCTATAGCTGTCTGTGTTGCTGTAAGAATTTTTTCCGTTGGGCTAAATTTCATTTCAGCCTTAGTGTACAAGTGTGATTTGAATGCAATTGGTACCTTTTCTCCCTCATTAGAGGTTAGGTATGTGAATCCGCATCTCCCTGGGATGACTCGAATCACAAGATTGCGTGTGTTATCACGTGTTTCTAATTTTGTTTTAATTAGCATGTCTGTTTGTAAGGATCTCAAAATCTCTGTGTGTGTTTGAGTCCAATTGGATCTTTTAAAGTCTGGTTTAATTAGATCATAAAGGGGTTTGACCCTTTCTGCGTAATTTGCAATGTATGTTCTTCCGAAATTTAGGAAGCCTAGAATTGACTGTAGGTTTTTTAGTGTTTTAGGAGCTTGGATTACGGCACATTTCTCTAGGAAATTGTCTGCCAGGCTTTTACCTTCACTTGATAACTCCTATCCTAAGAACAGGACTGTCAGATGGGCAATTCTGGACTTTTTAAAGTTGAATTTGTAACCCTCTGCTGCGAACCCAAGTATTATGGTGTTCACTCTTTTCAAGTGAGTATCCAAGTCATCGTCTGTTAAGTAAATGTCATCGACATAAGATAATGCTTCATCATCATATAGATGTAGTAATTCTGTTACTCCCGCTGAGAATACCCCCGGGCTGTTCTTGTACCCCTGGGCTAACCGACAGAATTGCTTTTGAGTGCCATTTACTGAGAATGCAGTTAAAGATCTGCTCTCTGGTGCTATGTTTTGACAAAAGAATCCATTGGAGATGTCCAAGGTTGTTTTGTATTTTTTGTGCACTATGTTATTCATTAGTGCAGCACTGTGTGAGTTTTGCACTGCAAAGGTTTTGCAACATGTGTTAAGGTGTCGGTAATCCAAAACTAGACAATATGAATTGTCTGGTTTGGAGACCGGAAACAAAGAGATTGTTCATTTGTGAGGTGCAAGTTTCAATCACCCCCTGGTATTCTAGCTGATCTAGTATTTCATTTACCTGTTTTTTAGCTTCTTGCTTAATTGGGTACTGCCTTTGTGCAGTAGGTTGTGATTTTAACTGGATTTTGTGAGGAGGAGAATCCTCATCCCATCCTACATGATTTTTATATAAAGCAGGTGCTAAGGCCACTGCCCACTTTCTAGCAAGTGTGTATTTGTTATGAATCGGGATTTGATTCGAGAAGGCAGGCATAATTACTTCTTCGCCATGAGGGCACTCCCTGACAAACTCTGGTGGCCAGTCTTTTTCAGCTAGAAGGATGTCATAACCCCTGGAGAGGTAATCCCAAAATAGTCCCCTTATTTTCCTAGTCTTATCTCCCTCTATACGTAATGTTATCTCGTATATCTTGTGGGGTTTGCTAACTCTGGTGTCTGCAGTTTCCACTTGAAGATATTCATTCGTGTCCACTGTCTCCAGATGATTCATAAGGACTTTGCGAGCTATGCTCACTTCTGCTGCGCTGTCTAGCATTGTCTGAGCCCACTCTCCGTTTTTCAGTTGTGTCCTCAGTATTCTCGGCATTGTTAACTACCTTGATACTGGCTACCTTCTTTTTTGGAAATTGTAATTTCTTTTTTTGTTGAGCAGGTTCCTTGTCTTTGGACTTGGCGTGCTCTTCTCTTTGTTCTGATCGTCCTCTTCTTTCCGATTTCTGCGAGGAAGTCTGAAAAGATTGAGAGGGACGTGTATCAATGTCTTGATATCTATCAGGTTTTTTAATATTATCCCTATTTCTAAGGTTATATCTTTTCCCAGAGGGGTCACTCTGGGGTGACCTGTGTCTCTGGTTCGGAGATTTCTCCCTTCGCCTAGGAGACCTTCCTCGGGACTGGAATTTCTTTTCTTTTGGATTGGATTGTTTGTTTCCATCCCAGTTCTTTTTTGGTGAATTATTATAAAAAAATATTTTTTCTGGACTTTCAGTCAGTTGCGGTTTTACTGGTATTCCACCTAAACTATCTCTACCTAGTTCTTCATAGGATTTCACTATGATTCTGGCAATTTCAGCTGGTTGGTCTGCTATATCTGTCTCTTTTAACCTCTGGCGGATCGCCACGTTTGCTGCTTCACCTTTTATATTGGCTAATAATATAGCCGAGACCTGCTTGAAGTCTTTCAGTAATTTCATACCAAGAGTTAAAGCTGGTTCTGGACCGTATTCATCTTGAATTTGTTTTAGCACATCTGGTATTACCGAAATGGATGGAACACCGTGCGTTTTTGTGTAGATTGAAGCAAAGACTGTACCCCAAGTGTCACAGTCCTCTATGTGTGGTGCGATTCCCATTGGGAGACATATAGTCAGAATCCTGTGTTTTTCTAATGGGGTGGTGTCAGGAAACACCGCCTCTATTTGGGTGATTTTCTGTGCCAACCAGAATGGTATTTGTTCCCGTTTAGCCGGAACTTTACCTAGGCAGGATTGGATGTTCTGTGGTGTGATTTTATTTGTGTTCCCCTGGTGAGGGGTCAGCTGTGGAAGTTTAATCGCTGGCTGAATTGTTGAAGTCCGCATTACATACTGGACTAATTGTCTATGAATTTTTAGTAATTGTTTTAGCTGTATTAACAGCTCTCCTGTAGACATCCCTTCGATGTCTGGGTGTGGTGTGTATCCGGCTAAGACCGGCCACGTTGCTCCTGGTCTACCTAAAGGACCGAGCCTTGTAATGTGATTGTTATGTATTAGGGCGCCATCAAATAAGAGCAAATGCTCTTGGAATTTGAGTGGTACTTCCACCTCCTCGAAAGGAGTGTAAATGTCGGGTGGAACCTCTATTTTGTAATAGTGGAAGTACTTTGTTACAGCATTTGCTGCTGGAAAATGTATCCATGTATAGTATACCTCTGTCTGCCGATATTCGTGTGCCTCAATTACGAATATGACTGTGCCACCTCTAGGTGTCAGTCCATTTTCTATAAGTTTTAAGGTTATAGATTTCCTTTTGGCGACCGGGATGAGTATTATATCCCCGTCCGCATCTAGTGCTGCAGTATCAGCTGCTACTATTTCAGCTGCTAATCTAACTGCCTCTCTTTCTTCATCACTGTCTCCCATTTTACCGACAGGATGGTATTATGTTTGTTTGCAGATCAGGTTTCTTATGGAACAAAGATTAGATGCACAATATTTTGGAACAGTGTATCCTTCAACGTTGACTATACCAAGAACCTTACATAGGAGTTCCCTCCTGCGAGGTTTTGGAGGATATTACCTTTCACCCACTCCAGACGTCTTTGGAGTATTTGGGAAAAGGGGTCTGAGTGAGAAAGCACGACTAAGTTACTCTAAATGTCTTACGTTAGTTTTATCGCCCTTTCCAAACGCGTTGGGCGCCATGTAGTGTAGTTCCTATCTTCCCAATAGGCTCTGCGCATTGGAATAATACCTACAGCAGTAAAGGCCTAGGCCAGACGTTAACTAGGTCTACTACTGTCGATACTAGACTTAAGTTTTGGGTTTGCCAGCGTAGCTCAGAGTTCGCTAGAAACTTTCTCGAATGTTCAGGAAAGAATTAACTCCCCTGATTAGACAAGAAGGGATTTAGTTTCTGACAACCATAGAACATGACAACTTTGCTCTCCCCTAATCAAGAGTATATCTCCAGAGTCGTGTGAGCACAAGGCAATTATTTTACTCAGTCAGTACGTGCATTCTTAGTCTCATCAGATTGTAGAGAAAAGGAAGAGACGGGCGTGTTCAGTAAAGAGGTGTTATTTATTGATCAGTCTCTTTTCTCATACAAGAGAAATGGATCGATATTATTGCAATACTTATAGTTAAGTAAAGTGCATACATTAAAAGCAATAGTATAAAATAATACTGTAAAAACATTGATATGGTTTCTGAGCCATATGATGTTTAAAATGATTAAAATATATTTACATACACATATACATTTGACTAAACGTACTCAACTGGTGTTTCTAAATACGCCTACCCCGTGTACCTGACCTAAGTCTAATGCGTGGGCGGGAATAGAAAGTTACAGTTTAAGTTAAGTTTGTTTTTGCCAAGTGAATAACTAAAGAATTCTCTGTGAGGGGTTATTCAGTTCTGTACCTGGAAGTTAGGATGAATGAGGAATGGTATCTCTTTCTCTGCTCTCGATATTCCAGGCTGCCTGCGAGGGCTGCCCGAAAACGCCGGTGCTGGGTCTCTCGGTAGGAGATAGCAGCGCGTCTCTCAGCGCGTCAGGAAGGCGGGGCTGCTGCCAGCGGGGTCTGCTCTGCTTCTGGGCTTCGGCAAGTATGGCTGCTCCGTCTTGTCACCACGCGTGTGTTTGCATAGGGCAAAATCGGCAATATTTATACCTTAAAGGTGCCGAGATTGACGTAAGGATGGACATAGATACGTCAATAAAGATGTCATACGACTTGCTCGTTAGCACATTCTTTTACTGAAGTTCTCTGTGAAATCAAAACAATGGCCGCACGGATTTTCCAGGTTGTCGTTGGTTTGATTTGTTATGAGAACGTCGTATGCCTTATCAGGGGCTGGAGGAATGTCGCTTGTCTAATTAGATCTCAAGCGTTATGACCTAATCAGATAACACGTTCCTGTGCCGTAGTGTGACTGCGTCAGATAACGGTATCTGCATCATGGGGGCTTTTCTTGCCTCATGGGCTGACTGTTAGTTAACTTGATAGTTAGTTTAACCAGAATAGGGTCAGGAATAGGGGGATCGATTCAGAACCTATAGGAATACATGACACACCGACAGGCCACCCTGCGCCCGGAGGTAATTTAAATTTCAGCGAGGCATCCTGCAGCGCGGTAATCATCATTGCTCACCGCTGCTGCTGACATCAGGGGTGAGAGCCGTCCACAAGACCCATAGCAGACTCCATCTCCCAGGCTCCACCTGCCATAGACAGGCCACTCTGCACCCGGAGGCGCTTTAAATTTCAGCGAGGTGTCACGCTGCACGGGATGCGCATGGGACGTGCCGGGCGAAGCCCGGGCATGTCAAAGCCCTTAGGAGCCTGGGCTGGGCCACCCCTCTTTTATCGCCAAGTTGTAAGTCCATATTATAGGTAAGTGCGTATACGCCAGCCTACACAACTTTTACTCATCACGGGAAAGCGTGGGGGTCAACCGCCTCAACAGCCTGCCACCAGGAGTATTGATAGCATGCTGGAAAGGGCTGTCAGCATCATGTCCAATGAAATTGAACTGACCGAAAGGAGTCTCTCACTTGGCCTGGGGGCTCCCTTGATCGGTCCTGTGGTGGAGGCAGATGGTGTTGTGCCCCCTATTTCTGGCTGTATGATAGACACTAACCGGTTCATTACCCAATCTAATGGTCTTAATTTTGATCATGAGGTGCTTCCTGTGGTGCACAGTAATGGTGCTCCAACAGTGTCCGCCTTATCAGATTTGGTTACTCTTCCATCCATTGTGATTCCTGAGGCTAATTCTGGAGCAAAATGTAAAAGAAAGACTACCAAACCCATTAGTGTCAAAAGGAAACAACCACTCCGCCTGAGTACAGCTCGTACTGCCTTGGATCAATTACCACAACCACCATTTCCAAATTGTGGGGGGGTTCAAAAATATAATTCAAGTGTGGGATTTCAGGGAAATGAACAGGTGATAAAACCACAAAAACAGCAAAGGCAGCAGAGAGTACAAATGCAAAATGCTTCACAACAATTTTTGTTAACAGAAAGCCAAGACAGCGATTCTGATGATTATTGCTGACGGTGCCCGGGAGAGGAGGAAGAGTGTGTTGTTGGAGCCACTCTTGAGGTTGACCAGTCTGGTCCATTTGTAAACGGGAAAGTAAATGATGTAGACATCACTTTTCTAGTGGACACTGGTGCTACCCGTTCTACTGTTAGATCAGTGGAAATTGAAAACCTACCTCTCTCTGGGGATACCATCCAAGTTGTTGGAGTAAGCAATCAACAAATTAAAACTGATTTGACTGATCCAGTTCCAGTTGAAATTGGAAATTACAGAGACAAACACAGATTTGTGGTTTGTAATAGTAGTCCAGTAAATTTATTGGGCAGAGATATTCTGTGTAAAATGAATTGCAGAATATATTGTTCTCCTGATGGAGTTGAGTTACAAACAATGGAGGAAGATGGTTTGTATAGAATGACAATGATGCTAATGGAAACAGATGAATCAAAATTGTTCCCTGCATTTGAAAAGAAAGATTTACCTGAAGAGCTCAAAGAAACGGTGAAATCTGAAATATGGGATTTTACTGGGAATGAGATGGGTCTGATGAAAAATGTAGATCCAGTAAAAATTACATTGAAACAGGGAATAGAATTTCCTAACATTCCACAGTATAAAATGAAAGCAGAAACAATTGAAGGTGTTATGCCTATAATTGAAAAATTCATCAAACAAGGTGTATTAAAAGAAATGGAGAGTAGTCCTTGTAATTCACCAATTATGGGAGTCAAAAAGTCAAATGGAGCATTTAGGATCGTACAGGATTTGAGAAAGGTTAATCAAATCGTTGTTCCATGTTGCCCTGTGGTTCCAAATCCAGCAGTGATTCTGTACCAGATTCCACATGATGCTGAATGGTATACTGTCATTGATCTTTGCAATGCATTCTTTACTGTTCCTTTGCATCCAGACAGTTACGAAATTTTTGCTTTCAGATTCCAAGATAGGACCCTCGGATGGTGTAGAATCCCTCAGGGCTATACAGAAAGTCCTTCAATATTTAATGAATTATTAAAAAGGTCTTTGGAAAACCTAGACTTACCTGGTAGGTCTACGTTGGTACAGTATATCGACGATCTGTTGATAGCTGCTAAGACAAGAGAAAATTGTGTGACAGATACAATAATACTGTTGAATCGCCTTGCAGAAGAGGGACATAAAGTGTCCCCAGCAAAATTACAATTTTGCAAACAAGAAGTAAAATACCTTGGTCACAGAATTGCAAAGGGAAAAAGACAAGTAACAGTTGAGAGAATAAAAATGATTCAAGCAATGCAACCTCCAAGAACACAGAGACAGGTCAGAATGTTCTTAGGAATGGTTGGATACTGTCGACAATGGATAAGTGGATTCTCAGTAATTGCGAAACCACTACAAAGACTGACAAAGTCTGATGTAAAAGATCCAATTATTCTCAACGAAGCTGAGATGGAATCTTTTGAGAACCTGAAAAAGAGCTTATGCCAAGCTCCTGCTTTAGGTATGCCAAATTATGAGAAAGATTTTGAACTGTATTGCAGTGAGAGAGAAGGATGTGCATTGTCTGTGTTGATTCAGAGACATGGGAATTTAAAGAAACCTATTGCATACTTCTCTGCAGTTCTTGATCCTGTTGCAAAAGCATTACCAGGTTGTTTGAAAGCAGTTGCAGCTACAAGTATCAGTCTTGAGCAGAGTGAAGGAATTGTTATGGGATTTCCTGTGAAAGTTTTTGTGCCTCATTCAGTTGAAATATTGCTGACAAGAGGTAAAACTCAGCATTTGACAAGCAGCAGATTAACAAAGTATGAGAAAATCATACTAGGGGCAGATAATGTTTCGATTTCAAGATGTTTAAATCTGAATCCTTCTACATTACTACCTGATTCTGAGATTATTAATGACACTGAAATAGAACATGAATGTTTAGATGTTATGGAATTTTGCACTAAACCAAGACAAGACATCAAAGATAGACCTTTATCTGAATCAGATGTTGTCTACTTTGTAGATGGCTCCTGTCTGAGGACAGAAGGAGGTGTTCTAAAAGCATCATATTCTGTCTATACAGTTGCAGATGTTGAAGAAGCTTCATGTCTTGAAGGAATTCGTTCAGCACAAGTGGCTGAATTGATTGCTTTGATCCGTGCATGTGAAATATCAAAAGATATAAGAGTTACCATCATTACTGATAGTCAGTATGGGTATGGAGTTGTGCATGATTATGGACAACTCTGGTCTCAGAGAGGCTATATGACATCAGCAGGGTCACCAATTAAAAATGCAGTTTTTATTAGAAGATTAATTGAAGCAATACAATTGCCGAAAGAAATCGCAATTGTCAAATGTGCAGCGCACACTAAAGGAGTGGATTATATCTCAAAAGGCAATGCCTATGCAGATGAAACAGCAAAATACTGTGCAAGAAAGGGTTGTGCATACAATCGGGAAAAGAGTAAAGAATCTGATTCAAATTCATTAATGCTAACAACAGTTGTAGAAACATGGCATGAAATTAGGGATTTACAAAATGAAGCAGATGATGAGGAAAAGGATCTGTGGTTAAGATCAGATTGTAGACCACGTGAGGAAGATGGAGTGTGGGTTTACAAAGACGGCAGAGTAGTATTACCAAATTGCTTGATTGCTGACATGGCCAGATTATATCATGGTCCAGCTCATCTTGGAAGAGATTCTATGATCAGACTTTTTCGAGAGACTTGGTTCAATACTAAATTTAGAACAATTGCAGAATCTTTTTGTCAAAGGTGTTTATCATGCCAACAAATGAATCCAAACCGAAAATCAGTGGTGGGGACAGGAGTAATTGGTCGAGAGGGTGGTCCTTTTACCAGGTTACAGATGGATTTCATTGAAATGCCCTTACACAATTGCTTAAAATATGTTCTTGTAATTGTTTGTTTATTTTCAAGATGGGTAGAAGTATTTCCTACACGACATTGTGATTCAATTACAGTAGCAAAACTGCTGCTCAGAGAAATTATCCCAAGATATGGTTTTCCAGTCACTATTGAGAGTGATGGAGGAAGCCATTTTGATAATAAATTGATGAAGTTAATTTGTGAAGCTTTGAGCATTGAGCAGAAAATACACTGTGCATACAGACCAGAGGCATATTGGGTAGTTGAACAAATTAATGGAACAATTAAAAACAGAATTGGAAAAATGTGTCTTGAAACAGGTGTAAAGTGGACAGATGCTCTTCCACTCGTTTTGATGTCATTAAGAAGTACACCAGATAAAAAGACTGGTTTGAGTCCTCATGAAATTTTAATGGGAAGAGTTATGAGGCAAGCTTTTGTACCTGTAGGTAAACTGTTGAGCATAAATGACAGTGCTATTTTGGATTACTGTAAAAGGTTATCTGATATAGTGACTTCTGTGTCTAATCAGGTGGGAACTGAAGCACAATCAAATGAAAAAGGTTTTGACACATGATCTGAGACCTGGTGATTGGGTCAGAACAAAAGTACATCGAAGAAGAAATTGTCTGGCTCCTAGGTGGCAGAAGCCTAGACAAATAATTTTGATCACTACTAATGCAGTAAAATGCAAAGGATTGAAACGTTGGATTCATCCTAGTCATACTATTCCAGTACCAACTCCTGAAAGTTCTGATGTTGAAAGTGATACTACAGATGATTCTGATTCTGAAGTAGAAGGTGAAACAAATCCAGATTCTGAAGATCGACAAGAAGGTCGACATCTGGAACCTGTACCTGTGAATGGTAAACTAACTAGAAAAGACTTGGAAATTATTGAAATAGATTCTGAAGGTGAAGAGAATCTGTTAAAAGGAAAGAAAACTGAGAATTCAGTTAGTTCTGTTGAAAACAGAGAAGCGGAACAGAAAGAAATTTCAGACCAGGAGAGTATCGAAAAGCAGAAGTCAAGCTCTGAAGTAAGGAACAGAAATCCAAAATCTGGGAAGTTGGAGGTAATTGAAGAAGAAGACGAAGACGAATTACCAAGTACCAGTATTGGGAAACAAAGTGGTGTTCCTGAAGGAGTGAAACTACCGAATAGAGAAATTCCTGAGTCGATTGAAATTTCAGACTACGAAACTGAAGAAAGCGAAGTGGATGGTGAAAGTGAAAACAGAAAGAAAAGGGCTTGGAAGTCAGAATCAAATGCTTCTGAACCAAAGAAGAAATATGTGAGAAAAGCAGACTACTGGCCTGGTGGAAGATTGAGAGTTAGGTTGATCAAGAAACCTAAAGAGCAAGTTGAAGAACTCAGTAGTCAAAAGAGTCCTGGAAAAGAAGTTGGAGTTGGAAGAAAAATCGAAGTAGTGTCGAGAAAAGGAAAAAGGATAATAAGGCCAAACCAGAAATACAAGTCTCCTGAGTGGACTTATTTAGTAATTCCACCAGTAATTGACATTTATGGTAGTAGTGAAGAAGACGAAATCGAAGAAATTAGTGACAATGATTGAAGTACAGAAAATATAAATTGGCAAAAGGCTGAAGAAAATTTGTTAGCTGACATAAGGTCGAAGAAAAACTGTTTAGTTGAAGAAAACTTATGTATGACATAAGGTCGAAGAAATCTTGTTTAGGGTTTTAAAAAAAAAAAAAAAAAAAAAAAAATATTTTAAAAGGGGGGTATTTGTAGTTTGTTTCTTAGAAAATTTAAAATAAATTGTGTTTTTATTTTGAGAAAAAGCTAACCAGAAATGCCTTATGTTAAGGAGAGCACTTCAAGGTGTTCTGTTTTCAAGAGGTGCTGTAAGATGACTCTGGTGTGTCTGCTCATTTTAATTCTGCTCTGGTTAGTTTTAGCTGTGATTATCCCTTTAGAGATGAACAGAGAATTACACAAAGTTAACACGACAAGTAAAGCTTCAGTTAGTCAAATTAAACATAGTGCATCTGCAAAAGTTATTAATCATCTACCTAGCATTCATCAAGATAAATCTATTAGTGATTTTTCAAGCAATACATTCACTAAACTTTTGAGTGAATATGTAAAGGTAATGGACGCAAAGGATTGTTATGTGTGCGTAAAGTTACCTGCTTCTGCTTCTGAGGGAGTAACATACAATATGCTTCCTCTTACATATGGTGTAACATGTAGTGTGTTAACTAGCCTATTTTACCAAACTGGACGCTTAGAATATTACTATTCAGATTTTGACGAGATTTTTGCGAATATAAAGATTGAGGGTGCTTTAAATAAGCATAAGAAGGCTAAACAGATGAGGGAATTTTTCCTTGTTACTAATGAACTCACTTATGAGTATGCTTACAAGAATAATTTAACATGTAAATTAAGTGCGGAGGGAAAGAAATTTTTGAACCTGGTTGAGGAAAGAAGAGCAATTTATAAAAGAAATGAATTAGTCAAGCAGACTAAGTCCAGGTTCTGGCAGAAAGAAGATGAGAAGTTAAATGGCAAGATGCTTGAAAATGTTGCAATTCACATAGATAAACCAGTTAGTGGAAAGCTTTGCATTAGAAGAGATAATACACTTTTTGATAATTATTTTGTAGGTGCAAGTAACTGTGAAGATACTTATCAGATTTTGGGAGGTTGGGGATTCAAAGGTGGAAAAGATCCAATCTTTCCTGGGATTTATTTTGTTTGTGGTGACAAAGCCTACTACAACCTTCCAGACCACTGGTATGGAACTTGTTATGTGGGAATTGTTTTTCCTAAAGTGTTTCATGTTGACAGAGATTCAGAAGGATTGTTCAAAATTCATAATTATGTAAATAGAGTCAAAAGAGAAACCTTCACAGAAGTTCTGGGAGATATTTTTCAAGCAGTAATACCTTTTGTTGGTATAACCCTAAATGCAGGGAGAATTAGAAAATTGTCCACGATTGTTGACAGATTATCAACAGACACAGCTGATGGATTCCAATTAGTGAATGTTGAAGTAATTGCAATCAGATCAATGGTGATTCAAGATCGCCTTGCTTTAGATATACTCCTAGCAAAAGAGGGAGGAGTCTGTGGCATATTGCATGTACAACATTGTTGCACATATATACCTGATGAAAGTAAGAACATTGAAATGTACATTAAGAATATTACACAAATGCATTCAGAGATAATTCCTTTAGAAGAAGATGATTTTACAGGGAAACTTTCAAAAAGATTCCAAGCAATTAAAAATTGGTTTCATAACATTGGTAGTTCAATTATTGGCAAGATTTTGGCACCTTTGATTATAATAATATTCATCTTTATTTTGACGAAAATAGGTTGTTTGTTGCATAAGAGAAAGAAACAGTTGAAAGAAAAGAAAAGGATCTATAAACTTAGAAAGGAAGAAGAAAGGGAGATTGAATTACAGGAGTTACATAGAGAGCGTTATGCTAATTCCAAAGATTATGCAGAAACAGGTTTTTAGGATTACTGACTCAAATGAATTTGAATCTTTTTCTTAGAAGTTTAAATTACCAAATTTTGGGTGGTAGTGTGGTGATTTGTTAATCACCAGATGAGGGAGTTGATGGAGCGAGATAGAAAACAGAATTCTGTTTAAACTCGCAAAGTCACATTTCCCATAACATGAATAATAAAATTAATGATTTGTGATGTGTCGTGCTAATACAACCTAGATTAAACTTTACACATGGGGGGACTAACATGTGTGCTCATAAACGTGCATAAGTGTTGCATCTTTTGTTCGTGCAAAACAATAAAATAATATGTCGTTTTCGTTTTTGTCATTACTAACTGCAGCAAACCTAAAAGAGGCATGTGCTTATTTTTGCTTTCCTTGTTTATGTGGTGTCATTTCCACTATTCTAGGTGCACATAAGGTTTCATGGATTTCATGAAGACTGGTAGATATAAAACGCTGCTTTAATTGTTGCAATTGCTAGATAACATTAGACTAATTGGGAGGGTTAATCATTTAGAAAACAAAGGGTGGTTACAGAATCAATATTATTTCTTACATTAATACTTTCCTTGTGTTTGTTTTATACTAGAAAGCATAAGTTGCCTGCTTTTGGGCCTAGTTTACTCGAGTTTGCTAAAAAGCTGAATTTCACTTCTGCAAAAGTCACGAGAAGCCCATTCTGAAAAAGTGTTCGTCAAAGCTGCATTCACTGAACGAATCTGACGTGTTGTCATCATTTTGTCGGACGTGGCCAAGGTCATAAACAGAAGGAAAAGAATAATTTTGTCAGTTCTAACTTGGCATCCGCGGAAGTGAAATGAACGCTACGAGAACATTGATTTACATTTGTTGCAAACCAAGGAAGTTCCTAGTCACGTTTGGAAAAGACAATGGTCCTTAAGAAATGTGACCTAATGGAAGTTTTGAAATGTGGGTGACATGTCACTTGTCACTCTCAACCAATGGGACTTCGTGGTTTTCTGAAAAACTTTCCTTTACTTAGATTAGTTAGCTTAGAAAGGTATAAAAAGTCATGCCCTTAGGGATGGGCTGGCTGCTGCTTTCTGACTTTCCGATGAGGGTGAAGTGCTGTTGGACTTTGCGTGGAGCACGTAAGAAACCTCAAAGAATTTTATTTTATTTTCCATTTATATTGCTTAGCTAGGGACTTAGGCTTTAGAAATGCTTAACTTTTAAATACTTTTTTAAACCTTAATTCACTTACTTAAACTGTATTTTTCTCATGATTCTTTTCAATTATGCTTACTTTAATGCTAATAAAATTGCATTTATAAAATTACAATTGAAATACCATAATTTAGTAAATAAAATCTTACTTTTGACAAACAAGCTGGTCTTGATTATTCAGAAGTGCAGGTTACTATTAGCTAGATCCCATCGCCAATGGTGGTCGTTTAAATAGTTAGGATTTGTTATAATGATAACATTCTTTCCGCAGATGTATAAAATTGTATATAATTTGTAAATAAGGTGTATATAGATTTAATCTGACTACCTGATTCAGTAGGCCCAAATATGTCATGTTTATAAATGGGTCCATGAGATAGTATAGAAACTTGTTTATAGATTATGAAGTTGGGTAGCGTTGTTTATGATATATTTTCTATAGGCCGCTGGATCAGTTACTCTTCCATCCATTGTGATTCCTGAGGCTAATTCTGGAGCAAAATGTAAAAGAAAGACTACCAAACCCATTAGTGTCAAAAGGAAACAACCACTCCGCCTGAGTACAGCTCGTACTGCCTTGAATTCCTGGATACGTTCCTCCCTTTCTCCCAAGGCTGTTGTAGTCTTCGCGGACACCGCTATTAAAGAACTATGCCCCTCCATCAGTACCCAGACCAAGCCCAGCCCTATTTTATTAGAGTGCAGTTGCCACAGCAAAGTTTTTATTAATCCCATTGCAGACACTGTGTACGGCCGGGTCAGAGATCTATTGGAAAATAACCTTGCCACTCTGAGGAAGCAACTGGACCATCTCAAACTGTTTTGTGCCAATTTAAGCTCTCATTCCACACCCTTTGAGCTTGTCAATCCTGGGGGGACAGTTCGCAATATACCATCTAATAATGTTCAAAACTTTAACATCCACACCAGTCATCTACACCTAAATACACCCCACTTACTCGCCCTTGTGGCACTTGTAGTACAGTAAAGGAGTGTTTTGTGCTTGAGGCTAGTAGTATACAAAATAGTGCTTTTAATAACGGAGTTGCTGAAAGTTTACCTGCTCAAATGTGGCCCCAGCCCTCTAATTTCACCAGAGCACCCACCATTGCTCAGGCCAGTACTTCTTGGAGGTAGTAATTCCTGTGAGGGTGGTCCCGATTTCATGAGTAGACCAAATCTCAAGCGTAGCAGGGAGGTTTTAAATTTACCCCCTGCAGCATGTCCTTATGTTGTAGTTTTGGCAGGCGTGCCCCCTCTCAAGACAGATCAAACTGAAACTTGGGCTCAACTGCGCAATAAGAGCGTTGACTGGTTGTCCAAACACAAAGGGTTCAGGGAGCCATTAGGTAACATTATTATGGTACGTAGAGTTGATTGGGTGGGTCAATCCCCAAAGATTATTGAGGGGGATTGTATAGTTATCAATTTTCGCTATCCATCAGTGTTAAAATCAATAATAACGGCCCATGAGTTCCACTCTAATATTCCAACTTGTATTTGGGCCTTACCTCTGGGCTATTTTTACAAGCCTTCTCTGGTGGTTCTATCCCCTGTTGTTCCCTCCATTCCATTTCCCTGCTTAATAGGTTCACGCCACTGTCTGGTCTGGATAACCAGGATTGACTACCTTCTTTGTCAGCACCACTTAAGCCCATTCCCCTTATAATTGGGGCCCCTTTTGGCAGCCTTTGTCTCCCAACTATGTCTGACATTGATTCAAACACAAAAATATTGAGCTGGAATGTTGCTGGTCTGGCTTCTAAATTAAATCTATAAGACTGGCTGGAGTTAGTCCAAAAACAGGACATCCTAATGTTCTAGGAGACATGGGCCACAAGAGAGCTATGCTTAGAGGGTTTTGAATGTTTTAATATTATAGCTCCTATTCCCATTTCGGGCCGTCCGGCTGGTGGTCTTTCTATTTGGATTAATGTCCTGGCAGGTGGCAGTACAAGGGTTCTTGATACTAAAACGGAGAAATTTCAGGCTATAATTTATAAACGAGGGGTTTGTATTTGTTTAATTAATTTTTATAATAATGATTTCTTAAACATGCCAAACATGAATTGTGTTCATTTGTTTACATTTATATCCTCCATTTGGAAGCCGAAGTGTTTTGGCAGACATGAAGGAATATGTTTAGGAGGCGATTTTAATGCTAAATTACCTAGTGGAATTTATCATGCCACTAATTTTAATAGTAAGGCGGCACCATGTAATAGGGGGGTTGAATTGTCGAATAATTTATGTAATAATAATCTCCTAGATGTTATGGACATTGCTGCTGTTTCGAAAACGGTTGACCACATGGAACCAATGTATAGGGGCAGGGTCTGTGCTTCTACAATCAACTATATTTTTGTCTCACCTTCGTTAGAAAATTGTGTGTTAAAAGCTGAAGTAATTCCCACTGTTCATGGGTATCATATCCCCATCAATCTAACTTTGAGACTTGCCCCCATGCCAATTTATGGCAAAGAGTGTGGCTCAAGGGACTTGTCCTCCTCCACCGATAATCTCGGACTGGCCTGGCAGGGCGTAAACAACACAGCTTTATTTGGCAAGATGGCTAGAACCTACCCAGAACTCATTGATATTTGTTTATCCATTAATGACCATAACCCCGCAGTTCTTGATGCCTTTACTCAATTATGCAAAGGCATCAAAGCTATGCTATCTAGACCCATTAAAGGAGTACAACCTGGCCCTAGATGGTTTAATCACAACTGTTCTGTTGCTAACCGAGACCTCCGTAGGGCCCTTGTCACCCAACCTAGAGATTGTGCCCTGATTAAAATATTGAGACAATGTTATAAGAACGTTGTTTCAACTAGAAAGGAGGAAATGGTTAAAGAACGCTGGGACAATCTTGGAAGAGCTGTTATGCCTAAAAAATGGGAATTATTTTTGGATGGCTGTTAAAGTTTTTAGGTCTTTAGGCCAACCTTTGTTTGTGATTGGCTGTAATATCGCTAGGGAGGCGCATTTCTCAAAGATCTACCTAGCCCCAGCCTCAGACAAGGTCGCCATTAAACATCTAGCCACTACTAGGGTTCAGAATAATTTGTCCGAAGTAGAGGAGGTAATTGATCAGAGCCTGGGCAATAAATCCCCAGGCCCTGATGGCCGGCCCATTGATTTGATTAAAAATCAACCCGATTTCTGGGCGCCTTTGTTATTTAATGTTTTTAATAACTTATCAGTTTCTACCATACCAAAGACTTGGTCCACCAGCATTATCGTGCCGATTTTTAAAAACTGTTATTGGCTGATTTCCCTGATCGACAATACAATGAAAATTTTGAAGAGGGTATTATATAATAAGATCAGGGTCTGGGCCAAGGATAACTATATTCTTCATCCTTGTCAGTTGGGGTTTAGGAGCAAAACTGGCACCGTAGAGCAATGTCTCAACCTCAATCTGATTATCGGTAAATACACAATAGCTGAAAAATCCCCCATTTACCTGGCATTCATGGATCTTACCTTGGCCTTTGACTTCATCAATAGGTCTCGACTTTGGTTCATTCTTTTAAACTATGGCTTGGACGAAGCACTGGTATCTTTTTTTGCTTATTTGCATAAAGATTTGAAAGCCAGGGTGCTGATTGGCATGGGCGGAGAGGTATCGAAAGATATCGAGGTCGGCAGAGTGGTCAGGCAAGGTTGCGTCCTGACCCCTCTTCTTTTTATTCTTTATATCAAGAACCTTAATAAGACATTGGTAAAACTAACCCATGATGTCCCCAGTAGCAACAGTAATTTACTCTCTGCCCTGCTGTACGCCGACGATGCGGTCCTAATGGGCCGCAACCCCTAAAGCCTTACCTATCTTGGTGCAGGGCTTTGTTGATTTTATGGCTGGTTTGGACCTATGTACTAATTTTCAAAAGTCATTTTTAATGGTGTGTGGGTCGAAAAAGCATTCTGATAACTCTATTATTTTAGAATCCGATAGTTTACATAGCAATTGCACTTTCCCTTACTTAGGGCTGGTATTTGCCGCCAATGGAGCGAGGGTTGATCATGTAGCATATAGCAGGAAAACGTTTTCTAACTCTATCAACATTATACTTGGTTTGCTCCAACCCAGGAATTCAGAGGTAGTATTGGCCCTTATTAAAATCTTTAAATTGCAATGTACCCCTACTGCCACTGAAGTTTGGGGCTTTGGCAACTGTGGTAGCATTCAGGTTTTGCCGTAAACTTCTGGGTGCCCCTATTTCCTCCTCACAGTATGCTTGTCACAGTGAACTTAAACTGCCATATATTGAAGATTACATCAAGACACTTCCTGCCCTATTCTGGCTTACTCCCTGGAAGAACCCTGCGGCTCTGCTTACCAGAGAAATTATAACGGATTGCCTTAAGTGTGATAGGGGCAGAGAAATACCTTGGTTAGCTGCTGTCCGGAGGAGCCTTATTAGTGTGAATTATGAGTATATCTTTTTAAACCCCACAGATTCTGAAAGTGTAAGCAAGGAAACTGCGCAGAAGGCCTTATGTACTCTATAGTGAAACTAGGCACGACACAGAGGCTTTGAAACCCTCTGTTGCTAGATATATGCTTATTGAGAACATCTCCCATTCTCTATCTAGCTATCTTTTAAAACCTCGGCTGATGGGAGAGGGGTCTGCTTTTTCGCCTAAGGGCTGATACAATAACATTCTTGCTATGTTTTCCTGTGGGGCTTAGACCTAACCTTGATCAGTTGATGTTCCCTTGTGATGGTCAAGGTAAACAATCTATGCTACATTTCTTATTTTTTTGCAAGTATTATTTAAAATACACTAAATTGTTTTTGATTCCATTTTCCAAGTTCACACTCGAGACATATAAGGCAGTTTACAGTATGGTCATTGCTCTGGAAGATGAAGAGTTAACCTTTCGGGTTGGCTCTTTTTTTAAAGCAGCAGTGCGTGCTCGTATTTCAATGTGTACACCCTGAAGTCTGGTTTGTTATATTTGCTCCCCACCACTTTTGACTTTTAATGCATACTTGATGAATTCTGCTTTGTTTTTTATATTTTTAACATATATTGATTCATGATGGTCATGCTTATCGACTTTTTTAGATGTGACGTTCTCATCTCATTAACCACCCTTCTACTGATTATTGTGCTGTTGTTATATTGCTGCTATCTTGAATGTGCTTTTATGGATATATTTTCTTTGTATCCAAATAAAGATTATTGAATTGAATTGAAATATTACATTTGTGTATACACCAATGTTAGCATGTTTAAGGGTGAAGCACATGCACTTTCTCCTCTGGGCTCTGTTTTTTTTTTAAGGAATCAGCTGTCCTTAAAGACCAGTGGCACAGATTAAAAAATAGTAAAGATTATACCTGGGGAGTTTAACTCTGAGATGTTTTCTACTTGCCTGTCCAAATTGCAGATATATTTGGATGTGGGTGCCCCTGATAGCTCAATTTTGTCTGCTTTCGATTCACTCTCTGGATATATCAAATTCACCCTCATGAAGAAGGGTTTGCCTGTATCGCCACATCTTTTCAGTTGGTTTGATAAGAGTTGTTCCAAGGTACACAGGGAGTTGTTAGCGGTTTTAAAAAAAATGATACCTAGAGACAGAAATTAGGCGAAAAGGCTTAGGACTCTGCTGTAGAATTTACTGGGCCCTTACAGAATTTTCAATCATTTCACACTACTCATATATTCAATTGGTCCTCTGATGGATCTTGCTCTGTGCTGAAGGGGTTGGATATACGGGGAATGGACAGTTACCCAATAAGGACCAGGAATAGCCTAAACCCAATTTCAACAACTCATAGATACATTTTTCCCAATACATAGATAACCCAATTAATGTTCACTCTCAAGGAATGATGAGACAGAATAGCAGAATCAGGTTAAAATTAAAGTTTCAGTTATTCAATCTAAAGGTTAAATAACATTTGTATTCGATAAAAATGGCATACAACTCTATGATCAATTAGTAAAGTATTTAATGAAATATACCAAGCCTCTGAGACTAAGGGAGAATAAGGAGTAAAGACTCCCAGGAGAGTTCAAGCAAGGTTCCAAGTAGCCAGTCCAGTTCTTCAAGACAGTAATCTGTCTCAGTTCGCGGCTATAACACCAAGAGTCACAGTGACACGACCTGAACCCTTCATCTGAAAATGTTCAATCCTCAATCAGGACACTGTCAGCAGTAACGAGTCCAAGTTTGCAAAGTCTCAGAAACCAGTAGCGCAATAGCTCTCAGAAGCTCTCAGAAGCTCCAAAAAAGCTCACAAGCTCTTAGCTCTCACATTTTTCCGAAAATGAGCAATTATACTGGAACAGTTGTGGGGTGACACCCCTTGACATCACCTCAAATCTGTCAGACCATTCAGTTCATTGGTTAATCCGCAATAGGGTGATGGGGCAAAAAGAAGACACAAATAATTAAGTGAATCAATTACACAGTTCCTTAGGTAGTGCAAGCAAAAGACATAGAACAAAAGGGCATTAAAAAGCAAGCACAAGGGTTCAAAAGGTCTCTTTCCCAAGCAGCTGTTCCAGAGTGTAACAAAAATTGTTGCAAGTGCACTATGCATTCTAGGAGATGTCAAAGGAAACCGTGATCATTTCAATCCAACGTGCAATATTGAAAGAAATTTTCATACATTTGGAAATGTTCAGACCATGACTTCACTGGAAAGGGAAATGAGGACTACATGAAATATGTGCTAATATACAACAAGATCATGTTAATTTATGAATTATACATTAATAGAGAACTAGTATGTGAATTCAAAATATGACAGAAATACATTAGTAAAATTTCATTCTGATCATAATTAATACATGTCAATATAATGTACTCATAAAAATGTTTTTTGTTGTCGACATTAATCATGTAAGAAAATGCGAATAAATCTTTGTCGTTTATGTGTTATTTGACTAATCCATTTGTAAAATACATGCTAAAGAAGCTTCATTAGAACACATCTAAATATAGTCGTGTAGCACCTACTTTTCATTTGTCATTTTCGGTGCACACGTTATGACATGAAATTACATTGTAATTAATTTTCACATGAAAACCAAACTTAATCATAATGCATTTCTTTTAGTCTCATTAATGTTATATTCCTTACATAAAATCAAATCAATTAGCAATAAAATCAAAAACGTGAGAGTTTTCTCCTACAATATTCTAAAACATATAAACAAGTGAAAATAGTGTTTCATGAATAATAATAACATCTATGCAAATTACAAAATGTATGTCTTGTCTATTTTTTGTTTTCTTCTGCATGCTTTCACAATGCAGTAACTAAAATCCCCTAATGTACACAAATTGTGTTTAGTATTTATACTTTTATGATTTTGATCTAAAAATCAAATAAAGTTTATATGTATGTATGTAACAGAGAAAGGAAAATCCTAAATCAACTAAACACTGGTTGTAAGTATGTTATAAGACAGACTGTAACTCAACAACCATTTGATTGTACCCTTTGGGGAAATAAAAACCCAATCTCATAGATCACTCTATAAAATATGATTTGGAGAGGAAATTATGAAACCATCTCCTTCCTATCTCTTTTTCCTCTAAATTGGCACTATTTGATAGTGGTGGGTGAGCCAGTAAAGGCTTGAGCTAAGCTCGAGCCAGATGACTGGCTCTGGCTCAGCTCGAGGTTCTCTGGGATCTTCAAGCCCAAAAGGAGCAGAGCCTTCATGTGGTTTGCGTCTACCATCCATGCTTTAACCTAAAGTGCCAAGGATAAAGGACATAATTTTCATTTTTAAAAGAGATACGCATTTAGTGGTTGAATTGCATACTAAGAAAACAGGATACGTGATAAATCCTGGGTTTCCCACTAGACCAAAGTGTGTGATCCTAGGCAATTGTTGTATTTCACTTTGCCTCCTTCTTCATTATCGCCTATGAGAGCACGTTGAAAGACGAGTTCAGGATGTGTGTGGTACAAAACCTCCTATGTTTGATTTAAAAAACTACAATGCTTCATTTATAATGACTAGCTGGGCAGCCCAGAGAGTGCACATGGCAAATGACTTGAGTCTTGGTTCACCAATGGCATTGTTAGTGTGGGGGAAGGCCTGAATGTTTTTAAGTTCATGTTTGAAAACTATCACTTTAAAAAGTGCCTCTCACTACAGTGATATAATCTGATGTACTCAGGTGAGACACTTGTGCATGTTAATAAAGTACACTTTTTGAAATTTGGAGAGATTTTTTCATATGTTCACGTTTGTTGCACAATGCCGTCAAAATGAAGGTGTTCCTAAAGATAAGTGGCGCAGAACATCTTATTTTCTTTACTTGAGTAACCATGTAAATAAATGCTTGCTCATTTCTTTAACAGCTTTCTGAATGTTAGTGCCCAGCCAAGTAGACAGCAGCCCAGTGCAGCTGTTCACCAGTGGGCTGCATGTAAAGGTCAGAGGCATATTTTGAATCCGCCCCCCACACTTTTTTGTCTAAGTACGTGCTGCTGTGCACATACATACATATTTATTTATTTTTCTGTCAGTCCGGGTATGAAAATGATCCATGCCAGGTCTTTCTTCAGTGAGCTAGGATAGACGGAAATTGCAACCCGCGTTACATCCCAATAACTCCCAAACTCTTGAAACTCTGCCTTTTTGATTCGATGCATACATTGGCCATTTAGTTCACACCCGAGCTGGCTCAGGGCAGACCGAAGGCCTATTTGTATGACCTTCCAGTCAATAGTGCGTTCTCTTAATCCATATTTCTCCAAGTTAAAACATGATTTTCAGGCAACACTGCTTGGAAACAGAGAGCATGGTTTGCCTCTTTCTGTTTACGAGTTGTGCTGTCTGAAAATCATGCACTAACTCGAGTGAATATGGGCATAAATGTAGGCACATAGCCTGAGTGTCATGGGCTCTTGTCGTCTTAAAATAAACTGACTGAGTGTTTAAATTTCCCTTGGAGTGCTGGCTGATTATTTGTGGGAAAGATGAATAATCTTATATCTTTTTAGGTCGAGGTAATATCCGGTCTGCCGAAGGCAGAACCGGAAGTCCGAGATTTTATGTTTCTTAGAGTGGACTATTTGTCCCGCCTCTGTTTTTGGCTCTCTCCCATTGGCTGGCTTCCTAAACGGAGGCCAGCCATTAGAGGAGAGAGCCGTCCCTCCGAATAGGCTCCATCTTTTTCGGATTTGGGGGCGTAAGTTTTGCTGTTCTTTAGACAGTGACGCTGTCTGTCACTCAAAACAGCAAAACTCGCCCCCGAATCCGAAAATGGCCGTGCGTTTCTCCAAGGCAGTAATGTGGTGGTGTTTTTGGAGCTGCTCGCCTCCCTTCCCTTCTGCTTTTAGGAGCTGCTCGGGTATTGTGGCTTAATAGCTAGGTACCCTTAAATCCAGGATGGAGACAGCACTCACAGCATAACCAGGGGCACGACCTTCTTTTTAAAAGCAAAACGAGCATGGGTGCTAGTGTTAAAAGTGCGCGCCCGTTATGAAAACTGAAAGCCTGCATTTGAAAAGCAGGAGGCAGAAGTCAATTTACAAATTCCCCGTCCTTTGTTCCCAAAAAAAACAGGTTTTAAAAGACATCTGTCGAGTTTTCTTATAATTTTGCCTGATTGAAATGGCAAGTTTCCTCACGTGCTAGTGCTTTCTTGAGGTTTCTCACAGGGTGATTTCCACAGTACTGTGGGGTCTTTACCCTCACGCTGACCTCAGTAGGGACTCTCTCCACACACTGTCAGCCAAGGGGCTCCCCACTAAAAAGAGTGTGAGCGGCCAAAGTGAGGTCAGGACATGGCTTAATATCATGCATTAATGGTGGGTGTGATTCAAAAGTGCACTCACTCACCCCTCACATACACTCTGTTACCAACACACAGTCAGCAAGGGGGCTTCAGAAGTGCACTCACTCACCCCTCACACACTCACTCAGACCTACCCCAGCAGACTAGGCGAGGCCTCTTGTGACACTTGTGAAGAGCTGCAGCCCCTCGGCAGATAGTGGAGAGAAGGCATTAAGTGTGGGTGGTGAAGTGTCACGTGTGTAAATATTTGCGCCCACATCTGTTTATTCGATTCTTTATTAATACAAAGCTTTATTTTAAATATTTCTTTAAAATGTATTTCTTCTGTGCTCCAGCTCTTGTCACCTGTTAATCCATGTGTAGAACGCGAGGAATAAAGCGCCGCTCCCGACAACAAACGGAGGCGTGTTCACCGAAAAGAATGAATGTCACGTTGAGCCTGTCACGCGGACTCTCTAATAACTCAGTCATCTGAGCCATTGATTATGAGTTATGGGCAGTGGTAATTACCGCAGGTTAGGCCAGGGCAAATAGCGCAAGATTTAAGCGACTTACCTGATCATAACATAACATGTGCATTTGTAAATTACACGTTCAGCACCAAAGGGGCATCTTGATGCTGAATAACAGATGTTTATTTGTTAGCCAACTATAAGAGGCTATTACATTGATTACCCAGACAGGCAGGCGTTTGACTGCACACTCTCCCAGATGCCTTTGTGGGTGGGGATGTGGGGGATTGTGGGGGATTGTTTAGTGCGAAGGTTTAACGATTCCCCTCAAGGCTCATATGCTGCATTTACTCTCGGTGTGCCTGAAAGGTGACAGATTGGGAACACTGGAATCTGAAGTCTTGTGCAGCAACATAAGCTCTCTGACTGCGCACTTCAAATCGGCACACAAAAGTGAGCAGGGTCATGCTCCTACAATTATAGGCCTCTTAGTAAGGGCTGTTGCTAAACGATGACATGTTTTGTGCCATAGAGGTGCACCTCTCGGGAGGCATACAGGGACATGCAGTGAAAATTATTGCTCAGCACACTGGGCTGGTATTGTCATAACAGCATTTGGGCCTCTATCATAGCTTCAGAGTGAAAGGCATATATTAAGCATTTAGATGAAAACCATCTTCTGGATGAATAAGAAACTAAAAGTGCAACCCTTCCCCCCTCGTTGCTTGTGTGTGCGTGAGCTCCTCCCCCCTCCCCCTCCCCCCTTTTGTGCATGAGCTCTTCACCCCCCTCCCCTCCTCGTTGCTTGTGTGCGTGAGCTCCTCACCCCCTCCCCCCCCTCATTGCTTGTGTGCGTGAGCTCCTCACCCCCCTCATGGCTTCTGCGTGCGTGAGCTCCTCAACCCGCTCTCCCCCTCGTTGCTTGTGTGCGTGAGCTCCTCACCCCCTCCCCCCTTGTTGCTTGTGTGCATAAGCTCCTCACCGCCCTCCCCCTCGTGGCTTCTGCGTGCGTGAGCTCCTCCACCCCCCTCGTTGCTAGTGGGTGCGTGAGCTCCTCACCCCCCCCCCTTGTTGCCTTTTCCTTTTGATAAGGTGGTGTAATGATAGTTAGTGCTTGTGCTGCGTTACGACCCCTGGCTGTGCATGCTCCCCTGCCCCTGGCTGTGCTTGCTCCCCTGCCCCCTGGCTGTGCTTGCTCCCCTGCCCCCTCGCTGTGCTTGCTTACCTGCCCCCTCGCTGTGCTTCCTCTCCTGTGTGTGTATGTGGCTCTGTGTGTGTATCTGGCTCTGTGTGTGTATGTGGCTCTGTGTGTGTGGGGGCTCTGGGTGTGTGTGGGGCTCTGGGTGTGTGTGGGGCTCTGGGTGTGTGTGGGGCTCTGGGTGTGTGTGGGGCTCTGGGTGTGTGTGGGGCTCTGGGTGGGTGTGTGGGGCTCTGGGTGGGTGTGTGGGGCTCTGGGTGTGTGTGTGTGGGGCTCTGGGTGTGTGTGTGGGGCTCTGGGTGTGTGTGTGGGCTCTGGGTGTGGGGCTCTGTGTGTGGGGCTCTGTGTGTGTGTGTGTGTGTGTGTGTGTGTCTGTGGCTCTGTGTGTGTGGCTCTGTGTGTGTGTGTGTGTGGCTTTGTGTGGATAGCTTTTTTTGTAGGTGGCTCTATGTGTGGATGGCTCCGTCTGTGTGAGGGTAGCTCTGTGTAGGGGGCTCTATGTGAATGACTGTGTGAGTGGCTCTGTGTGGGGGGCTCTGTATGTGTGTGTGGGTGGCTTTGTGTGGGTGGCTTTGTGTGGGTGGCTTTGTGTGGGTGGCTCTGTGTGGGTGTAAATGCAATAGGTCATGCATTTGCGAGCGATTAAGCTATTGGCATTGTAAATGACAATGCCATTTATTTAACGATTAAGCTATTGGCAATGTAAATGACAATGCCATTTATTTATGATTTAAAAAAAAAAAATGTCATGAGCAATGCCAATAGCTCTACCTTTAATGATGCCGATACCATTGCATTGTAAATGCTTGTTTTTTTTTTTTTTTACAGAGTTTTACATAGCGCGAACTTGACCCGAATCGGGTATCAGAGCGCTTTACATAGCACCAGTTGCATTACATGAGGACACATACATTTTTTTGTTAGGCACAGGGAGAGTAAGTGATTTGCCCAGAATCACAGGATGTTCAGCGTCATCGCCGAGACTCGAACCCAGTACCCCAGATTAAAAGTCGACCACCCTAGCCGTTAGGCCAACTCCTCTCTACACACACACATCAACTTACGGAGCCAACCCTATTACCCTAACAACCAGGATAGTTATAGATCAACAAATAACTATGGTTCACTCGGGACAACCTCAGCTGACCCGGACTGAGGCTTTACATATGAATCAGAACATTAAGTAGTTAAAAAGAAATTGAAAGGGTAAGTAAGCCAGACACATAGGGGGGAACCCCAAAACACCATAGGCGTATTACCAATGAAAAAGACACTAAAAGAAAAACTATATGCCCAATATCTCTGTACATCATAACTCATGACCATTACAGGATTTATTGATAAACTACGAATAACTGAAAGTTGAAAAAAATAGTCACAACAGGATTTTAATAAAAAGAAACCCTCAAATGTAACAGATAATGCTAATACAAACATATACAGAGCAATAGGCTAGCACTAGTTCGACAAAAGAACAGTCTTCATTGCGTCCAACGAACAGCTTCCGTATTCTAGCTATCAAGCCTTTTTTTTTTTTTTTTTCTGACCAAAAGATACCCGCAACCAGATTAGTGCGTGAAACCCTATTTTGGCTACATAAAGTTTGGATTTACCTCCACTCACGACTCATCCTTTGGCATGAATGCATTTTTTAATACCATTTTAAAGTTGTTCGCTATAAATGAACAATTAAAAAACGGTGGTTCCAACGAACACAACCGATATCCTTTTGGTATTTGTCCTAAGGTCTTAAAAGGAGGGATATCATCAAGATCCTCCGTTTTAGACACACATTGTGATCTATAAGGAACATAATCCTAGTAACTTCCTTACGTTTTAGAAAACTGTCCTGAAGAAGGTGAACATTTGTCTACTCACCGAAACGCTGCGTCGACCTTTGTTTTCTAATGAGATTGCGAATTGTTTTTTAATATGTAAATCTTTTATTCTTGATTGTACTAATGAATAGAATACATTTTAATGGTATCATTTAGTTTGCTGACTCATTCTCTGTGTTGTACTGACGTACTCTTTATTTTTTATTGCATTATATATTTTTTTGTCCTGTTATTGATTTTAAGTACCTGCATGATGGTTTAACTTAGCTCTGGAATAGCTGTGATTTCTAGTAGAGACCTATTTGTTTTCGAACCATGGCTCCAACAGCCCTGACACGATTCAAACTATTAAACGGTTCATCTATAAATCGTGAGCAAACAGGCTCTTCAAAGTTCAGAAGCATGTTCCTTTAACATGCAGAAACATTTGATCAAATTGCTGCGAGTGACTTTATTTTAATTTTTTAGAAGAAGTATTTTGTATAGATCAACTTAGAAGCAGTCCTGCTCTACCCTCCTCCTGCACCTGCAAGCAGATGCCATTAGTAAAACAAAAGGCAAGTCAGTTATTTGTTACCTCTATGTGACCTCGGTAATTATACATAGGGCAACACTACAGTCCATTAAATCAAACAAAAGAGGTGTTTGTACAGTACACTACTAGAACTTCTGTGTGTCAAGGGGCTTTATTGTGGAATACTGAAAAAAGGAAGAAAATGAAATTTTAAAAAATGGTGTAGGATTACACAATTTCTAAACCAAAGCGCCTCTGGTGTGGAGTTCCCCAGGGGTCGGCACTCAGCCCTCTACTTTTTAATGTGTATTTAGCTCCTCTTTTCACCTTGATTGCCAAATGGGGGATAAAGGCGATTTCGTACGCTGACGATACACAGTTAGTCTTTCCCTATTCAGAAGCGTCGGAGTCAGCATTTAGCAAATTTAAGGGCTGCCTCCGTGATGTAGCCAGCTGGATGAACACCAAAAAATTAAAACTGAATGCAGGTAAAACTGAGGTGATCTTCTTTGGCAAAGATAGTCGACCCCCATCGGACCTGTGGTGGCCATCTGAAATGGAAAGAATCTGGGGGTGAGATGGGATGATAGCCTCTCCTTCTCTTCCCACATTCAACAGGTCACAGCAGGATGTCTACATAAACTCAGGAATCTCCGTAAGTTTCTCTCTTAATTTCCAGTAGATTGCCGCAAGACAGTAGTCCATGCGACTGTTACATCTAGGCTGGACTACGCGAATGGCCTCTACCTTGGCTTACTCAAATATTTGATTCAACGATTGCAGACCGTGCAGAATGCGGCTGCGAGGCTGATAAAGCATATCCCTTTCAGACAGCATATCTCTCCGAATCTGCGCGAGCTGCACTGGCTTCCAGTGGCAAGCAGAATCAAGTTTAAAGTTCTGACCCTGGCTTTTAGGGCACTTCGGGGTACCTGCCCAAAATATTTAAAATTGAGACTCTCCCGCTACCACCAAGCGAGGCTCTTGCGCTCGAATTCCCTGCTCCAGTTACACACCCCACGAGTTAGAAAGGCCCGACTGGGAGGCAGGTCCTTTTCTGCAGGCACAGTGAAATTGTGGAACACCTTACCGTCCTCTATCCAGTCTGCAGTATCAGAATCTGGATTTAAGAGGCAATTAAAAACTTGGCTCTTTACGCAGAAAATCTAAACCTCCTTCTGCTACTTGTGCTGCTAAGCTGCTCACATAGCGCCGGGACACCTCCAGGTGAGGTAGCTGTTCGCGCTCTATAAGTATCAGTATTATTATTATTATTATTATTATTAATTTGATTCAACGGGGAAGCCGGGATAGATCCTAGATTTTCCTATTTCATATTGTGCAATTCAGCCACTCGATGGATATTTATTTCTATCCTATCTCAATTGCCTCTGCTGTGTCTTCAATTATTGGTCCATGAGGTTATAGGGGCAGGGTCCATTATATTGTTTTTTTGTCCTGTTATTGACTTTAAGTACCTGCACGATGGTTTGACATAGCTCTGAAATAGCTGTGACTTCTAGTAGGGACCTATTTGTTTTTGAACCATGGCTCTAACAGCCCCAACACGATTCGAACTATTAAACGGTTGACCTATAAATCGTGCAGCAAACAGGCTCTTCAAAGTTCAGAAGCATGTTCCTTTAACATGCAGAAACATTTGATCAAATTGCTGCGAGTGACTTTATTTTTTAGAAGAGGTATTTTGTATAGATCAACTTAAAAGCAGTCCTGCTCTTCCCTCCTCCTGCACCTGCAAGCAGATGCCATTAGTAAAACAAAAGGCAAGTCAGTTATTTGTTCCCTCTATGTGACCTCGTTAATTATACATAGGGCAACACTGCAGTACATTAAATCAAACACAAGAGGTGTTTGTACAGCACACTAATAGAACTTCTGTGTGTCAAGGGTCTTTAATGTAGAATAATGAAAAGAAAGAAGAAAATTAAATAAAAATAATTATTTAGGAACACACAATTTGATTCAACGGGGAAGCTGGGATAGATCCTAGGTTTTCCTATTTCACATTGTGCAATTCAGCCACTCGATGGTTATTTTTTCTATCCTATCTCAATTGTCACTGCTGTGTCTTCAATTATTGGCACATGAGGTTATAGGGCAGGGTGCGAGGCAGAGGACACCTGAAGACTTGGCTCATGTAGGGTTCAAGCTGAGCTTGAGCCAGGTATCTCGCTACAAACGTCAATAGCTCGCTTAACTCTTGGGCTGATGTGGTTTGTATAACAACCATTATGTCCCATAACACCACCAGCCGCCACTGGCAAAGTAATACTGGACTGTGATGCGCCCCGAGAAATTCAAGCATTCCATCCACCACTGTTTTGCATACTTCAGTTTGTCACTCTAAGAGGGATGGGTATGCCCAGACGTGGGGCCCATGCACACTGTGTCACTGGAAAGCAAGCTGTACCCGGCTGATGAGCCCATAACTAAGGCAAAAAACTGGTCCTGGGATGCTTGTTTTCTAGTTCAGGTCGGAGCTGGTTTGTCAGCTCGGGCTGAACTGTTCCATTTGGAGAAAGGTCAAGAATGATTTGCATCAGAGGCTGCCCCGAAAATGGGGAATGTGGGTTACACATAGAGGACTGTAACGGAGGACAATATATTTAATTCTAAAATCAAGATGTTGTTGTGGTTGTGATATTGTAAGATGCATTAATGTATTGAATTCAATAAAAAAAAATCAATCATAAAAATAATGATTTGCATATAGCTGGGTCCAAATTGAGGTGGCATGGTGTGCAAACTAACTATGGATTTGGATGTGGCCTGAGTGATTACCAGTGGCTGAGATTAATTCAAGCATCTCATTCCACGTTTTGTGTACTTCAGTGAATAGGATTGCCTGCATAAAAACGGTTCAACCTTAATCTTCCAAAAAACTGTTGCATATCAAGTTTGATATATAAAAAAATGGTTTAACTGTTGTCAATTGTATTTGGGGAAAATTGGAAATCTCCTGCTGCTGTAAAAATGACAACATTTTGCCATCAAGTATATACAAACAAGTATTTGCATGGAGCTGCATGATGGACCTTGTCAGCTCGAGTATACGCAGGCACTCTATAAATAGAACAAAGCTGGCTTATAGTGTGTGCATATTGCACCAACAATTAAAACAAAAGCCGGGTGCCTCAAATTGAGAAAATTAAGGATAAGATTCTAAAAGCCTCCACAGAAAATATAGAGGCAAATTCAAAATTTAGAATGAATCTATAAAAAGGTGTAGTTCCCATATTGGAAGTGGACTACAAAAGAAATAGAAAAAATATTAGAAAAAACAGTTGGTGGAAAAGAACAAAAAAATGAGGGGCCAATTGAATCAAAGGCTCATATTGCTGGGATCTTAAACAGTGTTAAAAACACCACATTATTAGTGCATGAAATATATTAATCCAATATGAAATGTAAAATACAGAAATTGAAAAAAACGAATTGAGCAAAAAGTCAAATAAATGCAGCTTGTCTCCAGTCCTCTACTGTCTCGAATCAATGCGCAATTGAGTCCAATTTTTCAATCTACAGTAGTTCTTTCTGTTACAGTAAATTGAACTTATCCCCGCCTCTGGGCCCATTATCACGTGTTCAATAACTTGGCAGCGTATGCTCTCTGCTGTCTGGGATAGAAGGTGGAAACGTTTGGGCACTGGTGCACTTATGACACCACAGTTGATACAGCTCTGATGCTGCAAAATCCGGGTCTTAACTTTTTGTGTTATCTGACCTAGATAGATATTGTCACATGGGCACCAAACAGCAAACATAACGTCTCTAGTGTTACAATTAGTAAATGTGTCTAGATTGATTTCAACATTATGATGCAAAAACACTTTTGTATTGACACAGTACTTGCATGCCACACCATGACCACATTTAAAATGACCTATGAGGAAAGCTAAACCCTACAGTGATTCAAGGTGGATTTAGATGGTGGAGGTAAAGCAGCTCTCACCAATAAATACTTCAGATTAATACCGCTCTTAAATGAGAACAGGGGGACTTCCGTATGGTCTTCATTCAGATTCCAATGCTTTAGTACAATATTTCTGACCTCATTACTGGTGGGACTAAATATACTTGCAAAAATAATACGATCCATGTCGCTATCTCATTTGTGAGGTTCAAGTAATTCCCCTCTTGGGTTATGCCAAGCCCTCTTCCTTGCTTGCTTTGCTAACCATTTTGGATAGCCCCTTTCAATTAGCCTCGCAATAAGGAAATCTGATTCCTTAAAGTAACCCGCCTTTTTGGAATACACAAAAACTGACCAATGTGCAGATTATCCCTCCAATTCCTTGGATGATGGCTGGTATATTTTAACAGGGAATTTCTCTCAGTAGGATTTCTGTAGAGTGGGATATATATCTTGTCTTCTACCATCACTCCTAAATCTAGAAATGGATTTGCTGTGGAATCATAGTTGATAGTAAATTGAATGTCGGTCTGCAGACAGAATATTGAGTTATAAATATCGAGTTGCACAAGTATTGAGTCAGAAATATCATGACTGAGAAACATCGACAGCAAGAATATCATGGCCAAGAAAATAGACTTAAGGTAAGTAATATCGATTGAAAAAATATCTAAGTGTTTAATATCGTTTGCAAAAATATAGTTGTTAAAAATATCGATATTTTGCTTAAGGTTAAGTATTTTAGTATATATTTTAAATGTATGTGATGTATTTTTTTGTATAAGAATTGTTTATATTTTTTAATATATGTGTTACATTTTTAGTAGTTATTAATTTGTCTTTATTTGAATTTTGTATTTTTTAGTTCCGAGCGGGTTGTGGGTTTATAGGGGAATAGGGTGGGAAGTAATTTAATTATATTAAATAATGATTCTTTTTATTTATTCATATTTATTTAATTGAGATTTTATAGTTTTAAATGTGTAAAGTAATCTATTTTTAATTATTAATTGGTTGTTAATTAATATTAAATAATTGGTAATTATGATAATTGTGTAATTAATTATAAGTGTGTGTGTGTTTTGGTAATTATCGGTTTAAATGGTGGGAAGTCATTTTCTTTATTGATGAATTAAGAATTGGTTGTTTATTAATATTAAATATTAATTGGTAATTAATTATGGTATTGTGTAATTAATTGTAGGTGTGTTTGGGGTTTATAGGGGTAAAGGGTGGCAAGTAATGTCTGTAATAAATTAATATATATTTGTTAATTAATGTTAATTATTTGATATTTATTTTGTGTAACTGTTTATTTTTTTGTGTGTTTTTATTTTTAAAGTATTAAATACATTTTACTTCATAATTATTTAATAGTAATAGTTTTTAATTTTAAAATAAGTTTTATTTGTGTAATGTATTATTTTACAGTTCAATGTAGGTGTGTGTTGTGGAGATTATAGGGTTAAAGTGTGGGTAGTTCATTTTTATCAATTTAATTTTTTATTACAAATATTTTTTTATTGATAAGTAATTATGTTAATTATGTGAATTTATATTTTTTTAATTCAGAAGTGTTTTGTTATTTGTGTGGTGTTATAGGGTAGGACATTAAATAAATATGTTTATGTATTGAATGTTTTTGTTTGTACAAAATGTCTAGTTTAAAATATGTATTTTTTTTAAATATTTGTAGGAATTAGTTATATGTAATTAATATTATAATATGTTTCTTTTTATATACAAAATATACAGATTTTATAATTGTTAACACATTTAAAAATATATTCATTTCAATATGTTTTTGATTTTTAAATATTTATTTAGTTTTTATTTTTGAACTGCTTGGAGTGTGAATATTGAATTTATCCCTACGCTATCCAACACTATCCGCACTGTTGCACTCTGCGGCGTGGGAATGGTTATTTTAACCTCTACGCTATCCAACACTTTCCCTACTGTTTCACTCACTGGAGTGGGAATAGTAATTTTTACCCTTCCGCTATCCAACACTTTCTCTACTGTTGCCCTCACTGGAGTGGGAATAGTAATTTTTACCACTCCGTTATCCAACACTTTCCCTAGTGTTGTACTCACTGGAGTGGGAGTAGTAATTGTTACCCCTCCGCTATCCAACACTTTTTATACTGTTGCATTCACTGGAGTTGGAGTAGTCATTTTTACCCCTTTACTATCCAACATTTTCCCTACTGTTGTACTAATTCGAGTGGGAATAGTCATTTTTATCTCTTCACTATCCAACACTTTGCCTACTGTTGTACTAGTTGGAGTGGTAATAGTGATTTTTAACCCTCCGCAATCCAATACTTTCCCTACTGTTGCACTGAATGTATTGGAAAATGTAAGTTTAAATATGTTTAAATAGTTTAATTTTTTAATTTATTATGGAATGTTTTTATTTTATATTTTAAATTATCTATATATATATATATATATATATATATATATTTTTTTAATACATTTTTTAACTTCAAATACATTAAAATAATAGTTTATTGTTTTAAAGTAAATATATATATGTTTACATTATTATGTGTGTGTGTTTATCTTTTTTTAATTAAGTTTATTTGTTATATTTTGTCAAATGTTTTTTACATATTATTTTATTTTGGTAAAATCAATATTAATATTTATTACATATTATTTTATATGTATATTTAAATCGATATTTTTAATAAATATATGTTTTACATAATTATTTTTGTACTTACCTGTTTAGGTATGGGAGTCGATATTTTTCTAGTCTATATTTTTTCATCGATATTTGTGACATTGATGCTGTATCAGTGAACCCTGAATGTCACTTGATAGATCATTGATCCCAGTATGGAACTCACATACTATTGCCTATGTGCCTCTCCAAATGAAGAACACAACATTTATGTATCTTTCCCAATGTCAAATGTTTTCCAGTAAGGGATTATTGGATTGAAAAATAAACTTTTCCCCAAAATTGGGCTTGAACAGGTTAGCTAATTCTGAAGCAAACACTGTTCTCATGGCCACACCCTTAGAATGAAAATTAAACTGATTAGCAAACTGAAAATAGTTCTTCCTCACTGCTATCTCAGTAAGCGCTAGTATGAACCAACTGGCTACCTGTACTGTTTGTTCACGCATATCTGAAACACACAAAAGTATTCTCAGGCTTCCTTCAGGGAAATATTAGTACAAAGGGACTGAATGTCCATGATCACCAACATATCAGTAATGTCATCAAAATCAATACCTTCAATCAAGTTTATAAAAATGCATGCTATCTCTTACATATGACTTAGTCTTTGGTACCCAAAGTTTTAAGAAAAAAATCAATGTTCTGACACAGGAGTTTTAAAATAGATCCACATCCGCACACTATTGGCCGGCCTGGAGAGTTTTGTAATCTTTTGTGTAATTTAGGGAAGGTGTATATCACCAGGAATATCAGGTGGTCTTTATTTAAATATGCATGCTCATTTTTTGTCCAGAAAGCCAAGTTTTAAACCCTTTTGTGTGAGATCTACTATTAACATTGTTATGTTACTAGTACTGTTCCAGGATATCATTGATGTAACCATCAGTATTTTGGATCACAATACCACCCCCTTTAACCACTGATCTAATTACAATTTCAGAGATCTTTTCTAAGACACGCATGTCCAGCTTTAGTTTTATTGTAGTGCATGTTACACCTCTGTTTACTTAGGGAGTCAATATCCTTCATGACCATTTTCTCAAAAGTCAAAATCTCAGTGGGCATCAAACGGGAGGTTAGGATAAAGGATGAAATTGGTTGCATCTTGATTTGACTGAATAAAATTGCCTGCATAAAATGGTTCAATCTAATCTTCCAAAACAGATGTTACAGTTCATGTTTGATTTAAAAGGAAATTTGTTTCAACTGTTGGCACAAAGGAAAGGCCATGGTTTAGAACCAGGATACATTATATTTAGAAAGATTAAATATAGGTACCATTCCTATTCCGAGGTTGTGAGCTGTATCCCCCAAAGGTTCTCTGTGTTCTCCTGATGGTGGGCTCCTTTACTACTTACTACTAATCCTTTGACGTGCTTGAGAACAGCTTTTCGTTAACACTTTGATTTGTTCTTGATTTTCACAACTGTGGTTAATTTGTTCCTCAATAGTATAACCACCTGTTGAGATAAAGCCACCATGCAGGCCGTTGATCCAAAATAAGTGTTTATTCAGGAAGTAGATTAAAGGACCACCAGTCCAACAGCAGCTCAGCCTCCAACTGGCTCTCAGTTTTGTAGTGCTTAACAGATAGCTCTTTAAGAAAGGAACACATGGGAGGAGCCAAGCCAGCGACCAGGATGGTCGTGTAAAGACTCGGCTCCGCCGATCTCCGCTCCTAACAACAACATCCTGAAACATATCCTGTTACATATTGCCACCCTCTGTCCGGAGCTGCTGAGCGACGCCTCTGCCTTTTCTCCCGATCCCATTGCGGACCCGGAATCTGAAGATATTACGCCCGGAAGATCGGGGCCTGGTCAGAACTGAAGCCGGGGCTTCGTGTGAGTGTGGAGGCCGGCCTCAAGTCAAACAACAACGAGGCCGAGTGAAGTGCCGTCCTGGTTCGGGGCTCGCATCGGACCGTGGACATAGTTGGTGAAATTGACGGCCCGGCCGTGCGTGTGCCTCGTGTGTGGAACAATACGGGGGCAAGCCCTGGGATACAGTGTTGTTGCCCGACCTGGAGTGTGCGCCGGCTGCTTTCCGGGACCTTATTCGACTGCTTCTGCCGACGTAGTGCGGCAGACGGTGGAAGAACGCGGGTGAGGGGCTCCCCACCCTTTGAGGACTGCACCACCACTGCTCAATAGTTACTGGTTTACTGCCTGTCGGGGCCGGAGTGGTGGGGAATAGGGGTGTGACGGCAATCTCCCTTCCCCACTCCCACCTCCATCCCATCTGGGGGGCAAAGTGAGGCTGCTGAATGGCCCCGGGAGGTCCGCTGTGTCTGGGGGAATGCCGCAGGTGCTTCTAAGTGCTGTTGGTATCGTGCTGTAGCCCCGGAGGTGATGTTGACGGACCATTGCTTAAAGATCGAGGGCTGCCTGCCTGACGGAAGTACGACGGGCTCGCTGGCTCCACGTTAGGTCTCATTGGGACGTCTGCCTGCAGTGGTGTGAGATTGCAGCGTGCTGTCTCTGGGATACTTGTTGGCGCGCGCTGTGGACTGGGTGATTACTGTGGCACTGGAACACTGTGCTACGACCGCACTTACAAGGTGAGCGGAACTTGTGGTGGCCTGGGCAACACTTAAGGACTGGCGGCAGCGGTGTCGCTCTGGGGGACCGTGAGCACTGGGAGGCGTGCTTGGTGCCATTTGAGCAGAGAGGGACGGGAGGGTTGTGAGCTGGAGAGCCTGGTCCCCTGTTTGTATCCTTCGGTGCGGCACTTCATTTAATTGTCCTCCCGGAGGTTATACCCCCTTTACCCTCCTGTTGTTGCCCAAGCGCCTTTTTGCTCTTTCTGAAGTGGTCCGGCCTCGAAGAGTTCGGAGTGCTCTAACGAGTGGAGCTGGCCTAACATATTGACATCTGTGGACGTTCAGGGCACAAAGTGGTGGAGGATCCAGTGTGGGTTCTGTTTTCATTCTGATTGGGTCCTATGATAGATGGTGTCATGGCTGCATGACTGGATCCGGATAAACCCGCACACAATCCTCCAGGGGGATCAAGACAATCCAAGTTAATAAACTTGATCGCTACACTATCCCTAAAGGATCCCCGGGAGAGACCAAAAAGATGCCGTCGTTGAGAGAAGATGACCCAGCTGAACCTACATTAGCGGATCTTATGGCAGCCATCAATGGTGTGCAAGCATCCTTGGGACAGAAGATGGAAGCTCTGGACGCTAAATTAGACACCGTCACCATTGAGATGGGGCTGATCCTCACAGATCTCTCCAAAACTAACGAGAAAGTCAAATCACTTGAACTCAAAACAAACGGTCTAATT
Organism: Lissotriton helveticus; assembly: GCF_964261635.1. Lineage (NCBI taxonomy): Eukaryota > Metazoa > Chordata > Amphibia > Caudata > Salamandridae > Lissotriton > Lissotriton helveticus. Next base: position 1,337,516,898 of record NC_136069.1, on the reverse strand, counting down.
GATGATGTAAGCCAGTTGCAACAAGAGGTGCAGGACCTCAGGAAATCAAGAACTCTCATGGACCGTAAGCTAGATGACTATGAAGGAAGAGTCCGACGCAATAACATTCGTATTCTTGGAATTCCTGAGAAATAGGAGGGCCAAACACAGGATTTGTTTATTGAGACTCTTGTTCTTAAACATCTTAATCCTAAAGGTCTTAGTAACTTGTTCACGGTGGAGGGTGCACATAGAGTCCCAGAAGGAAGGCTGAGAACGGGTGCCCCCCCTCACCCTTTGATTGCACGAGTACTGAATTTCCGTGATCGAGATGTGATTCTACAGGCCGCACGAAAGGGTCCCCCAATGCAGTATGAGAATGTGTCCCTCTCCTTTTTTCCGGACTTTACCCAGTTGGTTCAGAGACAACGGCAGAGTTTTCTTTCCGTGAAGAAAAGACTGAGAGACAAGGGGCTAAAGTATGCAATGATGTTCCCAGCCCGGCTTCTAATTGAATTCAACAGAAAGACCTGTTTTTTTTATAACCCTGAGGTGGCGACAGACTGGTTAGACAGTGTGATAGCACCTGAGGCAGAGGGCCAGGACCGGGGAGAGTTGGGGGACAGAGAGTAATGTATATCGAAAGTATTGGGCCTCCGTGATATTGAAGCGTGATTCCAGGGGAGGGAGAGATGTAAATAAATCTTTGCTGACTTGCGATGCTCAAATAAGTGCTGAATATATTGACCTGAAAGCGGGGCAGAAGGGATGAAGTCATGGGCGGGGTGAGGTGGCGGGCGAGTCTGGGCCCTCCCTCGATTTTCTACCTCTGTTTAGCTGTAGATTAGTATTTGATTGTTGGGGGTGACAGGCACACTGCTAGTTAGGGATGCGCGTAAGCGATATGCAGGGGTGGGGGAAGAAGGGTTGAAGAGTATTCTGTAGTATGTGATGACAAACTATCAGTCTCTGATCTCATTTTTGTATTATTGATTGTCACATTATTGGCGATTTATTTAAATATTTCAATGTTTGGGGTTTTCTTTAACAGCATCAGTTTATTGTATTTGAATAGCATGCAGCAGGTACAGGAGGAATATTTTTCTTTTTCTTATGATGATGGGGGTAGTGAACTCAAGGTTTTAAGTTGGAATGTGAATGGGTTGGGGGATAAAATAAAACGCAGTGTGGTGCTCCAATATCTTAAACGCCAGGCACCGGATGTAGTCATGCTGCAGGAAAAGCACTTGGTTGGAAACTCCTGTATGGCAATGCATAGAATGGGTTATAGGAGGGTCGCCCATGCAGGGTTCACATCGGGCTCTAGGGGGGTTGGTATCCTGGTTGGACGGGCGCTCACATTGGTTATAGACGCTATGTGGGAGGATGACAGAGGGAGATACATTGGGATCTTGGGTCGCTGGGAGGGGCGTGTGCTTGCTCTTGTATCAGCCTACATCCCCCTGGTTTGCAGTCTACCTCCTTTTTTGATTTACGGAAAATGTCGTTGGATTGCTGGAGGGGCTGTTGATCCTGGGGGGAGATTTCAATGCTGTTGTTTCGGGGCTCCTAGACAGACATCCCCCCGAGAGATGGGTCGTGCCCAGAAGTGGATGCTAGATTTCCTTGATGCAATGGGTTTCGTAGATAGTTGACGATTGTACCACCCAGGAAAGAAACAGTACACATTTCACTCGGGTGCACACGGTAACCTTTCCCAACTGGACTATTGTCTGGTCCCGGCGGCTCAAGCATCTTATATAACTGAGGCGGTTCACCTTGCTAGGGGTATTTCCGATCACTCCCCACTTTGGATCAGGTTCTGTTTTGCTCCAAATTCTGCTGGTAGGTTTGCTCTTATCAATCCCTGGTGTATGCGAAATCCCAAAACTCGGAAAGATCTTACAAAGGCTTTAGATGGCTATTTCACAAATAATGAGGGATCGGTGTCCTCATCGGTATCTCTCTAGGAGGCCTTTAAAACGGTCATTAAGGGTCAAGCCTTATCATTGATTGCTGGAGTCAAAAAGGAGCAAAATAAGGAAATTGTGGAAGTTGAGATGGAGATGGTAGACTGGAGGAAGTATTAGAGCAGGGGGTCACTCAGGCTAACTTACATATCCTGAGCCTTAAGCAGCATGATTATAAATTGTTGGTCCCTGATATGGTAAAGGCTCTTGGAAGGGAACAGCATGGTAGGATTTATGATCCAGGGGATAAGGCAGGGAAACTTATTGCTTGGCTAGACAGGAGAGAAAGCGCCGATCGTGTTGTCCCAGAACTTATCTCAGAGGGAGGAGAGTTTATTACTGACCCCCAAAGTATTGTTGACACTTTTGCAGAATGTTTTCAAACGGTCTACTCCTCGGTCTCGGATAGACCTGAGGAGGACTTCTGTTTGCTGCACCGAGATATACGACCTGTGTGTCCAAGGAGGATGGTGATTTTATGAATAGCAAGCACACAGTGGATGAAATAGCCCAAGCCATCCGTACATTGAACTCGGGTAAGGCGTTAGGAACCAATGGGCTTCCGATCGAGCTTTATAAGCTCAGACCGGACAAGTTGGCTCAGCACCTGAAGAATATGTTTATAGAAGCCCGTGAAAAGGGAGTTTTGCCTAGAGATCAGAGAGTGGCGTCGGTAGTGGTAATCCATAAAGAGGTCAAACCGAAGAATAAATGTGCCTCATACCGGCCTATTTCCTTATTAAATGCTGAACCTAAAATATTGGCTAAACTTCTCGCAAACAGGCTAGTAAAAGTGATTGGTGGACTTATTCACCCAGACCAATCAGGTTTTATTCCCCATAGGAATACGGCCTTGAATCTACGTAGAGTGCATGGCGTGATAGCAAGAGCACATACTTTACAGGAGCCGGCTGTGGTCGCCTCCCTTGACGCGACCATGGCCTTTGATACCGTTGAATGGTCCTATTTATGGATGGTCTTGGCCAAACTCGGATTCGGCTCTGATTTTATCGGGTGGGTGCATTTATTGTATGCTGAGCCGCTCGCCCAGGTAGTGGTTAATGGTAGAGTCTCTGCACAGTTTCGTTTGAGTCGGGGTACTCGACAGGGCTGCCCCCTCTCCCCTCTTCTTTTTTCATTGTCGCTGGAACCCCTGGCGGCTTGGACTCGATGGGAACCATCGATCCGATCTATAAGGTGGTCCCCTGACTGGGAAGACAGAATCTCCTTGTATGCAGATGATATCTTGCTCTACCTGACCGCTCCACGGAAATCCCTTATGGTGGTGTGTGACGTCTTGGCCTCCTTCGGTAAAAATTCTGGTCTTTCCATTAACTGGGGGAAATCTCTGTTATATGTTCTTAAAGGGGAAACTCCGGTCCCCCCCTAACAATTGCCCCATCCAGATTACTACGACTGGATTTAGGTATTTGGGTGTCTTTGTAACACTCGACCCAGCAGTTAGATATAGTGAAAATCTACTACCTCCATTACAGAGGCTTAGGAGTGACTCGGCCCACTGGCGTAAACTCCTAATCTCCTTGTTAGGACAAGCGGCCCTCTTTAAAATGATGGCTCTGCCCCGCTTCCTTTATGCTCTCCAAAATACCCTAGAAGTAGTGCCCGCCAGTTATTTCCGCGAGATAGAAGGGCTACAGCGTAGTCTTTTGTGGGAAGGAAAGCCTCGTATTGCTTTAACTAAGCTGACAAATGGTATGACGGAGGTATTGCCCTACCGGATATCAAAAGGTATTATTGGTCTTCCCAACTTGCTGCCATTAACCATGCAACATATGGGTCCGTTACTGATCCTGGGTACGCGATGGATAGGTGGCTTCTTCCAGGGGGCAGTTACAACAGAGCACTGTACTCGAAGCCAACGAGGCTGAATTTAACGGGTCCAACCAAACATGCAGTGAAGATCTTGCATGATGCTACAAGTTCTCTGGGGTGGAAGGGTAGGCTGACGCTGGCTATACCCCTTTTTGACTCCGAAAAGCTAGGTAACCGGTGGAACACAAAGGGCTTTGACAAATGGGAGCAGATAGGAATCTCAACTGTCAAGGACATATGGAGTAAGGGGCGGATTAAATCCTTCAAGGAAATGCAGGAAGAATTTGAATTATCCAGTTCTGAATATTTCCGCTATGCACAAGTCCGAAATTCGTTACAAGCGGCCCTCTCTATAGATGTAGAATTGCCGGAGGCATCTCCCCTTGAAGATAGAATTCTAGACGGTCATCTCCCCGACAAAACGATTTCCCTGATGTATAAAAAACTAATTAACAATAGAGCGGATCTGCTCGGGGACTTGAGAGATAAGGACAGGAGATGGAATAGAATTAGACGATGAGGACTGGCAGGCAGCTGTCTCTTCCCTGAAGGTGGTCGCCATTCCTGCACGGTTACGACTAGTACAGTTGAAGATCCTAGATAGGATCTATATCACAGGCCCCCGGTTGGTTCAGATGGGGTTGACGGTAGAGGGACTGTGTAGACGCAAATGTGGTCTCTTGGGTACATTCTCTCATACTATCTGGGAGTGTCGAGATATTGCCCAGTATTGGAAGGGGATCCACACCATTATGCATGAAGTTACGGGTGTGTCCTTGCAGCCGGAGGCACGTAGATGTCTTCTTAACATATGGGGACCCACTCATCTTACGGCTGCACAGACACGGTGGGTCACACTGGGCTATATGGTAGCCAAAAGAAATATTGCACAAAAGTGGGGCTCAGATACACCGCCCACCCTTAGAGAATGGGAAAAAGACATGGTCTGGAGCATGTTTCGGGGAGAAACAGTATATGTAGCGAGGGGATGTCCCCGGAAATGTGCTTTAATCTGGGGCCAGTGGAATGAGCACAGGGGATGGATTTGTGTACCACCTAGAGATTCTGTTATTGATGTTCCCTCATCCCCATGAAGTTCTTTGATGAATATGTACTTTTGTTCTTCACCTCCCTCCTCGCTCAGTATACTGCTAAATGTGATGTGAATTTACTGTACTGTGTCTTTTATGGATGCCTTGTTTTAATAAAAAGAATTATAAAAAAAAAAAAAGAAAGGAACACATCTCATGAGATACAAATTGCACCCCATTGTCAGTGATAAGGCATTTCGGCACCCCTTCTCTGGAGAATTCTTCGGAAAGAAATTCCATCACCATCCCAGTGTTAACAGAAGGTACACACTTAGTTACAACCCATTTCGAAGTGTAGTCAACAAGTAATAACACATAACGTTCCTCATAGCACCGCAATGTCCAACCCCAATTTGGACCATGTTTCAACAGGAATCTCAACTGGTGACAACTGAACTGTATTTGTCTTCTTACTTTTGTCACTGCTGGCACATTCCCAACAATCTTTGACGATTTCCCCAATCTGCCAATCCATACCTGGCCACCAATACCACTCACGGACCCTGGCTCTGGTCAAATTCTTGCCTAGATGTCCTTTATGCACTAAATTAATCAGCTTACTCCACAAACAATGAAGTGGTCTCATCCTTTGTACCGTCAACAGTTTCTCTACAATTATACACAACTCATTTCTCACATTCATGAAACACTTTAAAGAGTCTGGCATCCCTTGACAACCCAATTCTTCAGTTCTTCCCAATCCTTGTCTTCTTGGCATGCCTGGGACCACTCATCAGCATCAACTGCCGAGTCACACATCCACATAACTAAGGAATCTTCAACTCCTCCACCCTGTTGATTTAAGGGCATCCTAGAAAAACAGTCTGCTAGTAGATTTTTTTAACCTGGCACATATTTCACTCTGAAGTTGAATTCAGTCTATCATTCCATCCACCTCTTGATGCGTGGAGACAAATTCTCAGCATCTCTACATGTAAAATCTGACATAATGGCAGGTGGTCTGCTCTAGCAAGGATGGGTTTACCCCACAGGAAGAACTTAAAACGGTGAATTGCCCAGTACACAGCCAACGCTCTCCTCAGCACCACAGAGTGAGTGGGAAGCAAACACTACAATCTTTGTCTCCCCATCAACAACTTGGGCCAAAACTGCCCCCAACCACTCATGCTAGCATCCGTTGTCAACACCGTTTTCTTGCAAGCATCGAAGTGTCCAAGAGTAGGTATCCTTCCTAATATTTTCTTGACGCTGTCAAAAGAAAGAGCACACTCCCGCGACCACACAAGCTTTGCATTTTTTTTTCCAATAATAATCTCAATGGTAAAGATAAACTAGCAAAATTGGGGAAACATTTTGAGCAAAACTCAGCTAGTCCCAGGAAAGATCGTACTTGGTCTTTATCCAAAGGTACAGCTGCTTTCACAACACTCTCAGCTAAGTCCAATTTGGGACTGATCCCCTCTCCCGTGATTGTATGTCCAAGATAACTTACCAACGTCACACGAAACATGCATTTTTCTTTCTTGATCACAAGTCCTGTGTTTTGTAAAGGAGAAAGGACTTCCCGTAACTGCTTGTCATGCTCATGTTCATTTTGATCATAGACCAAAATGCCATCATGGAAAATTAGCACCTTATGTAAACCCTCTAGTACATTGTGCATGACCCTTTGAAAGCAAGTGGCTGCAGAAGCGAATATAAAAGGCATACGGATGAACCCGAATGCACCCACAGGTGTCACGAATGATGTAAGATGCCTAGAATACTGATGAAGAAAAACTGGTGGTAATTGGAGGACAAAACCATTACACTGAACAATTTTGTACCTTTTATTAGAGCTAAAGTTTCCAAAATGTTAGGTAAGGGTTGTCTGTCCACCCAAATGTGTTTATGAAGTCCCCTCAAGTCCACACACATCCTAACATTTTTTCCACCATCCCTGGGTGCCAAAACAATCGGACCCAACCATTCTGAACTCTCTAGCTCCTCAATAACACCATCTTCAAGAAGCTTCTTTATTTCTTGCTCCAAGGAATCCATCATCAAATGCGGCACTTTCCTTACTTTTGACACAAAAGGTTCAGCTCAGTTTTTTTTAGACAATTTTATGTTCAAACTTTTTTAATAAACCCAGCTTCTCTCTGAATACCATTGGAAATTGAGTACATATGTCAAATCAATTCATATCAAGCTTTATTCGGTACATACATGTCCATAAACGCATACTATGAATAAAAAAGTACAATAAAATCCATTTGTATACAGAAATATCAATGATGTTTTACATTTTTAAAAATAAACATGGTCCCTAACCAGTTATACATTTCATGAGGGAACTTCTATTAAATACAATTTAAGTTGTTTCATAGTTCAAATTTTCCAAATAAACAAGTTCATTCCTAGGTAGTTGGCAAGTGGACAACAACAATACTTTCTCAGGAGTATTGGTACACAAAGTAATGCCCATGTTTCTCTGGTGTCTCCACCCAAGCAAGTTATCTCCTCTCTTAGCAACATAGACTTTTCTCACTGTTTCTCTGTCTTTAAATTGTATCTTAAATTGTATCTTCATAACAGCGTACCATAGAGGGGGATGCCACCATACCCCTCTGGGTTAATATCAGGTGGAGAGAGTTCAATATCTTCAGTGTTAAATAATGTTTCCCAATTCTTATCACCTACCATTGTGTAAGGTGATCCAGAGTCAGCCAAAACTGACAATTGTTTACCACCAACCATGTTGTCATATTCAGGCATCTCCAAACTGTCACCATCAATTACTCTATCCTCTCTTACCTTCACCACAAATTTCCTCTCTCCTTCCACACAAAGCACCACTTGACTCTTGCCACTGCGACACACGCGGGCATAGTGTCCTTTCTTTCCACAATTCTTGCACACCGCATATCTTGCAAAACAACTTTGACTGTTGGACAAATGTCCATCACTTTCACACCTAAAACACTTCAAACCACCAGTGGAGCGTCCAACACTCAGGTGCAAAAGTTTTCTTGCACACTTCACCATTACCTTGTCTTTTTACATCACCACCCTTGCTAGCACTATTGTCACCATCCTTCTTTAACTCATTAACTACAACCTCCTCAGTGGTTAAATTTTTCTTATCATCTCTCCTCTCATGTACCCGCATATTAGTATTTCCTAGACCATCAACAATAGCTATAGTTTCCTTGAAATCAGGATTTTTTGCAAGAAGTTTTTGTTGGACTCTAACATCATTAGTGCATCTTACAATCTGATATCTTACTAGAGAATCAGTGAGTTGTTCAAACTCACACGTGCGAGCTAGAGTCTTCAAAGTTGCTACGTAACTCCCAATTTCTTCTTGCTTACCCTGAACCCTTGTGAAAAACATGTGCCTTTCAAGTACAACATTTATTTTAGTACCAAAGCGTCTTCTAACATCATGACCAACATATCAAAAACGTTGCCAGTTCACCTTCATCACGTCCCCAAACTAATCTCATCCAGGCTCTCATACTCATGCCGGCCTTCAATCCCTAAATTATGTAGCAAAACTGCTTGCTTTCTGAGGGCAGGACATTTCTCACCACCCTTAGCTAGTAAATATAAATCAAATAAGAGTTTCAACCTGTTCCAAGACAAAACAGGATCACCTTTATCAGAGAGAAACTGTGATGGCTGGGACATGCTAGATGACGCCATGGTGTAAGTGTCAACTAGTAATACTTCTAAATAAGGAGGATAACCAGAAATAAGAATTTAGGAAGGCTAAATAAATTAATTAATAATACCCAATGGTAGTGAAATGAATGAATAAACAATTCACAAGTTCCGGTATGCAAAGCTAGCAATATAATATATGAGGTGATATACAAATATTGTTCCTTAAATTAAAATTTCACAGGGTGTGCACGTCACCGCGCTACTCACATTGTTCCTTTTCAATTAAATACGAATCCAATAGATTGGTGTGCGCATCACCGCGCTGCTCAAAAAAGAAAGAATGTCCCAGACAGGTGTGTGTATCACCACACCTGTATAAGATGAGCTTGTAATGGAAATGGTGAGCGCATCACTGCGCATAACTTGCAAGAAAAATGGTGTGCGCTTCAGTGCACATGCTCACAAGATTAGTGCGGTCAAAGAAGTAAGTACTAGCAAGGAAATGGTATGCGCATCACCGCTAATACCTGGGGATGAACACTTCACCCAAAGGCCAAACTATGCCCCGGAAGTGCTGTTGATGTAAATGCCACAATCTCACAAGACACACAGCGGATTGCAGGGATGGCCATGAAACACAGTGCTACAGCAATCCTTGAAGTCGAAACAGAAATAGAAATGAAGTATGCCGCCAGCTGCCCGGAATAAAATGAAGAGTGTGCCTCACACTTTCATCACGCAAGAAGCTTCTTTGATCACTGTTACATCACTGGACCCTCGCGTAGAAGGAGCTGTGTACAGTGATCGCGTGCTCACATGATTCAAATCATGGCAAGGTAATGGCTCAACCATTAGACGTATTACCTTTCTTTATCAAATTGTATCCAATACAAGTAATTTCAAAAGTTTGCAGTTTTGAGAAGGTATTACTCTCGGTTTGTGTCAAGACAGAAGTTCACTAGTAGAATTAGGAGGCAATCCTCAACGTGCACAATCCTCAGATAATCCATGGGTTCTTGGGGAGACCAGTGGTCCACAAATACCTGTCCCCAGCAGGAAGTCGCCGCCAATGTTAAGATAAAGTCACCATGCAGGCCGTAGATCCAAAATAAGTGTTTATTCAGCAAGTAGGTTAAAGGACCACCAGTCCAACAGCAGCTCAACCTCCAACTGACTCTCAGCCCATAGCATTCTAAACAGAATAAATGTTTGCCCAGAAACATAGCTAAAAATCCTGGATGGATGGCACAAGTACCAACCATAATACCACCATAAGGACATTTTGTTTTAGGAGCATTTTATTTCTTTTGGGAATCACAGAACCCCTTCTTTTTTCCATAGAATCAACAAAAGTGCCCAGAGGTTAAGAAAATCATACAACCGGATTTATTGCTTCACATTTGTATGCTTCCATCCTCTTCTCCATTAGATAATCAGACTTGAAGACCATAGATAAGGCCACAATAGGTCCTGGTGATAACAATCCGGTTTATTGAGTACAGCATCAACAGAGACTCAATCCACATCAAAGTGCTAAGGCAACTGACATAAAATCCAAACTATGACATTCCACATTAGCAACCACCCCACATTCCAGATCTCAACTTCGTAACCTAGATACAGAACACCACATCACCTCCCTCACCCAATAATACATCAACAAACGAAATGATAATATTGTGACCCATAAAAATAATTACAAAGTTGAATAGCAACAAAGTTGCAATGAAAGGTAACAGAGGAACAATAAACATGACAAGATGCATGCAATTTCGAAGCACAAAGTCGCATCTTAAGCTCCCATTTTACACAATCCTGTAAGCAGAGAGTCACCCTCTTAACACGTTGAAGCCTATCAACGTCCTAGTTTTCATTATGTGCTCCCCCAGACTTGGAGTGTCAACAACAATAGGATCATACTTAGCCACCCTGTTCAAGTTCCAAATTCTGTGATCACTTGTCTTCACTGCATTTGTGAAAAACTTTATTTTTAAAAAACAACAACTTTCCCCCCCTTTTTTCAAAACAATAAACATGACAATCCTTGAAAATCAACTGCGCAGTCAGTGTGTTACGCATCTAGCTTCCATGTGCTTTACAAGCGGTACATAAGAAACATCATTATGTACACCAAGTCTACAAGCCAGACTCACTTACGTATTGAATACATCCACATGAGGTGACCCCATCAATGTACCCAATATATGAATTCAACAACCTATTCACCATGGTCAGGGAAGGGGTACGAGGTCCCCATATGCATTAAACTCATCCTGCAGCTGCCTCCAAGCCGCTACTGCTTCGGGAGCCCTCTCATCAGTTTGAGCAATGATATATATGGTGCTCTTCCGCAGTTCTCCACACATCTCAAACCCAAAGGTTTATACTCTGCACCGGGGACCCCATCGAGCCAATGGCTCCTCTACACTTCGCCAGAAGCAATGCAAGTTGCAGACATTTGTAAGGCATTGTGCATTTTCGCTGTCTCTTTACCATCCCCAGAAAGTATGCTGCAGGCGTCCAAGGAAAGTCAATGCTCCTGACTTACCCAACTCTAGGGGCCACCTCCTTCCAAAAGTTTAAAACCTCGGTACGCTGCAATGTTAAATGCAAAAAAGTGGCACCTTCTTCCCTGCAGCGAACACATTTCACTGCCCTAGTAGCAAGTCAAGGGAGGTACACCCATCCCCATCAAGCCAGCAGCAGTGGCATCCATGACATGATATAAACGTCTGATATTCAGAGAAGTACTAAGCCACATTGGTCAGCATGAATAAGTTGTGGTAATTAGGGGCGAGCCAGAATTCTGCTTAAGATCTTGTATTCCGGGGTTAAAAGCAACAGTGGGCAGTAGCCTGACATGTCTGTTGGGTCTCTGCCTAGCTTTGGAAGAGAAGTGACCAAGGCTTGCATGGTAGTAGGGGGGAGATTGCCTGTCTCCAGATCCCATTGGTATAATTGCTCCAGATGAGGGATTAAGATATCAGAGAAGGTATCATAAAACTCCGCCGGTACGCCATCAAGTTCTGGGGTTTTATTACATGGGAGGTCACGGATTGCCTCCCTGATTTCAGCTCTGGTAATTGGACCAATTAGGTCGTCCTGTTCTACTTTTGAGAGCTGGGTGTAGTTTAAGTCTTGTAGAAAGACTTCTATGGACTCCCTTGATGTATTCTCAAAGGCCTTGCATAGTGCCTCATAATATTAAAATAAGAAATTTTATTTCCCATTGTGTGGTCGCTGTGGTGCCATCTAGTTGGGTTATTTTGTGTATGGGAGTAGGGGGGGTATGTCCCGGAGTAACTGTACAAGGAGCGCTCCCGATTTAGCTGTCTCTGCATGCTTAAACTGGATTTAGGATTGGTAATCCATTACCCGTAGACGCTCAAGTAGCACCGCATGTTGAATGCGTGCCTCCTGTAACGCCTCCTTTTTAGAGGGGTGCTAACCGCGTTCTGTTCAGCTGTATTCAGAGTGTCTTCTATGGTCTTAAGGTGGTTATGGATCTGCTGTCTGGCCCCTACTCTGGCGCCAATGGCAATACCGTTTTTAAATGCATCCCACTCAATGAGGCGTGAGGACGCCAAGTTGGCATTCTCGCTAAAGTAATTAGTGATTGTCGAGTCCATAGTGGCTCGGAAAACAGCGTCCTCTAACATATGTGGTCATAACTTCCACATAGCTACTGGTGTGGGAATCCTTCCCCATGTTAACACTACTTACAATGGGTTATGGCCAGAGAAAGTCTTCCCTAGGTATGTGGTGGGAGTCACTTGGGCTGCTATATAAAGGAAGCAGAATATTCTATCAAGTCTTGTGTGCAGTTGTTGGGCAGGCAGTAAAAGGAGTATTCCCGGCTGTTGGGATTCTTAAGGCGCCTGATGTCTCCTAATGACCAGCCCATTTCTCACCTGCGAAGGGACTCAGCTGGAGGGGAGTGGGGGGGGGGGGGGGGGGGGGGGGCGGGGCGAGATCGCTCCATCTGAACATCCAAGATTGTATTATAATCCCCACCCAGCACCCATGGGAATCCTGCCCAATCTGCCAGTGTTGAATTGAGACTTGTTAAAAATGTGTCCTAGTCATAATTCGGAGCATATATGCTGCCTATGACTATGTGAGTGCCGTTTAGTGTACAGTGGATAATAACATATCTGCATCTATGCGCTTTTTCAGAGCTACAAATGGAACCCCATGCCTAACCCATATAGCTGCTTCCCTAGCAAAGGTGGAGTATGATGTGGTGAACACTAGGCCTTTTCACTTCTTAAGAAGTTTGGCCAGCTCGGAATCCGTGAGGTGAATATCCTGTAATAGAGTAAACTAGGTCTCTCGCCTATTTAGTTGAGCGTGTATTATATGGCGCTTGTGTACTGACCCCAAACCTCTGAAATTCCAGGTAACCAATGTTATACATTCCTAATGTGGTCATGTATGTGTGTAGTCAATTCCTAGGCCTATCCTAGATTCTGTATGCGATAATGTACATTGTGAGGTGGGGGGTAAGCCAGATTTCCAAAAACCCATTCCAACACCCAATACTAGGTCCAGCTTTAAAACTATGGTGGTCCAAACTAAGTACACAACTGTGTAAACAATACTTCTCGTTTTGATTTGCATTCGCTTCAGGGGTGGTGACACCTACATCTAACATCACAAGTTATTTTATCTGCTACCTTTAGAGTGACCGGACCAGGATGATACATAAAGGATACAGAGATGCTGGGTTGACAACTAGGTTATTATGATTTATAGTGTCGTCTTCTTCATCCCGTTAATTGATTCAGATGCAATAGGGCATCCCATGTGGTGTCCACTTCAGCATACAAAGTAATTCGCAGTCTGTGGAGTAATAGAGGGGAACAAAGCAAAGCTATTCTCTGAGTCCGAGTGCATGGTAGTGTCCTTCGAGGATACCGGCGAGGATAGGGGTTCACAGTTTCTGAATGCCTCCGCTGCAAGGCCTGTTCCAGAGATGGGCTTTTGGCGTTGATTTTGTGGGTCGATTTGGTGTGGGGTGTTCTTTCTCCAATAGCCGCCCTTGAATCCCGGCTTGCGCCCTGTGTCGATTTCTCCAGTATAGGTAGCCTCGATCCAGTCCCCCACGGCCTTTGGGCTCTTGAAAAAGTGTGCTTTTTGGTCATGTATGACTTTCAGTCAGGCAGGAAATAACAAAGGCATATTTGAGATCTAGGGTTCTAAGTTTTTCTTAATCTCTTGAAACGAGGCCCTCTGTCGTTGGACCAAAACTGTATAGTCTGGGTATAGTCCGGTAAAGTGAGATCCGGTGGTTTTCATATTGTATCTGGAATTTCTCCCTGGCGACCTGAAGTAGGGTGTCTCGGTCTTTATAGTTCAATATGCAAACTATCATAGGGCATGGAGGGGAGCCCACTATTGTCTTCCTTGTAGGGATTCTATGGACTCTCTCAAAACAGATGCGGTCAGACAAGCCTTCAGGGGCCACTTGCTCACGTAGCCATTGTTCCATATAACAAGTTGCATATGTGCCTTCACAGCGCCCTCTCAGGCCTATTATTCAGACATTATTCCTCCGTGCCCTACCCTCAGCGTCCTCAACCTTGTCCCGCAGACCAGACACCTGGCGTTGCAGCTGTGATATTTGTCCTGCGCTGTATTTACGTTGCAGAAGCAGTTCTGTTAAGAGTGACTTGTTGCTCCTGACCATGGAGGCTAACTTGTTGTGATCGGCCTTGTGAAGTGTAAAGCCAGTTGTCAGGGAGCCTATGTGTTGTTCTATTGCCTTCCTCAACTCCTCTTACTTCTTGCAATATCAGGTCTAGTTTGTCTGGGGCGATATCCATGTTAGTTGGTGGAATGCAGCTCAAAGGTGTTAGACTGGCATTGTCTGTATCGTCCTGCTGCGTTGTGCCAGTGGCTGCCAGCTCAGGCGCTTTGCCCTTTGTGCGTCCCATAGTGTGCGGACGGTAGGGTTAATCACCAGTATTGTTTGTCAGTTCTCATAAATTGTAGTACCCCCAGTTTGAGGAATTCAGGCGTCTCACACCATCTCAGGTGGATGTAAACCAGGAGGCCACTCCAGTATCACTGTTCCAACCGTTCATAAATATTGAGGTATTGACTGAGACCAGGGCCAAAGCGGGTCAGGGGGACCAAGCAGTTCCTCTCAATGCTTCCCCTTTGATGTTTACTGGGGGTTAGTTAGGGAGCGAGTGAATATGTTCTTGTCAGCCCTCCACGGTCAATGTCTCTATCAGCCCATTCGGCGCCTCACCGGCAGGGTCACTGTTCGGCTGCGGGTTGTCAATATCAGGGCAATCGTCTTTTGCTCATTCAGCATTAGTGTTCAGGCTCATCAGGCAGTGTGTCACTTCCTTCGTAGTGTAGCTATTCACACAGTCATAATTATTAGGGGCTTTCCCCTATTAGGGTGGATGAGTATGAAGTTATCTCTGCCGTCGTCCCCTTCACATCCAAGCCCACACAGTCCAGGCGGTAATTGGGGAGGGGCACGGTAGCAGGCACTGATCGTCGCACTCCACACTGCGCAGGGCTGCCTCACAGTGCCCGCATCTTGATCAGGCAATCTCGGCACCCGGCAGGGAGTCTGTGCCACTCCACCTCCACCTCCACGCCTCAGTGCCCTCATATTTTGCTTTGGCCTCGACGGGGCATCCACGGATTCCATCCCCACGTCAACAATGCGCCTCCGGTCACAGGGAGAAAAGCAACAGTAGGCCTCACTCACCAGGGGTGTCACTGACCATGGT
This sequence comes from Lissotriton helveticus, assembly GCF_964261635.1. NCBI lineage: Eukaryota > Metazoa > Chordata > Amphibia > Caudata > Salamandridae > Lissotriton > Lissotriton helveticus. The sequence goes on along the minus strand of NC_136069.1, from coordinate 1,337,501,664 downwards.
GGCACTAATCTGCTGCCTCAGCTCATGGGCAGTCCTAGAGTCCAGCTGGTCGGGTAACCAGCCGTGTCGTTAGATTTCATCAAAGCCCCCTCAGGGGGTCACTCCGAGTCCCGCCGTGCGTGGTCTCATGCCACATACAACTCGCCGGGCCTAGACTGATGCGTCACCCTCCACTCTGCAGTTCTCGCTGGACTCTCGGTTTTAGGGCTCCGCACAGCTCTCACTCTTCTGATTCAGAGCCTGCCTTGTTTATACCGTCTGAAGGGGGAGAATATCATGGTGGATGCCCCCCAGCTTTGTCGGTCTTGGTTGGATTGTCAGGTCCAGTCTCGGAGCTCCATTATAGTGCGGCCGACATGTTCAGCAGTTAGACACGCCACCCCATCCTCATGACCTTCTGCAACACACTGTTATCCTTCAAACCTTCTCTCCAATCTTCTAAAACCATGCCCTCAGTGATCAAACACTGACCTCTTCATCAAAATGCTCTTCCCCAAACCAATCACCTTCTTCTGAAACCTCACTCTCAAGGTCACCCATTCTAGATAAACAGTCCGCCAATATATTGTTGGCCAATAGGAAACAACAAGATCAAATTCTTGCAAGGTGAGAACCTATTTGCATATTCTGTGCAAGATAAAAACATATGCCCTTATTTGAAAACACTTCCTTCGGGGACTTATGATCCATCTTGATTTCCAATTTCCTTCCCTAAAGAAACCTCTTCAATTTGTGCACACCCCAGAACACACCTAGCATCTGTTTTTCCATCACCAAATAGTTAAGCTCTGCATCCCTCAAAGCTCTAGATAAATAAAATAGTCCTTTCCTTCCCCTTTTTCATAATAACAGCTCCTAATCCCTATGATCTGGCATCTGTAATGATGTACAACTCATCTCTCGGGTCAAAGCTTTCTATATTGGGTGCAACATTCAAACACCACTTCACACAGTCAAATTATTTGTTGCATTCCAGATGAACTCTCTACCTTCTTCAATAAATCCCTCAAGCAGCACGTTTTCTCCACAAAGTTTGCCACAAACTTATTATAAAATTTGGCAGCTCCTAAGAACTTAACCAGTTCATCCTTATTTTGCACTGCATGAAGTCTACAAATAGTATCCACCAAAGCAGACTTTGTTGTGATTCCAGACATCATTACCAAATGTCCCAAATATTCAATGTCCTGGACGCCAAACCTCCACTTCTCTGCTATCAGCGTCAGGCCGGCATCACATAGCCTCAACAAGACTTTCCATAGCCTTCCATCCTTAATTTTTTTATTTTTTAAATAATTTTTATTGCGGAACTGACACACGCCCATTTAGCCCACAACCCGGGGGTCGGGCGGCAATTCAGACACTTCGTATACATGCAGGCCCACCAAAGCCCAATACGGATAATCATTGCCCTGTGGCCAGTCGCGCTTTTACTTTATGATGAGTAAGAAAAACCTAAGATATACTAACCCCTGAAATCAAAGCAGCCTCCCTCCCCCCCCCCCCCCCTGATGCAGCCTAGTCCACCCAACAAGTCAAGGGCAAGATGATACAAATGTAGGATCAAGTGTTCATGATATGAGCAGTGTGTGTCGTCCGTGCATCAACCCCCCCACCATTAGCGCAGCAGCAGTTCAACTATACATGTAGGAGGAAACTACCTGGAGTGTAAAGGAGTACACGATTAGTCTATCACATTACTGGGGCACAGGAAGTTCTACAGCGTCGCTGTCCGTGTCGCTGGGGGAATTGTGATCCCGCAGGGCTTGTACCAGTGTTTCCCATGCCTGCGCAGCGTCCAGCGCCTTTTCGTTCTGTTGTCGCCTCGCCAGCTGATAACACAGGGTGCTCTCTCCCTCTGCCCATTTAAGGAACTCAGCGCGCCATTTAGTGCCCGTTGGACTAACCCGTGCCTTCCAGCGACGCGTAATTTCCCGTTTCGCCAGGATGAGACCCATATTTATAAACTTGCTGGTCACCCGCGTCTTAGGGGTATGCGGGAACCAGTGCAGAAGCGCCACTGCAATGTCGAACTGGAGGGTACGTCCCGTCACCTCTGTAAGGGTATCCCCGATCGTCGTCCAGTAAGAGGCCAAGGCAGAGCAAGAACACAGCATGTGGGCCAGGTCCGCTTCGATCGTCCGACATCTAGGGCAAGCCGAGGCGTCAGATGCAAAGTATTTCCGGATTTTCTCCGGGGTGAGATATGCTCGGTGCAGAATATAAAAGTGAACCAATTGGAACCTAGCGTTCCGCGAGCTCTTCCAGGCCCGACGCAGCAGCTGGGCCCATGTGGTCTCCGGGATGGGTTTCCCTATGTCCGTCTCCCATTTAGCCTTAAGCGCCTCTAAGGGAGTCAGCTGCTCCTGGGTCATCCTAGAATATAAGCACGTTACGGCTTTGACTGTCCCGGCTGCCATCATCACATATTGGCATGTCAAGGACAACGGTGGCCCCTCCAACCCGGATCGCCAGTGCGCCTGCAGCGCTCTTATGACCGCCGCATGAAGCAGGAAGTCCCCTCTGGAGATGTCAAATCGATCCAATAGCGTCTGGAAGGGTAGGAGCGTTCCATCCTCATACAGGTCCCCCATGACCTGAATACCCGACTACTCCCAGGTGCGTAACTGGGACCAATCGCCACCGTGGGGGAGCGCGGTAAGCATTCCCAGCGGGATCTCGGGGGCGTATGGGTTGACTACTCCCAACCTGCGTTGAACACGATTCCAACACAGTCTAATGGTGCACTCCTCCTGCGTGAGGTCCCCCACCGCCAGCCTCTGCCGTAACGCAATATAGGAGAGGACGTGCCGGGGGACACCTAGGCCTCTCCTCTCCTCTGGTCCCCGGAACTCTCTCGCCACCTCTTGAGTGTAAACCTGTAGCTGGGCAGCCAAGTAATACGTCTCAAAATCTGGGACCGCCAGCCCACCTTCCGCCTTCGGCCTCATAAGGGTCTGAAGCACCACCCTGCGGTGGCCCGACCCCCAAAGGAACGTGATCACAAGTGATTTCAAGTGCCGAAATTCAGCTGGCGGAATCCATATCGGTAACGTTCTGAAGTAACAAAGGAGTCGGGGGAGCGCCACCATTTTGAGCAGCGCAATTCGTCCTGCCACCGACAGCGGCAGGGTAGTCCAGAAGGACATGTTGCCCTTCAATGCCCGGATGCAACGAGATATGTTGCCCTCCAGGAAATCTGCGGGTGAGTGATAAATATGTACTCCCAGGTACTTGAAGCAGCTGGGCGCCCATCGGATCTCCCTCTTCGTGGTAGGCCGGGGCTCTCCGTTACGCACCGGAAACAAGCAAGTTTTCGACCATTTCACCCGCAGGCCCGATAGCGCCCCGAAAGACGCGAGTACTGCATCGGCGGCGGCCAATGCCTCTTCAGCATCTTCCAAAAATAACAAGAGGTCATCCGCATAGAGGGAAATGAATTGCTGCCCCATCACGGTACGTAGACCTCCGTAGTGGGCACCGGTGCGGAACGACATCGCCAGGGGCTCCACTGCCAGTGCGAACAGCAGAGGAGATAGTGAACAACCCTGTCTCGTGCCGCGCTCTACCGAGTATTGCCGGGAGACCAACGGACCCGATTTCACTCTTGCCACCGCCGAGGCATAAAGCACCGCGGTCCAGCGCAAGAACCCCTCCCCCAATCCGAACGCCCCTAACACCCGATGGAGGTAGACCCATTCTAGGCTATCAAAAGCTTACTCCAGGTCTATCGAGAGAATCATGGGTTGGGAGGCCTCAACATGGCTATGCTCAAGCAGGCTAAGCAGACAGCGGATGTTCATGGTGGTGCTGCGATTGGGGATAAACCCCGCTTGGTCGTCATGTACCAAGGAGCCCATGTGCCCCAACAATCTCGACGCCAGTATGCTACTCAGTATCTTGTAATCTACCGTGAGCATCGATAGCGGTCTATAGGATGCCGGGTCATTAGTCTCCCTGCCTGGTTTGGGCAGAGGTACCACCAGGGCTTCTCGCATCGATCCCGGGAGGTATCCCAGGTGCATTGCCTCTTTGCAGATCAGCAGCAAGCGCGGGGCGAGAAGGTCCAGGTAGGTGGCATAAAACTCAACCGGGAGTCCATCCAGGCCTGGGGTTTTGTTGCGTGCCATCCTCTTGATGGCGCTGCGGATCTCTCCCAGCTCCACCTCCCTCCCCAATGCCTTGGCACTCTCGGGATCTAGGACAGGGATAGGTAATTTCTGCAGGAAAGTGTCAATGAGGTCAACATCCCCATCTGCCCTACTTCGGTATAGTACCTCGTAGTAGTTCGTAAAACAGTCCATGATCTCCGGTTGGGTGTAGACCTCCACTCCCGCCGCATCGCGCATGGCCACCGTGGGAGAGGAACGCCTCGTAGGATTAGCCAGCCAGGCCAAGAGCGCCCCCGATTTATCGCCCTCCGCTAACGATCTAGTGAGAAAGGTCTTGTGATCGAAGCTACGCAGCCTTTTAACCTCCACTGCTACCGCATCTCTCGTGGCCGCCATCTGCTCCCCGAGTTCGGGTCTGCCGGGGCGCCTTAGCTCCAGATCTCGAAGGGTCCGGTCTGCCTTGTCTAGGTCCTCTAAGAGGACCCGGCGCACTCCCACCTTCGTAGCTATGCAGTAGCCCCTGACAACCACCTTGAAGGCATCCCATTCGGTGGCCCTAGCATCAGTCGAACACTTGTTGTCACCGAAGTAAGTGGTGATCCTTTCCTCTAGTCCAGTCCGAAATACCTGATCCTCTAATAATTCGGGCCTCAATCTCCACATAGGGACACATGGCGTGCTCAGGAGCCACCTAAGGTCGGCCAGCAGAGGGTTGTGGTCGGAGATGGTCCTTGTCAGATATTCGGATCTTAAAGCCGCGGACATCACGGCCGCCGACCCCAACAGAGCGTCCAGTCGCACATGCAACTCGTGCAGTCCAGAGTAATGAGAATAGTCCAGGGCATGGGGGTGGTGGGCGCGCCATATGTCTGACAGTCCCCATTCAGCCTGCCATTCCAGCCTACCCTTAGCCACTCGATGTGTGGGCGAGGTATCCAGGGGGGGATGGGATCTATCGAGATCCACATCCGCCACCGAATTGAAGTCGCCCCCAATCAAGAGCGGTCCCGTCATGTAGTGGGCCAGTGATCCCGAGAGCGACGCAAAGAAGGCCAGCTGGTCCGTATTGGGCGCATAGACACTGCAAATGTTCAGCTCTCTACCCCCCAATTTACCCATAATAGCGACAAACCTCCCCTCGGGATCTATTGTGTGTTTTGTCACCTGCAGTGGAACCCCAGCACGCACCCAAATCAGCGCTCCTCTAGCATAAGCCGAATACGTGGTGTAATATAACTGTCCCCTCCATCTACGCTGCAGGGCTAAACCCTTCGCTTTCGTGAGGTGCGTTTCCTGTAGCAGCACAATCTGGACCCCCCTGCGCCTCAGGTAAGCGTGCACTTTATGGCGTCTGGTCATAGTGTGGAGCCCGCGCACATTCCAAGTAATGCATTTCAAGTTGGAAAATTCAGCCATTGTCCCACTGCGTTCCTGCTTGTCCCCCCCTGTTTCCCCCAATCCAGAAAAAATACACTAATTGTACTGCACCAATGGCGTCCCTTCCCTGAAACCAAAACATCAGAACCCCCAACCTTGACATCCCCTCCCTCCCCCCCAGAATAGGACCCAGAGATTGCCCCTCAGTTCCCATCCAAACCATGTTTCAAAACCAGAAAACTAACCTGTCGGTAGCCACCGCAGGTGTGCCTTATGGGCAAAGGAAGGGGCAGAGCACCGACGGAAGGGCCCTCCCTCACTCAGGCCACCTAGTGGCGATCGAGCCGAAATTACTGGCACAGGCCCCGGGCTTAACCCCAACTCACGTAACATTCAATTATTCAGCAGTGTCGGCAGGGGTTGTAACAGTCCACGTCGCACAGTTCTCCCAGTGCCGCTACGAGCGGCTCATCCATGCTCACCCTCGGCCATCAAGCAGTTCTTCCGCCGTATTTGGGGTGACCACAGGGAGGGTCACGCTATCAGCCTGGGAGTCCTCCGTGTCCGAGTGTTCTCCACCACCTCCTGTCTCTGGGTCCTCGGTCAGTGGTTCCCCCTGGGAACCCGAGATGCTGGATAGCATCTCAAGCACTCCACGCCGTTCCGCCGTAGTCACCACGTTAGAAGGGCGGCCAAAACCACCCCGACGGGTGCGGACCCTCTTAGATCTCCGTTGAAGTCCAACCTCCACAACGGTTTGGAAAGAAGAGGCAGGGCCGTCCTTGCCAGCCCTGTAGAGCTCCAGCCAGCTGCACACCTCGTCAGGAGTATCGAAGAATTTGGTCTTGCCATCCAGGATGATGCGGAGTCTCGCCGGGAAGAGTAAGGAATATTGGAGACCCTCGTTGCGCAGTTCACGCTTGATTGCCAGGAAGGAGGTCCGCTGGCGTTGAGTTTCATAGGTGTAGCCCGGGAAAATGTTCACCTTGCTGTTGTCCACCTGGTATGGCCCATTTTTCCTGCCGTTGTTGAGGAGCAGGTCCCTATCTCGAAAATGCAGCAGTCTCGCCACCACTGGGCGCGGTGGTCGTCCCTGCTGAGGCGGTCTGGCCGAAACTCTGTGCGCCCGCTCCAGAGTATAAAAGGAGGAGAGCCCCTCGGGCACTACCTCCGTTCTGAGCCAGTGTTCAAGATAGGATACCATGTCGCCATCTTCGACTTTTTCCGGCAGGCCCACCACCCGGATGTTGTTCCTTCTGTTGCGCCCCTCTGCCTCCTCAGCCCTCCTCTCCAGAGCGTCTATTCTCGTCAGCGCATCTTTCATGACGACTGCTAACGTCTTCTGCGCCAGTTCCAGGGTTCCAACCGAGTCTTCCACTTCTTTGACCCTGTCCGAGAGCTTGCCATGGTCAGCCCTGAGCAATCCCAAGCCCGTCACCACCTGGGCGATGTCCCGCTGGAGTGCCGATCTCGTGTCCGTTATGGCCGCCAGGATGTTGCCCAATTGCCGCTGCAGACTCGGGTCAGTCGGTACCTCCGGGTCCATCTGGTCACTCTTGTCCGGCAGTTCGGTGTCGGAAGTGGTCTGCGCGTTCCCCTTGGCGCCTCTCGTCTTGCCCATGGCTGCCCCAGGCGCAGGCCACGAAAAGACTTGGATCCCAAGGAGCGGATTCACACGACCCCCGGGGAGACTCCCCGCTGGTCCACGATCCCGGGCCAGCCCCCTTTCGAGTCCCCGGTCAGTGCCAACCACTCGGCCAAAGACGAGACAGCCAGGGCCTGGCCCAGGTCAAGTAATCCATGGGTAGCCCGGTTGTATCCCGTCAATCAGGACGAGGGGCACTTCAGCAACCGGCCTCCCGTTCCGCCATGTTCGAGGCCATCGTCGCGACCACGTGGGTCGGGGCTCTCTGTGCGCGTGAACGTCTTCGCTCCAACCAGCCTTGCAAAAGGCGGGGCCTCGTCGAGAATAAAGTCAGCCGTAGAGGGAAGACGGGCCCTTCACTGGTCTCCCTGCACCGTTAATGAGTACTTGCGCCACTAGCAGCCACCGCCGCCATCTTAGGGCCCAGGCCCACTCCTCCGCCCTGGTGGTTCGCGCTCTCCCGGTGGCAAGCACGAGCCCCTCGCGGGTCGCTCCACTGCTCCTCAGGGCCGGGTCGCGTTGGAGGCCCCCAGTGGGCACAAAGTAGCAGGCGGCAGCACCCCAGGTCCGGTGAGGGCGCAGGAGGGTTTCCCCGACACAGTCGTCCTGCAGTGCCCCGGGGGGACCCGCCGGGTGAGCACCTCAGCCAGCTAGATCCGTCAAGTGTTGGCAGTCGCCGGTGATTCAGGCGACCGGCTCTCTGTGCGCCTCGTCAGGAGCGGGGGGCGGCGATCCGGAGCCCCCCGGTTCCGTGACCCGCGAGGGCTGCCGATCACCTCGCGATCTCCGGGCCAGGGCGGGCGCCATGATGGATTCTGCGCCTCTCGCTCCTCGGCCGCTCCGCCAGGCCCCTTCTCCGCTCCTCTCGCAGCACCGGAGCTCACCGGCCGCGGATTGCCACGGAGCGCCCCCGCACCGACCCCCGGATTAGGATCGGGGATGCCCCTGGAGCTGATATATCAGGATAACAGCAGCTCGATCGCGGAGCTGAGCGCTCAGGCGACCTCCGCCATTGGCGTCCTAGCCACACCCCCTTCAGATCAACTCTTAATATAAGAACATTGTCCTGATACACCTTGAATCATTCAACCCTCCCATCCCCGCCCCCCCCAAGCAGAATGCGCTCCATCACCCTCTGAAACACACAGGCAGCTGAAATCAGTCCAAAGGGAATTTTTAGGAACTTGAAGGTGCCAAAGGGCATTCCAAACGCGGCCAATTTTTGGGACAGAAAGTGTAACTTTATTTGGTGGTAAGCAGATGTTAAGTTCAAGGATGAGAAGTGCCTTGCACCCTCAAGAGAACTCAACATTTCACAAATATTGGGAATGGGATAGTGGTCCTCCACCACCACATCTTTGTTGAGTTCCCTCAAGTCCACACAGAACCTGGCATCTCCCATTGCCTTCCGAGCCATGACAACCAGGGACAACCACTAATACCATTATCAATAAGTTTGTCCAACTCAGTTCTCATAATTTCTTTCACCAATTGTGGAACACTCTTGACTGTGGCAACTTTAGGTGAAGTATTGGGTTTGAGCTTTATGAGATGATGTTTCAGACAGCCCAGCTTATTGGCAAATATCTCCAGAAACTCTCCCCCCACCCCTTGAAACGGATCTGACCGGTTGTATTTCTTTAGCACAAACAGATGGGGTCTCATTGCTACTCTATTGTGCATTGAATGCGTGGGTTCAGTTACCATCCTTGTCCCAAAATGTGAAGTCCATAGATAAGGCCACACTAGGTCCTGAGGTAACAATCCTGTTTATTGCGCACAGCATCAGCAGAGGCCCCATCCACATCGAAGTGTGAAAAGTCAACCGACATAGAATCTAAACCATGACAATCCACATTAGCAACCACCCCATATTCCAGATGTCTACATCATAAGGTAGATACAGAATAGCACACCGACATACTGAATTAAGGGAAATGCTAGTGAATGGTGATATGTTTCTCTTTCTAGGTTGCTATTTTGTTTATTGGTCCCGATGAGGCCCCTTTCAAAATAAGTTTAATAAGGTCGAAACATCGATGAATACTCTAGAGGACTGATTTTGATTTTGTACACACCATACTCTGATTCAGAGTTGTGTTGTTGAAATCTATATTCATATCAGCCCCTAGTTTTACATACATGCTTTGTATATAACACTTGATCAGTTTAGTTCACTCATTCACATTCCCTGCATGTTTCGTTAAGCACCTTTTTGTGACGCTATGTGTTTGTATACTTTTGAGATGTTTTACAGTGAATACATTTGATTTAATATTTTCTCAAAAGTAATTCATTGATTTTTTTTTATTTGCTAAGGGACTTAAGGCTTACACTTGCCTCAAGGGGACCAGTGTTTTGTTCTATTACTGATTTTCCCCGGTTACCAGGGTTATAGGGCTACCACTTAATATTTAATATGCAGAGAAGAACAGATCAATGGGTGCTCCTCAGGTGGATCAGCAAGCAGGTAGGGTTGGTCTACTGTTGGTTCTCAGGCCACTATTTATGAATATCTTTTTTTTTATAAAACATTTTTATTGAGTTTTTGACCAGTAGTACTGGTGAAACAGTGGAACAAGGCACACACATTATATCATTGCAAATGATGAATAGTCCGTACAGGGCTAGACATCCAGTAATTGTAAGACAAAACATGTCTGCACAATCTACCAGCACAGGGAAACAACCAATTAAGCAAGTTGTCCAAGCCATTTCCCCACACATGCATGTTTCTGAGAGCAGCCATGTGCTTCAAAGACCACCTGCTCTTACGGCGCACACCTCTTCTCCACTTTGACAGAGCGGGTGCTCTGGAGACCATCCATTGCGAAGCGAATTCACTCTTCCCTACCAAGAGGGCCGTATCCAAGAAAGACCTTTCAGCCCTCGTACCTCCGGAACACCCAAAGAAGGACCAAAAAAGGGGAAAGAGGAACCTCCCAGCCATGAACCTCCGACAACTCCCAGGTCACCCCAGTCAAATATTGGAGCACTGCATCGCAGACCCACACCATATGCTAAAAATCCACTTGGTCAGCTCCATATCGAGGACATGTGGAGGCATGTCGCAAGCCTGCTCGGTAGAGATGGAGTGGAGAAAGGTATACAGAATAAAGGTAGTTGATTTGAATGAGCTGCATTTTAGTCTTCAATATCCACGGAGCCTATCCAACTCTCCCACCGGATCCTAAGGTGGTATAGCGACCTGGGGGAATTAATAATAAGTGTGCAGTAAATCTGATAAATCCCACCGGGCCCATGTGCGCCATTAATAGCTTGACTTATAAGGGATTGAACTCCGGGAGAATGTCCGTTGGGAGGGAATGGCGTGTCAGAGTTGAAGTATTTATAGAACTGGGCACATGTAAGGCTGTATGCCTGTTGGAGATCTTGAAAGGACTGCATACGTGTCCCCGACATTACATCCCCCACTCTTGTAATGTCAGTGAGATTCCAGTAACGAAGCAGCTGTGTCCTTTAACCAAGTGCCATGCCAAAGTGGTGTCTGTTGCATAAGCTTGGTCTCCTATTGTACATGCCGCAGGGCCCTCCACGTAAGTAACACCACCCGGTTCAACAGGGGCAATGAGAGAGAGATTGGAGCCCCATAGAGCATGGCTTGAAGACTGGAGAAATCCAAAAGGGCGAGTTCCTTCCTGCACGCGGGGTCCGACCACCCCTTATTGAACCAGTCATGGATGACAAGCAGTTGAGAGGATAGAGATAGAGATTGGACATACCCCAGGCCTCAGTCACAGGGCCCCCATTGACAATGCATAAGGGTGATGCGCTGCCAAGAGCCCAGCCACAAAAATGTTTTTGCTCCACTGTCAAGAGCAGAGTACCAAATTCGGCGTAAGTGAAGCGGTAAGTTTTGGAAAACATAAAGGAAGAACTGGAGAATTATCATTTTGTAGAGGTCAATACGTGTTGGGACGTTGAGGGGGAGAGTACACCACCTATGAATATATTTTTTTAATTCTAAGTTTCAGGTTTTGGCTGAAGGAACACCTTCAGTCACCCTTTGAAGTGGAGGGAAATGTTAAGTTACAACCACATCTGCTTCCAGAAAGTTCCTTCCCTCTCATGCCCAGGCTCCAAGTGGTCTAGGTTGATAATAGATTGGTGCCAAGTCCCTTTGAAATGTAAATGGGCCAGCGATAAACTCCGCCCCACCCATCCTGCCAACCTCTAATTCCCATTTATCTCACTGTCTGGGAGGAGGAATACACAAAGGAAAACTGCCAGCTATTCACAGTCATGTGACCTAGGACACAGGCACCAAATGGTTAGATCAAGAAAAGTTCAACTTTCTAAAAGTGCCATTTTCAGATGTGCCTTAAATCCAACTTACCATTAAAGAGGATTTTAAATTACAATTCTTTTGAGTCCACACAAGACATTTCTACCTGTTTCCAATCAAAAGGCAGCACTTATAAATGTAATAAGGTAACCCAATGTTATCCTGTGGGAAAGGTAGTCCTTACAGTAGTGAACAACAACTTAAAAGGTTTTTCGCTACCAGGACATGTAAAACTTAAAAACACATTTACTTTTTAAATGCAAAACAACCTGTCCTACGGGTTGTTTAGGGTCTGCCATAGGGGTTACATATATTTTATAAAAAGGAAGTTTAGGCATTGCAAAAGGTTTATTTTGGCGGGCCTGAGATGTTTGAAAGGGCTACTTAAGTGGTGGCACAATACGTGCAGCAGGCCCACTATTAACATTTAGTTTACAGACCCTGGTTACATGTAGTGCCACCTTGTTAGGGAGTTATATGTAAGTTAAATGTGCCAATTGGGTGTGAACCAATTTTACAATGTTTAAAGGAGTGAGCAAAAACAGTTTAGCAGTGGTAAAGTGCACAGAGTCACAAAGCTAACAAGAACAAATCCAAGCAAACAGGAGGCGAGAAGGCAAAATGGTTAGGGGGAAGACCACACCAAAGGCTGTCAGGTATAACTATATATATATTTATTTAATGGAAAAAACAAGGGTTAAAGCTACGTTATAGTTAGGAAAACTTTATTTTTTCAGTAAAAACTCAAATTAAACAATACAAATGTTAGAAATTCTAAACCCATAGTTCTAAAATTTATAAAGTAAGCACCACTTTCAAATTACTAAATGTTGAGCACCTCTGTACATGGTCTTGTCACACCACTCACCACACTATATTAACTATAATTCACCCCTTCTCCATGCACTAGTTATACAATGGAAAATGATAGCATTCATAACACTTAAGACATCTCAAATGACATGATTATAAGAACAGAGTGCAAGGTAATAGTCCAGCAGGGCACCAGTCCAGCAGAGTGGCAGTCTTTTCAGCAGCACAGTAGTCCTTCTTCCTGGCAAAATATTCACAGGTCCAGAAGTATACTGAAGAGATGGTGTCTGCGGTCCAAATTTATATCTAGTTCTGCCTTTGAAGTGTGAGAAGCCTCTAGAGGTTTTTCTTTGAAGTCCCCAGGCATCCTGTCTTCCCTGTCCTGGTTCGAGGCTAACTACGCGGGACAAACAGCCCTTTGTGTGGATGCAGGACACAGCCTAGTCAAGTGTAAGTAGGGCTGTGCACAGCTCTACCCTCCCATCCTGTCAGTTATAGCCCAACCAGGAACACCCAAGCTCCCTCTATTGTGTGAGGCTGTCTAGGAGGAATATACAAAGCCCAACTGTCAGCTACACCAAGTCATGTGACCCAGAGACAGTCTAGAGGCACGAAACGCCAACTTGCTAAAAGTGGCATTTTAAAAACTGTAGTTTAAAATTTTACTTTACCATAAGAGACGATTTTTCATTTCAATTCCTAAGACACCAAATATGAACTGGTTACCTGCTTCCTTTTGGAAATTACAGCTTATTAACAGTGGCAGCTAGTGAACTTTGAAAGAGGTGGCGTGTACATTTGTACCTGGAATCCGAGCAAGGCTGACACTCTAAAGGAGGGTTCAGGGTGTTCTGTCTTGCAAGAACATTTTGAAAAAAGCAAGGCCAAATGCAGTATTTTACTGTGTTTTTTTACGTAAATTGACTAAAAATCCAAATCTGCTGAATTAAATGTTACAGTTCTTTTCGAGGTGTGGCAGGCAAGTGCAACTTGTTGGAGTTCAAGAAACCAAAGACAATTGTAAACAAGCATTGGCATAGCCAATAGGTGTCGCTTTTGGGACCTTATAAGTATTTAGTTATGCTGCACAATATCCTTGGTGTAACAACATCAACTGTTGCATGGCTAAACACTTATAAGGTCCCAAGACGAGACCTATTGGCTATGCCAATGCTTGTTACTAGAGTACCTACCCCTCTCCCAGTGTTACCTGAATACTGACAGATAGATCTGATGCGTGCGCCCTTGTACTGTCACCCTACAAGCTGGCACCTTGGATTATCGCTCGCCACTGCCTTCCTGTATTGGCAGGTCACGAGGTTGCATACAGACGATGCCAACTCAGCCTTTCGTCCTTTTAACACTGTGATGGGCAGAGATAAAAATTGAAAAATGGTAAAAGCTGCTCTTTACAAGTTATTGTTGTAGGAAATAACAGAAGTGCTTGTGCCTGTTTGAAAACATTCCTAGAATAGTAAATATATGCTTGAGAACAAATACAGTAAGATCAAAGCCTGCTTGACAGCGCATCATAATATTGTATTTCACTCGTTGGCCATGTACTCTACGGTGTGCTGCGGCTCCTGTCTGTGACGGACTTCAGTCATTTTTGCTGCAAGCAGAGGGTGTTTCCCTTAAAAAATGGTGGGGCAAAAATTATTTCTGTATGTTTCAAGCTTGTTAAATCTTTTTGGGATCATCTAAATGAAGGGTATCGTATGTGGCAATAGGAGAATACGCTTTCAAGTGGCTGAAAAGTTCTCAGTGCTAGAACAGGAAGACACCAGAAGCTGAATCCCGCCACCACATAAGAACAAATTGTGACACTAGACACACACCTTTAGGAATATGTTAAATCCAGCATTAAAAGCAGATTCTATGAGACTGAGCTGTTAAGACTGTTCTTTAAATAAAATACACACTTGGTGCGAGAGAGCGAGGAAGACTGGATATGAAACGTGCATCACATTCAGTTGAACTCCTACTGCCCGATATTGACTGGACTTGTAATTCTTACAGTAAAGCGCTATGAGGTAAACCTGAGTAGACTTGCAGCGCTATATAAATCTCCTAAACAAATGACTTCACTTTCCTGTGCTGCATTTCTCTCATCTGCACAAACCGGAGTGTGCTTGCATATGGCTGAATGACCAGCACTGAATACTGTCTGCACCCTAATATTGGATATTTACGTCTGAAGAAGTGACCCATGCAGGGATAGTTGCTGCATTCTTCTCATGTTGTACATTCTCTGTTGGTCTAAAAAAATGAAGCTCTGTCTCTATATTGCAATTAGTAGCTGGTGCCGGATTATATACATGCAAGGGTGTAATACGACTCATTTTACTAGCCAGGTTAAATCCCACATGCAGTTAATGCAGCGCCTGCAGTTAACGGACATGTTATCGCACCAATGACTTGCCGCGGGGGGGGGGGGGTCAGCTTTTATTAGGAGGAGTTAAGCAGAGGAAATGGTGAGACACTGGAGTTCAAGCATGACACGCTCTGACGCATAGTAAACACTCCAGCGCTGGCAACTTCACCACGGAAATAAAGTGTTGCCAACAAGGTGTTGACTAGTGCTGCACTAAGTCGCTACCAGGTGCATTACAATAAGAAATCAGCATGCCTTAACGTATGCAGAATTTCTTAGATCAACAACACCATAGGTTGTGGTGGCTTAGACGTAAAGCACAGTTACATGCTATGCACGCAGCGCTACTAACCATTGGATGGGCGGGCATAAGAAAAATATTTGATGCAGAATCCAAATAAATCTCACTGCTGGTGAACTATGCGTCATTTAAATTGACATCAGTACCCACGATATTAGTCAGTTGTGATTCCTGAAAATACAATTGTAAACAAGAAGCGCTAGCAACAAGCCCAGGAGTTGTGTGCGAGCGTAAAATAAAAAAACACGTGAGTGGCACGTGCAAAAGAAGGAGAGGCCAGTGCGCTGAAAGCTGCCGGCTGCGAATGCACACACGCATGAACGCAAGCGCTAGGCCATGTGGCAGCACTTTTAAAAGCCATAACTAAATGTCTTGCATAGCAGCACATGTGCTGGCTCAGGTGAGACGTAACAAAACGAATGCCAGACAAAAACTAATAGATAAACTGGAACATAATACAACATAAAAAGATAAAGTGACAATGATTATCAGTTAATTGGAGTGAGAGAGAAGAAGAGGGGAGAGAGAAATAGATGGGGAGCAGGTCAGAGAAAGATAGAGGACCAATAGACAACAAACAAAGGTGAGAAGATAGAAGAAAGAGTGAGAGAGAATGAGAGGGAGATAGAATGATAGAAAGGGAGAGAGGCAGAGAAAGAGGGACGAGAAACAGAGTGAAGAGGAAAACAGAGCGGTAAAGAGAGAAAACTTGAAAACAAGAGAGATGGTTAGAGATAAAGAGAGAAAAGGAGACAGAGTGAGAGAGAAGTGGAGAAATATATGAAAGAGGCAAGAGAGGAAATATGCAGACAAGGGAGGAAACAGAAAGACGAGAGAGGAGAAAGAAGGAGAGAGAAAATGGAGTACGTGACAAGACAAAGAGAACAAGCTGCGAGACGCGCTCTGTGGTGGGGGAGGGGCATTGAAGAGAGGCGCGCGCGCTTGGCCGAGCGAGAGGAAAGCCATATGGCGCCTCTGCTCGTGCCTGTGCGCGTAATCGCACACTGGAGGGCAGCAAAAGCCTCTGGTGGCACTTTTAAAAGCCACTTACTAAATGTCTCGAAGAGACAGCGCATGGAAATTGGAGCAAATTGTTTGCATTTTTTTTAGCCCTGCCCACCCACTCCTCTCTTCCCTTTCCCTTCCCTCAATTAAATGAGCACACTAGGGTGGGTTAATCCAGACATAACCTATCTCTGTTACATTAAAAATATGACAAGGATTCCGTAAAAGCAGTGTGAGGGGATTTTGGTATTAATGCGCAGTGTCATTCTAATAGACACAAAAATGCCACATACCTGAACCCTTTCTTTAAGGGTGTACTGGGGGTACCCTAGGTGGTAGCACTAACTATAATTAGCATCAATATGTAGTTGCTGATTTTCCCTGCTGTGTCACCTGTATTTTATGAACGTCTGGAGCCTCGTAAAACATCAATTTTACTGCAAATAAGAGAATGGTAAATAACATTCATAACGTCATTCTTTTCCTGTATATGTGCATGGCGTCTTTCAAAATATGTGCAGTGATATCCACTAGGTGGCAGTGAGTAATCAGGAAAAGATGAGGAATTGGGACAAAAATGACAATATACATGTATTTTGTTATTACAAAAGAACCCTAAATAGCTCTAGGAAGTCTTTATCACTGGATAAACAGTGTGTACATCGCGCTGTACAGTTTTAAGAGCACTGTGGCTCGGGCTAGGTTAATGAAATATTGAGAACAATACAAACGAGAAATGCTCAGATGTTAATGTGGTTTTTACATGTAAGGCTACTTTCTTAGGTGGCTCAGTGAGCTAAACTCTCGCTGCTGTCATCTTTTGCAGATCAAAAGTTTGAATCATGACACAGCCGACTCACACCATCAGCCTTCAGCGATTAATAAACTGGGAATTAATTAATTGTAAAATGTTAGGCACTGGTAAACGTTGGGTGGCCTGTACCATACAAAAAGGTGGTCATAATTAATTAACGGAAAGTGAGATACAAAAATATTGCATTCATTCACTCAGTGTTTTTCACACAGTCCCATTTTAACGAGTGGATGATACAAAAATGGTGATCTAGATTCCTGTTTGCCAGCGGCTTCTCGAGTAAAACACAGCTAGAAACCCTTTTTACACGTTAAAATCACATTCACTTTTTGTGAGCTATTTAGGAAAGCAGTGTTTACATGTGCATTGCTTATTGTCTATTGCTCTTAGTAAAGTCCAGTACCTTCTGCACTGAGCTGTCTAGCTCCGACATTCACAAAAAGGCAAACCCTCCAAAGCTAGGGTTAGAAGGGCAATGCAGAGACACCACGAAGACGAGTGGGTCGGGCCTCTGGCCTAGCAAGCGCTGTTGTAGTAATGAGCTTGTTTTTTTGTTTAAAAAACGGGGAACATTAAAGTAAGAATCAATGGAATGTCATCAACAACAAAAAACACTGATAGCAGTGTGGTCAGAAACGTGATGATACCACTTATTTTTGTAATAGTTCAGATTTTGAATATACTGCAAAAAATCCCATGTTTCAGCCAAGTACTGATTTTCACAAAAAGGATTGTGGAATATGTGCATTATTTTATGAGTGAGCTTAGGTGTGGCTTCGTGAATGCCACTGGAAGCATCCACTCATGCAAAGACTGCTGGAGAGTAAACAGCAAGGAGGTGCTAAGACATTGGCTGTGCAAGAAAGGTTTGGAAGCAGGAATGGAGTCTGGATTTTTTACTGTGTTAATGTCATCGGCTGTTTACATGGATCCTGCAGTTAGTTTAAAGACGTGCATGCATGTTCACACAGTGGTCATACCTTATATCACAGTGGTCATACCTTACATCGTTTGTCTCTGTTCAGAATACCTGTGTCAGAGTCACATAAGTGTGTATATTTTCCTTGTTTCCAAGGTGAAGCAAATGGTCAGAGGCCTGTGTTGTACAACAGTTGTTTGTGCACGTGCAGAGTGAAACAACACATTGCATGCTTTCAGTAGTGTAAACTCTCTCTGGAAAGTTCATCTATCGCTTTTAAGAACAACATTCTCTTAAAAACGTAAGAGACCAGAAAATCACAGCACTTTCCCTGCAAGGGGGGAGGGGCATTGAAGCGAGGCGTGCGCACTTGGCCGAGCTAGAGGAAACCCATATGGCGTCTCTGCTCATGCCTGTGTGCGTAATCGCACGCTTAAGGCCAGGAAAAGCCTCTGGTGGCACTTTTAAAAGCCACTTACTAAATGTCTCGAAGAGACAGCATGCGCTGTCTCAGACGAGAGCTAAAAATGGTGGCAAAGGTTTTTCATCACAATTTTCCTTAAAAACGGTGTAAAGAGCTGTATGTAAAACAGGGAGTAAACAATGCTATTCCACATCACATGACCCATCATTTATCAAAAAGCAAATGTTTCCATCTTGTTTCTTCACAATGGGAATGTGAGTTATATTTATGACTGAATTGTTTTTTTGGAAGAGCTTAGCCAGAACAGCTGGAGATAGCACTCTTATGAGCACACCTGGAAGACAACAGCAACAAAAACACAGGTAAAATCGACTGCAGGCAAGTTGACACTGTCCCAGTACAGCAATAAAACAAAATTCAATAATAGTAAATAGCCAGCAGTGGGCAGTGGAATGCATTTTTAGTTACTGTTGAAAGTCACCTTAGGTTTACAAACCTCCTCAAATAATTATCGTTGCTCAAGAAGCTGTGAGTGGAAACAGAAATAGTGGTCACCCTATTCAATTTGACTTTTTTCGGTTAAAAAGATAATAACCATAAAAGTACATTTAAAAACAATTCATAATAATACATTGTCAAAGTCAATACATAGAAACAAGAAGAAAAATTCTGATAAACATGAATTAAATTTAAGTACAAGTTGATTTACGTAGTCTTAAAAACATTACTAAGAAATTCCGAGATGCAGGCAACATTAAAAATAACATCTAATTTCTGAAGTTCCAGGAAGGCAACCCTACAACGTCTCGCCCCCATTTCCCTTAAAATTGGAATAATCAATCTTTTCCTGGGTAAAGTATAATATTTACAGAAAAAAATGATATGGATGTCAGACTGTTCCGATTGGTCATCACATGGGCATTTAGTAAGATTACAGGACCAACAATTCATTGCGGGGAAGCTTAGGGCCCTAAAGAGGATGCCTAACCTGAATCGGGTCAAAATGAACCGCGAAAATTCTGTCAAAGAAAGGGTTAAGTATGGTTGGATTTTCCCTTGAATTGATACAGGTAGATGGGCTAAGACAGTTTTCTTCTCATGTTCCACTGTGATTCTACATTCTTCCAGGTGTTTCATACATTTTATTTTTAATGCTTTTCTCGTGATGTTACACATGGACAGGGGATTGTCATAATAGCCCATACAGCCAACATCTCCAAGGAATTCCCTAATGTATGTAAACCACCTTATCCTCCCAACATAATCCAAGCTTAATCCATCGGTTAAGATAGCACGGTTCAGTACACATCCATCACTAGTCCAGGCCCTATGCCACAACAGTATTGGTTGGATTCTAATTAAGTCTTCAATATAACATTGGCCCAATTCCGTATGGCAGATGTAACTAGAGGCACTCTCAGGTACAGCTAAGATGTGTCTCAGGAATTTGTTTTTGGCCACTTGTATAGATTTGACATTTTCATACCACCACAGTCCCGCACCGTAGACCGCAATAGAAACACAGGTGGCATTGTAAATTTTTAAGAGTTCTACAGTGGGTTTTTTTCCCATCTTTTTAGCGAATTTTTTAAGGGCAGTAATAGATTTGCAGAACAGGGCTTTCCTTACTTTTATCGCCTCTGTCCAGTTCCCTGCTTCGTGAAATAAAATACCAAGGTAAGAAAAGGTGGCAGTATAGTCTATAGGGCTTGTATTAATAAACATCCGCCTCCTCCTTCTGCTAGCACCAGGGCCACAATTCATGGAAAATGTCTTGGAGCAGTTGATTTTCAAATCCAGATTAACCATGAATTTATTAAAGGATGTAACAAGGCGTTGCAGAGCCACCTGGGTATGAGCCATTAGGACCGCGTCATCTGCGTAAAATAACGCAGGAATTGGTCTTTTGGCTACCCTGGGCATATCACAAGTTGTTTCCACTAGGGCATTCTCTATTCCATTAATATATACCAGGAATAGGAAAGGTGCTAAAACGCAACCCTGGCGTACCCCACGCCCAATATCAAAAGATCTAGTGCATTCACCTTTTTTACCATAACGCACTGTTGCGATGGCACCTGAGTACAAATCCTTTAGAAAGGCGATTATATTTCCTTCTACACCAAGAGATTCCATAATATCCCATAGTTTGCTGTGTGAAACACAGTCAAACTCTGACGTCAAGTCAACGAAAGTAAAGTAAATGGGTTCACGTCGTGCCTTGGTATATTTCTGCTGTAGGATAAATAAGTTTAGGCCCTCATCTACAGTCCCCAGCCCCTTTTGGAACCCGTATTGAAGGTCGCTAATTATAGAGTTGTCTTCCGACCACTCTTGTAGCCTACCTAGTATTATTCTTCCTAATATCTTTATGGTACTGTCCAGTAGGGAGATAGGGCGATAGCAGGTAGGGTTTTGTCTGTTCCCTTATTTTAAAAATTGGAACAATAACAGACATAAACCACGATGGGAGTAAGTTCGTCTTTAGGGATGCATTAAATAGTTGCACTAATAATGGGGCCCATAAATCAACATTATTTTTAAACAGGTCAGGAGGTATGCCATCTGGACCTGGGGCTTCACCGCCCCGTGTTGCTTTAAGGCTCTCAGTTATTTCTTTTAGAGTAAGTTTTAGTTCCAAGCCATTCACTCTCATTTCCCCCTGGTTAGGCATTAATAATTGCAATGGAGGAATCTGCTCATCAGTTGAGGTACTATACAGGCTAGAATAATGGCCCACCCAAGAGTCCTCGGTAATGGCAATTTCAATACATGCTTTTCCTGAGTCAAAGAAGGGAGCATTTACTGCTTTCCAAAAAGCACAAACATCCTTGCTCAGTGAGGCCTCACAGAGCTTTTCCCAGGCTTCAGTTTTAATTGCCAATTTCCTTCTTTTCAATGCATACTGGTAGGATTTCCTCACCTCCCTAACCCTTAGGGGGTTACGGGGGACAGCATGTAAAGCTCTCTTGAGCTCAGAATGGGCCTTTGTGCACGTGAGATCAAACCATTTTCCCGTCTTTTCCTTACTTGATTTAGAAGCCACCCAAAGATTGCCCTTAATTTGAGAAGCAATAACCTCGAACTATTTAAGAATCTCCTGACTAGTCGCACTTTCATCCAGAATGGTCAAGAAACTAGGCAAACACTCGGTTACCAGATTGCATAAGAAATCACTTGGGACTACCCTGTCCCACTTTAATGCGTAGCCATTTTGTTTTGCCATACTAATGTCAGAAATATTCTGCATAGATCTCCTCTCTATAGCCACTGCCTGAAAGGGATTTCTAATCTCCATAATTATCGGGTAGTGATCGCTAAGAGGGGTATCGAGGGTCCAACACCTCTTGACCATATGTCTATGCCTAACAGAAGTTATTATGAAATCTATTATAGACAAAACACCCCTACCATTAAACGTAGGGGAAAAGGGGAGCTCTGTTTGACCAATTTCATTTGCGTATCCTAGATCTTCAGAGTGAAGAATCTCATTTAACAAATCTCCACAAATGGAGTGTTTAAAGTGAGTTAGGTCAGTATCCGGATCCAGCATAAGCCCACATGCTCCTTTCTGGCTTTTCTTACATATGGTACAGTTAAAATCGCCCCCCCCAGACAAGCCAAACATCCCTAGCATTTTTATCTGATTCGTTACTTAGATCATTTCCTAACCTCTTTAGGTCATCAGGAGGGATGTTGTTATAAAAATTTATAATTAAAAGGCACAATTCCTTGCTTGCATCAATCCGCACTAGCTGATAATACGGGTTGTGGGAAAATAAGTGAATCTTCTTGCAGTTTAGGGAGTTGGATATAAACGTCGTTAGTCCCCCCCTTAGCCCTACCGTGGTGAACCTCCACTGCAGGTGTAAAGAAGGTTTTTTAGCCTGGAAGGTGGAGGGGTTCTAAGGTCCAGGTTTCCTGAATACAGAGAATATCCATCTCTTCTATTGTTTCCAACCAGATGGGATTCGATAATTTGGACCTGAGCCCTGCCACGTTCCAGGACATTATGCTGACAGTTTCCCTATTTGGTGGATTAACTGGTAAGCATTGGGCCGTATCTGTAGCTAAATTATTAATGATAGTTCCTATTCCCTGGAAAGATGGGGACCCCGGAACTGCAATGGGGGGAGTTACAGGAGTGGAAATAGAGGGGGGACTGATACCAGATATTACACCAAAACCATTGCCAGAAGTGACTAGGTTGGAATCTAGGGTTGGGAGCAGTCAATCAACCCCGTCCAGTCCATTAAGACAATTAAATCGGTTGTGATCAAGAAAAGGTGTCTCCGGAGGTCGATAAAATGATCGTGCAGCGTACCCCCGATGTCTAGCCATCCGTTCAACCCTCGTCCAATTACCTTGGGTTAAATCGTAGTGCATATGGGTAGGGGGGAAGAAAAAGGACACTGGCAAAGTCTGTATGGTGGAGTTAGGAGATCTATTTGACCCCGCACATATATGTGAAACAGTCCTTGGGTCTCGAAAACTCACCATAATACAGTCCCCAATTATTGATTTTCTGGTTTTCCCCAGCCAAGGTACCCTTCTCACCATAATAATTTCGTTGTTAAAATGGGCCGGGAGAGGTCTATTCCAGTTCAACCATTTAATGATTTTCCTTTTGAGTGAGTGGAAGTTCTCACCTTCACCCACTTCAAGAGGAGGAGCACCCGCCATAACCACAGTTAACCTATTAGCCTCAGGTGGCAAGTCGGGTCTCCGCGGTCTGGGGGCAGGCTTCTCAAGAAGCGGGGGAGCAATAGTATCATTGGGTAGAGCCCCATCAAAGGTGATCAAAGGGGGAACTGGGCCTACTGGTTGTAGAAATGGAATATTAGGTTTGCTAAATAGTGTTGGAACTAAGTTGGCCATGAGAGGTTGTGGAGGGGGGCAGCAATAGCAACCAAGGGAAGACCCGCATTTGCTGGAAGGTTTTGGGTATTGGGGGGACAGTTAGGAAGGGGATTAGACTCGGGGGGGGGGGTCTACCCTGTTTAGTAGCCGAGGTTTTCAGGCTACTTATGGTTGCCTCCAATATAGTGAGTCTGATCTCCACTTTCTTCAAACTGTCACTGATAGCCAGAAGCAATGATCTAAGTAAAAATTCTATATTCCCTATGGAGGTAACGGGGGGAGATGTATTATGTGGATTTTCCCCAGGGACTTTTACTGGATCAGTGGTATTAGTACCCTTGTCAGGAAGAGCTTTATGGGCATCCAGTATTATCCTATCAGAAATGGAGGGCAGCTTAGGGGCTTTTCCGAATTCGGAATGGGGAATTTTGGCTTTGCCCTGCCCTCCCCTCAGTTTCCTTCTACGCTTGTTTGGTGGTGGGCCATGCATCTCAGCCACAACTGCTTGCTTCTGCTTAGTTTTCCTTATTTTTACTACGGTGGGGGTTTGAGTGACTAAGTCGACAGCCATACTGCTAGGACTGGGAAGAGAGATGGCACCAGAGGTCTGTTCGATAGTTAAGCAGGGGTTAAGAATATCATCCCGCAGTAGAAGGGGGACATCTTCCTGGGATGATAAATCATGGCTACTGTTAGAGGAACCTCCCTCTTGGGAAATAGGGTAAGGAAGGATATCACCAGGAGGCCTATTTTTCATGTTTTCAATGGAGCGGCGGCGCTTCGCCCTACGCTCCAAGAGGGAGTTTTCCTTATCCACATCACCCTGTGCCCGTGGAAAATAGTTGTCTAGAGTCCCATTTCTAAATCCCCCCGCCTTTGCTGGTGTTCCCTCCATAGCCGGTGATGGCATGTCCAATACCTATATCAAGGTCCACGGAAAAAACTGAAGACGTGCAGACAAAAGAGAGTGGGCCCAGCCCAGCCTACTCCGGCCTCCAGCGCAGCGGTATCCTCTATCAATTATGTAGAGCTAGAGCTGGGGCGTAACCGGCAGGGAGAGCAGCCTCAGGTGTGGCGAGCAGGGACTCCTGGGAAGTTGAGTCCCTGCTATACTACTCGCAGCCCTGCCGGTGCCTGGAAACGCAGTTGGTGTTAGTCCTGCAAGCCCCGCAGCCCCACGGTTCCAAATAACGCAGCGGGACCCGCGAAGCGGGTCCGGCAAGGTGTAGAGCAAATCCTGGTGTCCTGGTCACAGGGCAATCAGCGACGATCCAATGTCAACAAGACGTTCCTTTCAGAAGAGTTTCCCGCAGTCAGGTTGAACCAGCGGGATTTTAACAGGGCGGGGGGGGTAACCGGCAGGGAGAGCAGCCTCAGGTGTGGCGAGCAGGGACTCCTGGGAAGTTGAGTCCCTGCTATACTACTCGCAGCCCTGCCAGTGCCTGGAAACGCAGTTGGCGTTAGTCCCGCAGCCCCACAGTTCCAAATAACGCAGCGGGACCCACCTGCAAAGGATGTCAGACCTTTCTTATAGCCTTTCTTTTTAACCATGCCAATATTGGAGTCTAAAGCATAGGTTTGTCTATATGTGTATCATAGTACCAGGCAGGGTAAGAAAGTGGGAATACTGGTTGAATCCTCTCCTTGTTGAAACAAATGGGTTTGTGTGGGTGTTGAATTGCAAGAAGTAAGAGGTGATGCTAGATAGGATCTCATAGATTATGTGGTTACCTGGCATTACTCTTAAGTTAGCTTGTGTGATGTAATTGGTGCTCACTAAAACACTCCAATACCTTCGGGTCGAGTTTGCGGTATATGAAAACTGCAGAAAAATGCACAGAGGTAACAACACAGCAGTAGTATAAAAAAAGAAAGACAGATACCCATTTAAAAGCTGATTTGTAGATAGTAAAATCAGAAAACTTGGATAATTCATAGCTTCTCCGCTTAAATTGTGTGAACTATTGCATATATTTGAATTCACTCAAAATCTTTTTTCTTCACTATTGGCATATGAAAGCACTTTCAAATATCCCAGTTCAGAAGGGCAGCTGTACAACAACCGAATATGATTGTATAGACTATAATGTTTCTCTATAATAATCTGGGTCACATACAGGGTTTTACATGCCCACTGTTCACCAATGGTTCATGTTTGAAAACTATCACTTTTAATAAGCATTTATCAGTACAGTGCCACAAAAAGACTATTAAGAATGCCCAAGCTTCCATATGTTAAAGAAATACAATTGCTTTAGTTCCGAGGACACTGTAGTATATTTACATGATGTTTGTTGTATGATTTACAAAGCAAATGTTATCAGGGTTCGTCTAAAAAATGAACAAAAATGCACTGACTGCACCACTTTTTTTGTTACAATGAGACAAATACAAGCGTGGTGCAGTTAGTGCATTTTTGTCCATTTTTAGATGAGCCCTGAAAATATTTGCTTTATACATCACACAACATACATCATGTATATATGCTGAAGTGCCGTAAAAATGTAAGCAATTGTATTTCTTTGGCAGATGGAAGCTTGGACATTATTTATAGGTCGTACAAGTCAACTCACAAGTATACTCTCCGACACACACTACGCCCACAATTAAACATACACATATCCATAGAAAAACTCGTGTGCACACACTCAATAATCCAGTATTGAAACTTACCTTATATGACATGCTCTGAGCTGCAGTTACGCTTGACTGGTCCTGAAAATCATGAATTCGCACCTCCTGCTTTGAAGACCTTGGAAGCCGACACCACAGCTTCAGATTTTTAAAATTATATGCTCAAGCCTCTGCCTGTCCAGAAGTCATAATAGGTTTGGAGATCGACCCTCCTTCTCCAACCGGGATTCTGTTAAGGCATATGAGCATCTGATAGACAAGCCTCACCAAAGTTCCATTAGGTGACATGCTGTACAGCCCAAGGTTTGTGAAACTGGTCAGCTATGGGATAGGTATTTGTTGGTCAGGCTGTAAAAGCCAAAGACCTCACGAATGCACACCAATTTGCACCATGGAGCCCCCTCTGGTGCTAACATAATATTGCAGCTTTTTACACGAAGTCAATCAGTAAGATAGTTTTCATGTAAAAACTGGAACATGTGTAGGAAATATTTAAAGAGGGGGTTGGCACTGCGCCCACCGTTGGGGTGCTGCCGCTGCCTATTAAGTGTAATAAGGTAACTCCAATGTTATCCTATGGGAGACGTAGGCTATGCAGTAGTAAAACATGAAGTTAAGTGTTTTCACTACCAGAACACGTGAAACTTAAAATCACAAGTCCTACATTTTAAATGCATTGCATCCTGCCCATGGGGCTGTTTAGGTCCTACCCTAGGGGTGACTTACATGTATTAAAAAGAAAGCTTTGGGTCTGGAAAAAAGGTTTAATTTGTCAGGCCGAAATGCGCATACAGATTGCGATGGCAGGCCTCAGATATGTTTAAAGGACTAAGTAAGTGGGTGCCACAATATGTGCTGCAGGACCACTAGTAGCATTTAATTTACAGGCCCGGGGTACATACAGCAACTCCTCACTAGGGACGTGCAAGTAAATGAAATATGTAAATTGAGGATAAGCCATGTTTTAAGGAGTGAGCACACATACTTTAGCACTAGTTAGTAGTGAAAAAGTGCACAGAGTCCTAAGGCCAGCAAAAATTAGAGCAGCAAACCTCATCGGAGGAGGAAGGCAAAACATTAGGGGGAAGACCACCCTAAGGCTGGGAAACGTCAAAGCCAAGTTAAGGTCCTACTGTGGCATCACAAATTAAAAAAAAAACTTATATAGCGCACAGCTACCCTAGGGCATCCCGGCGCTATGAACAGTGCATCAACCGTGAACCATAAGTTAGTTGTACCCGCTAAATGGCTTGGGAAGGAACATGTGTCACACCTTTAATAAATCTCATCCCAAATGGTGATTTAAACAGGGACGGTTGGTCTGCTAAGTCCAGAAAGGCCGAAATGGCACACAGATAACCTTCAATACTACCCACTGCAAGGCCTTGCTGAGCCAAAGATAAAACAAACAACATTCAGACAGCTTTGCTCTTAAAGTATCAGTCTTATGATCCCCACCTCAGTCCACAAATTTGTCCCAGTGTCTGCCATAAATGGAGTTCAGTGGTAAGGATGACATTGACCACCTTAGGCAGTAGATCAAATGGTATTAGTTGCCGCTGCTCAATCTCAACTTGTATAGGTGGATTTGCAGATTTATGTGCAGGACCTTACCCAGTTGCTGAGACAGAAGTTCCTCTTGGTGGTAGCCTGATCAAAGTTCAGATGCTCATGGTCAGAAGTTCTGGGTACCACACTCTCTTGGCCCAATCCAAAACCACTAGACTGACTTAAATCTAGCTGATTTTGATCTTTTCAGAATCGGAGGCAAAAGAGGCAGGCGTGGAAAGACGTACAAAAAGTCCAGAGATCAATTCCAGACAGAATTCATCTTCTAACTAGTGCTTTTGTGGAAATTGCAAGTTGCAACACGTTTGACAATGCATGTTCGACAGTTGCAAACATTTCTAGCCAGGGTTCTCTCTACTGTTGTAAGATTACATGCAACACCTTAAAATGTAAACGCCACTGGAGATCTGCCAGACCCTGATTTCTCAGCTCATCGACTCTGGCATTCAGAGTCCCAACAAGGTGGTTCCCGATGAGGGGCACTCAAACTAACAAC
Source organism: Lissotriton helveticus (assembly GCF_964261635.1). Classification (NCBI taxonomy): domain Eukaryota; kingdom Metazoa; phylum Chordata; class Amphibia; order Caudata; family Salamandridae; genus Lissotriton; species Lissotriton helveticus. The sequence continues at coordinate 1,337,474,015 of NC_136069.1, read as the reverse complement.
AGAGGTTCAGAGCGTCTTGGCATAGGGCTCAGTGCCTCAGACCCTCTTAGAATAAGACTCAGTCCTGTTTGCTGCAAAATCACCTGGCAGTGGTGGTTGTCCATAAGAACCTGCCCTATTCTCCCCCGATAGACGTCAGGAAGGCCTTCAGAGCTAAATGAAGACAAGAGTCCTCTGACCACCACCTCCTCCAGATGACCTCCACAGCCCAGCAAGGAAGCATCTGTCACCGCCGTCTACTCTGGTGGGGGAAGGGCAGGTGACCAACCACTGGACCAATTGTGTTTGAGCAACCAAAACTGTTGGGCATGAGCCGTCTCCTCAGAGATCTGGGTGACCATTTGTCAGATTTCCTCGATGTTGGGCCAATGGGAATTTCAGATTCCCTTGCAGAGGCTGCATGTTCCACTTAGCATAGATTACAAGAAGGATGCAAGAGGCTAAGATGCCACAAAGCAGCTTTCATAGGGATCCAAGATTGAGGTTGAAATATCAGGATGATAGCCTGAATATCCATGACCCTTTGCAGGGGAGGGAAGGCCCTGAACTGCACTGTGTCTAGGATAGTGCCAATGACTGAAACCTTCTGTGAAGGGGTCATGTGCGACTTTGGCTTGTTCATAGTGAACCCCAATGATGTCAGGAGGTTTCCTGTAATTTGAATGTGATCTACAATTGACTGTGACAAGCCCGCCTTCAAAAGCCAGCCGTCGAGTTAGGAAGAAGAGAGATATCCCCAACCTCAGAAGTTGGGAAGCGACCACCGCCATCACTTTTGTTAACACCCGAAGGGCGCTGGTGAGGCCAAAGGGCAGCAGAGCAGACTGAAAATGCACTTTGCCTAACACAAACTTTAGATAATGTCTGTGGGACTGCAGGACTGGTGCATGAAAAGGTCTTGGAGCCAGAATGGAAGTCCATACCAGTGTTGGTACAGGGCTTGTATTGGGTCTTAAGTAGTCAGAGGCACAAAAGTAGGATCTCCTAGCAGTAACACCACTGGGTGCCCTTGTGGTCTATAAGCATGTTAGAAGGAACAGTGCGTGAACCAAAAATCTGCAGCATGGCCTCCTTGAAGGCTTCAATCTTCTGCAGCATCATTAATAGCCCGTTGAAACTCGGGGCACACTAGAATCATTGGAGAAATTAGCTCCGTAAGTAAAGGCCTGAAGGATGAATGATTCACATTATGATGCCCTCACGCCTTCTCTGAAGATTCAGTTTTTCAGGATAAGGTTGAGTATTGCTTCACTTTTTATGTTTGTGCTTGGACTTATAATTTTACTTACCAGAGGATTTTGAGCACGAAGTTGACCACTCGCGGGACCCGCCTCGAAAGCAAGACTGAACCTGCGTAAATCCTGCTCCAAGGTGCTGGTGCAAAGGCTGAAACTTTTTCTTGTGTTAAGCAGCAGACAGTTTAGCCTCCTGGTCCTGGATCACATTTGGAGGGACTCCCAGTGTGAGGGGTGAGAAGACTGCTGCTGCACAGATCGGGTGGTTACCAGTGTAGATTCTAGACAGCCACTCCTATATGCCAGGAAAGAGCCCCTGTGAAGATAGCCATAAACTGAGTGCTATGTGGGCGAGTGAAGCCTGTGTGGCGCCGGCTTCAGTGACCCAGTATGCCAGAGGGACCGCAGTGAAAGTGTTTGCCAGATAAAATGGCTGAAGGGTGTGCAGAGCCTAGCGACGACCCTGAATGCCAGGAGGGGCTGCTGTGGTAAAGACTACCATGTGGTGAGGACCTGCGCCTTGGCCTTGATACGAAGGGCAGGACTTACAGTGCAGGAGGAGCACCTCAAATCGCTGCTATAACAGGCCGCATACATTCAGAAGAGAACCCGCATGCAGAATACTATTGCACCTCCAGCGTGCAGCAGGTGCTTCGAACAGGACTAGAGCATTGTGAATGCTCACGGTTGGGGCATCCGCTGAGACACTGCAAGCTTCCTCGCTGCTGGAGTGAGTGAGACTGGTTATGGGCATGTTGGGAAGGAGAGACTTGTGTGTGTCACTACATTCTGCACTTGGAGCACCGAGGTCAAGAAGAATATTAACCGGCACTGGCAACTAGTGGCGGATGAGATAGGCATTGCGGAACCACCCATGTATGCTTTTAGGAAAAGCAGAAATATAAGGGACTATGATGTGAAATCATTACTTCCGATGAAGCCTAGGGACACCCAAACGACACTTTGAAATATTCCACCGGTTCTGGAACACTTTAGGTGTGTGACATGCAAGGCTTGTACCCTGACCAAAGAACTCAAACAATGCTCCTATGACAACTACACTCAACACGCAACAACACACAAACTGCAATTTAGTTGGTGTAATTTATGCGATTGTTTGCCCCTGTGATTTTCTATACATTGGGCAAACGATCAAGAAGGTCAAAACACAGATCTTGCAGCTTTGCAGCAGGATCCGCTGCAATGTCCAGGCGTGCAACCCTTGTTGAACATTTCACCACCTTCGAACATTCGGCTGAGAGTCTGAGGTGGTGGGTTATTGAAAAGGTCATGACCAACCCACGGGGCGGGGACTTTACCAAGTGAAGTGCACAAGTGAATGCAAATGGATCCACATTTTTGACACGGTTCACAAAGGCCTGAATGAATACGAGGAAATTGCGAGACAAATCACTACCTTGAATAATGGCTAGGCACTACATCCTCTCATTTGTATATATAGTACTGACCAATAGAGTCTTTCTGCCGGACCACTGATATGATGAACTACCCAGTATATGTCTTACTGCATTATCTATTGTTCTTTTGTCTATATTAAGTACAAAGTAATAACACTGTATTATTTGTATCATTTTATGTTTGTGTATATTGTACCTTTTGTTATTTATTCCTTGGTGTCAAGTAATGTACTATCACCTGCCCCATATACTATGATGTAGTTGCAGACTGGGTTCTTTACTCCTTTTGAAAAGATTCTATTCAACTGATATACTCGGGTTAACGCTCTACCACCAGTTATTACTTGCCATTCTCCAAGCCCTGCTTCAGAGTCTTTCCTTTAGTCTACCGGACCGAGGAGCCCAGGACATAACCAGTCTGTCTTCCATGTACCAATCTTGACAACATGCGCCCGATGGCGACGTGCACGTTGTCGGCATAAAGTCAGTCGCGGTTCATCTCTAAGTCGCCTGAGAGTCCGACGGATGCGGTTTCGTCCCTGAGTGGCCCATTACAAGGTAAATCTACCCCCGATCAGGCTACACCATGGTCTTTTGCTTGTTTCACAGCCACCTGGTTAAGATACTTGTTGGCTTACTTTCAGAACTTTTAGACGATTTGTACACCAGATGCATGCCAATTCATTGTACAGTCTCTCCAGCAATGGTGTCTCCTTGTGATTTAAGTCTACATTTTTAAAGTTAACAGACTTTCCTTCCTTGCCTGAACCTTTCCCCTTAATTGTTGTTTGTCAAAGTTGTGGTAGTAGGACTCAGGTTGTGTCCCGCTTGTATTGTGTTTAAATGTTTCTTTATGTACTTATTGAATATTAAATTCTGTCCGGCTGGACAAAGAATACAGAAACTAGTCTATATTTATTGCCAATATTCAACTGTCTAGGGACCGCTGTCTTTAGAAATTACTTTCAAAACCCAGCGCCTGACCCATGTAGGCCTCACACTGCACGTTCTTGGCAGGTGAAACTTTTTGAGAGACACCAATGCTAACTGACCCTCTCCTTTGGGCACACCAACAGGTAATCAACTCCGCAGGTGATATGCCACTTGGGCATGCGGATCCAGTAGTTAAGGCCTATTCCTTAATGTATGCTGCTTAATCCCCCGGTTAACTGATTACAGCGCCCCATTATAGCAGCAACTTGTCAATAAGGGCTCACGCAGCAAGACCGCAGGGGGTGAGTTTTATCCACAAGGCACCTCACATGTTTATTGTATGTCCATTAGTACACCATTGTTTACTGAACACTCTGTTTTGTAATCTGTTTTAGAATCCTGGGGTGATTCGTCCCCTGCATTTTGCTACTGCATTTACTGATTTATTGGATTGATTACGACCTATCAGACCACGTGAGTGTTTTAACCTCTATAACTCATGACTGATTAATTGACGGAGTCCTGCTAGCACATCCTTTCAAAATTGTCTGCATTTAGGTCACCTCTGATTACTTGGTTCTTTCCTAGGCACCCCCCCCCCCCCACCGTCCTGAGGAAGACCCGCTGCCGAGGAATCTACCTACCCATTAGCTCTAGGGTCGAAACGTCGACAAAACCCACCCCCCAGGTGCCTACACCCAGCATCCACCCCCACCACTACAACCATCTGAGATCAATTCTCACAATACAGATTCAAAAGTAATACTGCAAATGTGATTAGGATAGGCCCACCAGTGTAGGGGTACCAGCCTTTTCTGTAAATATATGGTTAGATCCCTTGATTGAAATCATTTCAACTTGGACTGTGTAAATATTCTTTGACACACTCTTACCTTCCTTTGCTATCTCACACATGAGCACTTATCTTTCACCCCTTCTCCCTTTCTCCTTGGAAACAACCGTGCAATAGAGCTTGCCCCATGAACATTATTCATGTTTTGGGTATGAACTATAAATTGATGTTTGCTAATTAATTTATCTCTGGTGACTTTTGAATTTTTTTGGGATGTGCTTACATTTGGAAATGTTATACTGAATTCCATACAATATACTTACTGATTGAAGTATGTTCTAGTGTGTCAGGGACCAACTGTTTTCCTTACCGATTGACACCCTGGTCCTTTGACACTTAACTGGGTTACCCCATTATCTATAATGGGCCCTGTGGGATGGCACTGCGGCACCAAGTCATTTTTGACTACTTTGCTGACAATCGGAGTGGGCTTTTGAATTATGGTCTACTACTAGTGAGCATTCCCTGGATGCAGCCACCAGTAAATGGGGAATAACCCCTGCCATATTACAAAGAGCGGGTGGGACAGGCATTTGCCAGCAACACATTAGAACCCTGACCTCAAGAGGAAATTAGTTATTGTTAATACAGGTCAAAATATTGACTTGACTGCATAGAGTTAGAAATAGAAAAACACAATCTTATTCAAAAATAATTATTCCACTGGACATTGATTTATTGACACTACTGTGTACTCTGAGTTAGGAGTTGTGTTCACTAACCTGTATTCACACTCCCCTCCTTCTCCCTCCAAGGGAGCCATGGACTGTTCGATAGCTACCTATGAGAATCAAGTGCAGAAGGAGTGCTTGACCCAGTTGTTCAGGATCCATAGTAGGGCAGGCCCTGGGACATCAGTAGTATAAAAGGCCTCAACCCACACAGGAGCTTGATTATGCCAGGGCAGACTTTTCCTCTGAACCAAGCCAAGTTCCTATCCCTTATTACCTCTCAAGGTCCTTCTTTGATCACTTTTGTAACATTCATCAATTTTATGTCTTTGGTTTTCTACAAGGGCCCTCAGTTGCTCATAGATCACTGGATGCATTTTCTCCAAAGTTTATAATTTCCTGACGATTAAGGGTATATGGCACTTGAGAGATTGAAGGATTCAGCAGCTGATTACATGAAGCGAAGCGGTGCTTGGTGTGGGCCAGGCTCCTAGGTCTGTTGAGGTGTGCGACAGCTGATTTACACATTACTTCAAGTTGTAGTAGTATTAGTTGTAGTAGTAGTGGTAGTGCTGATTTTTTACGCTAGACAGCGTGGCCTCAAGATGGCCACACTTGCGTGAGGCTCTTAGGGCGCAATCTTAGCTAAGGCATCTGCTAGTGCCGTATGAGGTAGAGATTGGTCTGTAATAATGATGGTGGGGTACCTACTTCCTGTGATGCAGTGGGGCCCTTTAAGAATTCAAAGTCAGATGAAGGGAAATATCTCTACATCAAAGGAGACTTCAAAATCAGAGCTACTGAGGTGAAAGAATGTCGCCAACATAAAAATACCAACATGAGAATCAACAATTTGTAGTTCGATAAGTCAAAAGGGCAGAGACCAGTGTGCAGAGATGCTGCTCACACTAGCCCAAAAAACGGTGGCGACTTTCAAAGGACTGCATTGTGGGACAGCAAGGCTGATGCCTACCTTAAAGGTGCAGTGATCATTTTCAGCCTTTCAAAAACTGCTTCTGACACTTTCCTCACACTTTTTCTTTATAAACGTTTTAGCAGCAGAGTTTTCAGCCCGTACATTTACACACATAGCATTTCTCATTTAAATTGTAAAAGCACTGGTTCCATGTAGACAGATATGAAAATAGTGTTTTGAGATATTTCTTCTCAAAGTGGATAAAGAGCATTTTAGGAATGTCTGTGTTACTATCCCTGTCAATTTTTTATTGTTGTAGCTTAATTTTCACTGAGAAGACAACTGAGGTGAAGGTTGTGAGCCAGCAAGGTTCATCTTTGGGACGACATGCAAATGACAGGTACTTTTTTGGTCCATTCATCCATCAAAGTAAGTGGACGCTGGCTAAAGACTCACTGATTCCAAACAGCTTCTGATGATAACTATTGGTACCGAATTTTCCTGCATCTTTGCATCCAATTATATTTTTTTTACATCGTGAATTTCTCCAAAAAGCTTGGATAAATCTTTTATTATGCAAAACGCTGTAAAAAGTTTCCGTTATTAGTGTCAAATACAGAACAAATGCAGATGAGAGGTCAACATGTCTTACGACAAAGCAGGTAAATGACCATTTCTGCTGTCAAAACTTGAACCTCTTTACATTCGAAAACAGCGAGCAGGGGCTTTCTAAGCATTTGAAATGAACCAAACTGACTTCTTGATATTCACCACTCATAGTTACAGACCTGTAAATGTGATGGAAACATTTAATGTATTAAACAATTACTAAAGAGGAAATAAACAGCCAATTCACATTTTTGCCTAGTACTTTTAAATGTTATCCAAAGCACAAGATCTCTGAAAGTAAATGGCAATCCACAATACACCTTTAGAATCAAAGTGCCAGCACTTTCTAGCTATGCAATCCTAACATTTACAAAGCTAACTCATTACTCAGAAACAAAGAATATAGTGACATTTAGTATGGTCAGCACCTTCTTTGCTTCCTACAGACAGGCCACTCTAGGCTAGGCCTACGAGCAGGAACTGCCAAGCAGATACATTTCAAGACCCCATTTCAGGACAAGAAATCCTTTGTCAGGAGCTAAAGACTTCATCAGTAATGGTGGAAAGTATGTCAAAACATCAAGGAAAAACATTGTGGTACCAAAAAGATGGACGCCTAAATATCAAGAACCAAAATGTCATGAGGAACCCTAGACACTGAAGTGAGGGGGAAGGAGACAGGGCTCCTTTAGATATTCTACAAGATTTTTTGATTGGCAAAGAACTGCTGTATAGCCTGCACTGCAATTTGGTGGATGGCAGGGATGAAGCATTGGACTGCAAACTTGTTTGTGGAAGGTGAGATGCCCTTTTGTCTTTCTTGGATTACTCTTTAAGTTGGGCTGATAATAGCCAGGTGCAGAAACATCATCCCTCTTTGTGCCTCTGTTGTGGGTGCTGCAGGATGTAGTCTACGCTGCTGCGAAGAGAATCATTCTACACAAAGGCTTTGTATGGAGAACACTCTGGAAAGGAGAATTGAACTACGAACCACTTCACTGCCATTTCAACAGTGGATCCACAACTCCGGTCTGCCAGTTGTGAGTAAAGGTGGAGTCAACTATGTTGCTCCAGTCCCAAGTCCTCTATGGCGAAGAAAGGAAGTACTCGGCAGAGTATCAGTGGACTGCTGAGCAGCCAGGGTAGGTTGGAGTCTGCCCGGCAGCCAGTCTCCCAGAGGATATCACCTAAAGTCTGGATCTCCTGCTGGATTAACTGTGAATCTGCCCTGAAGCGCTTCCTGCCAAAAGAAAAAGTAACCCGCATATCCTGGAAGACAAGTGACTACCCACAAAGGAGCGAGAAACATTGTGTCCCATGTGGCTGTGCCCAGTAGAGCAGACTCTAGGAAAATGATTCGGGAGGACTTGAGTTCCAGATAGTTACCCAGACGCTCCTAATGGTTCCAGATAGGAACAGTGATTCCATGGTGAAGCATCTGCCAAGGCCTGGTACGGTTATGGTGTGCTGCCAAATTCTGATCGGCCTATGCAGGGCGGCATTTGCCAAATTGTGACTGGCCTGAGCTGGTCTGAAATTACCAGATTTGTGATCTGCCCAGGTGAGATGCACTTGTTGAATTCTTCTTCGGCCCGTGCGGGCCATATCTGCTTAATCCCGGACTAGCCCATGTGAGATTGAAACTGCCAAGTGCGTAGAGTGCGTAATGTACGGGGGAAAGATGGCGGCCGGCTGCTGAGACCGGTCGGGAGCTCCGTGCCAGAGCTCTCTGGGATGGCGCTGTATGAAGAGGATGCAACTGAAGATTGACAATTGACAATTAACAGCTAGTCACGGCATGACATGACTTAGTCCCCGATGTACCAGAGTCTCTCCTACGCTAGCGGGATGTGTCTGTTTTCCGCTTGGACATCTACGCAAGCTCCGAGTTTATGTTTTTCCGCTTAGACTTCTATGCAAACTCCGAGTTTCTGAGCGGAGCGGTGCGATAGAAACTCACTTATTTCCCACTGGTTTCTTACTGGAAAAGGTCGGGCGCTTCTTTGGTTTCCCCATGCTGATTCCTTTCGGTATCCAAGCTCCCGCAGCAGAGGCATTGAGCTCTCGAGCCCTGAAGCGGAGACATCTCATCGGTGAATCGGCGCTCTACACAGGCGCAGACGCCGGGAAGTGGGAGGCAGCAGTGCAGGCTCGGCAAAACTGCAGGAGAGCAGTAAGCTGGTTTTCGATCTCCGTTAGAGGTAAGGCGAGGGGGGTTGATGTGCTGAGAAGTCGGGCTCGTCTTCTTGGGGGTTACGATAGCTTCGAAGTCCGGCAAAATAATTGGTTTAAGACGCAATTGCCCTGTCTGGAGTCCCTGATTAAGTTATATTGGCCCCAGTTTAAGAAAGTACTACAATTAGCCTACTCTCCTAGTTTGAGAGTCCTGAGCAAACTAAGTGACCCCGATAAACTCATTCTGGTAGATTACCCCGTGGGAGTTTTGGAAGATAAACACTACCTCACTACTCACAGTTCCAGTATCAATATACTATCAAGGGGAGGCTCATTGGAGTAAAAGTGGAGGGGGAGAAAGAAAGCTCAGACAGTGTTTCCTCATCTCCCGAATTGATAGAGCAGACCCGGATTTCAGCTAGCTTCCGTGAAACAGGTAAAATTGATACCAAAGTAGATAAAGTATTTATAGCGGATCCTGAACAAGCAGGAAAAGTCCACTTATTGTCTGAGGAACAGGCAATTTCTTAAGAAAACAGCTCCTCCGGTTCTTCAACAGCCTGTAATCCCGGTAATTACAAAGAGAGTTTCACGGAAGGCTCTGAAACTACAAATAGGAAAACCACTAAATAAAAGGGGGCCGGTAGAAGGGAAGCTGGAAGTAGGCGAAAGGGAAAGAAATTCCAAAATAAAAATCACACCCTCATTGAGGTCCTATTTCAAAGTGCAGTACAAGGCTCAAATTAAACCCGCTATAGAAAGCTCTGCCTCACGGGTACTAACAGAAGCTCTAATGGGTGACCCAAGTAACTCTCTGGCAGAGGTCTCCACGAGGGAGCTAGAAAACCAGGAGCATGAGGGGCCATTGACGCCGGCTTTAGCTCATGGCTTAACCCCGAGGCCATTTCCCTGCCAGAGCTTGAGTCAAGCTCTAAATACACCTCTGGACTCTTCTGGAACTGTATCTGTATCTGTCTCTAAATGTCCAGCTACGTCTCCTTCTTCAACCTTGGTGAATACCATAACTATCTCTGACTCTAATACTAACTCTAAATCTGACAACCCTTAGAGTGAATCAAGAAACAATATGGAGGTCTTAATTGAAAAGATGTTTGAGGAGATGAGATCCAGATTTAAAGTATCAGAGGAAAATCAAATTAAACTACATGACAGATTTGAATCTTTGAACTCAAAACTATTAGCGTTAAATGAGAGAGTCTCCACAGTGGAGGCAGAAGCTGTGGGCCTGACTAAGAGTTGAGTTAACAGAACGGAATATTAGAGACCTGAAAGCAAAGGACAAAAGCATAGAGGAAAAGCTGGAAGCCTTAGAAAACCAGCCCAGAAGGTCCAATCTGAGATTTCTTAATGTTCCGGAAGGACGGGAAGGGCCGGATATAAAGAAATGTATAATATCACTAATAGAAGAACATTTCCCATGGAGTAAAACCCTAGATCTGGAAAACGACATTCAGCGGGTACATCGTGATCCTTTTGGGAAACCCAAAGAGAGAAAGAACCCAAGAAAGATCCTGGTGAACTTTAGATCATACAATCTTAAAGAGAGGATCCTGAACGAAGCTCTAAAAAGTGGGGCATATAACAGAGATGACTGGTCTTTTAGGATCCGATCCGACAATGCGAAAGTGACTCAAGACAGGCAATGGGAGCTGGGTCAAAAAATGCCCGAACTAAAATCACTTGGGGCAACAGTCCAAATGAAGTTTCCAGCCTCACTCACATAATGTGGAGGAATAAGATGTATAACATCAGAGATCCTCTAGAAGTTGATTCTCTCTTAGGCAAATGCGCGATCAAATTCAAATACATTCTCATTCCTAGTTTGAATACACTTGAATACACTTTATACACTCAAAATTGAAGCAGTGGAAATTGTAAAAGCAATAACAGTAGCACCCTCAAAATAGCTCTTTTTATGAACTCAGGCACGGGGTTCAAAGTGGGCTATAATCAAGGCCCAAAGGAAAGGGAGGCTTTCCCAGGGAGGGAGTGTGTCTCCCCGTGCCTTCTTCTTACTTTTCTTTCTGTTTATTTTACATAACCACAACCACAATTCGTTTTTTGCACACTTAAGAAGGGAGGAGGGGGGGGGGGGCACACGGGGGATGGGAGCAAAGTAGGGAAAAATAAAAAATAAAGTCCTCATCTTAAAGGAAAGGAGACAATCAGGACCCAGCTGGTTAATAATGGAATTCAGATACTTAACAGAAAGAGATGGGAAGGAACCTAAAGAATATAAAAATAACTTCTTAGAATGTTAACGGGTTAAGAACTAAGAGCAGGAGACGGAAAATCTTTGAATATCTAAAATCTATTGATAGCGAAATTTTTAATTTACAAGAGACACACTTACTTAAAAAAGAGTGGGAGGAGATAATTAAAACTCTCCACTGGGTCGATGATTATGTATGCACTGACCAACAGTGTGTTATAAAAAGGGGTTGTTATCCTCATAAAAAAATCTTTGAAAGCAAGAATCTTATCATCTGAGACAGACCCTAAGGGGAGATGGGCGTTAGCTAAGATTAGTATACTTAATAACACCTTTATTATAGCTGGGTACTAGGGACCTAACACAGATGATCCTACTCCTCTACAAACACTATACTCCCAATTGAGTTCGGTAAATTCTCCTGTGATTTTGGGCGGAGATTTTAATATCATCTCAGATCCAAAAGCAGATCGAAATCCTAGAGGAAAACAGGCTTGCCTGCCAAAAATGAGGGAATGGTTGGGAATATACAGAAGGGATTTAAGCCTTATCGATGTATGGAAAGAGAAGGGCATCAAACAGGATAGATATACCTTTAATAACAAAAAGCTTGGTATACAATCGAGAATCGATTACTTTTTAATAGATCAGGGGTTAGTAGAAAAAATTCATAATGTGATTCATCTTCCCGCTCACCTCTCAGACCATTCAGCTGTCCAAATGACGTTAAAAATAACTAACGACATAACGATTCCGAGATGGACACTGGATCGTTCAGTTCTCCTAGACCCTGTAATAATTGACCAACTTACACAGGAGACTGAACTATATTTCCAGGACAACAACGGGAGTGCCTCACCCCAAACGGTCTGGGAGGCATATAAGGCAGTAATAAGGGGCAAGATCTATGGCCTAACTATCTATAAATCGAGGGAGGCAAAAAAAGAGATCCAGGGAATAGAAGAAAATATAAAAACACTGGATCAACAGATCTTGATAGATACATCATCACAGAGAAGTCAAGATATAATTAAGGAAAGGCTTAAACTGAAGGAAAACTTATCAATATTACTAGAAGGCAGAATCAAGGAGAGATGGGAAAGTAGTAAACTCGCCCACTATGAATATGGAGAGGGTTGTGGGAAAATGCTTGCTCGGAAGCTTAAAACAGACCAAGCTAGAAATAAAATAAGTAGTATAGATCCAACAGACAGTTCCCAAAATGGGTCAGAAGAACAAGTAATAAAGGATGAATTTTCAGCCTTCTTCTCCAACCTCTATACGGAGGGCTGTAATCCTAAAATCGAGGAAATAATCAAATTTCTAGACGCACAGAATATCCCAGTTCTAACCCCTGAGGAAAAAGAAATTTTAAATAGCGAAATAAAAACAGAGGAGGTAGACCTAGCGATAAGAAAATTAAAGAGAGGTAAAGCAGCAGGTCCTGATGCCCTCCCCAATGATTTCTACATAAGGCTAAAAGACACACTGGCCCCCCAATTAACAGCGCTATTTAATAAGATTTTTTATAAATAAATGACAGAATCCCGGAGTCATGGAATGATGCAACCATCTCTATCATTTTGAAACCAGGTAAAAACCCGAAAATATGTGAATCTTACCGCCCAATATCCATCTTAAATTGTGATTACAAGATCTTCACCCAAATCATGGCAAAAAGACTAGGGAAAATCGCGGGGTCACTAATAAACTCTAATCAGAAGGGCTTCGTGGCAGGAAGACACCTTCAAGACCTCACACACGAGTTGATCGGGGCAATTGATATCGCCATCATAGAGGAAATCCCTCTATCATTAAGTACGATCGACGCTGCTAAAGCGTTTGATAGAGTTAACTCGTGCTATTTAAGCGAGGTTCTAAAGAAGTTTAATTTGGGGGATAACATCGTAAAAGTCGTAGAAAACATCTACAACTCTCCTAGAGATAAAATACTAATTAATGGCAACCTAACAAATAATATCCTGATAGGTAGAGGAACACACCAAGGGTGTCCCCTCGCCCCCTTGCTTTTTAACTTCTATATTGAGCCGATCGCGGAATGCCATAGGAATCTCTCTTCAATCTCCCCATTTTGGTATCAAGGGTGGCATAAGAAAGTAGCTCTTTATGCAGACGACCTTATGATTTTTACTTCAGACTTAGAAGAGGCTCTTAAAACAACAGAAGAGACCTTAATAAGTTTTGGGAAGATTTCTGGTTACCAGATAAATCAAACAAAAACCGAAACTATAAGCTGGAATGAAAATTTTGTATCCCCTTTCTGTAAAGAAAAAATAAGATACCTGGGTATCGATCTAGTAAAAGATATTGATAAAATAACCCAAATAAACTTCCATAGGGTAGAGATTGAGTTAAAAAAGCTCTTGAAAGTATGGAGGGGTCTGCCTTTAACATTCCTGGGCAAATCTAACATCATAAAAATGGCAATTTTGCCAAAATTCACCTTTATTTTTAATGCTATCCCGCTCGAGTTTAATAGAGAAAACATAAAAAAGATGCAGGGAGATTTATCCAGCTTTATATGGTCTTCTAAAAAACAAGAATTGCATGGCATAAACTAAGGAGAACTAAGGAGCAGGGAGGTATAGCTAGTCCAGACCTCCTAGAATACTGCAGGGCCTTCCAATTTAAAAGTAGTAGAGTGTTGTTGGGCTCCTACGAAAACTACCCATTATTCCTACAAAATTTAACAAATAACACCAGCCATTTTTTGTATAAATTCGGTCACCCAAAGTTCTTCAAAAAAATTAAGTTGAAGGTCCTGAAATCAGCCGATAGACTGTGGTATTGTGTCAGATCTACAGTAGATATCCCCTTCTATAGCGATAAGGCCCCGATTTGGGATTCTCAGACTACACCAGACTGCCTTAGGGACAGTTTAGCGATTCCTCTAAAATCTGCTGGAATAACAGAATGGGGACAGCTCCTGTTTCAAAAAAAGCTTCTTGAATGGGAAATATTATCGCAATGTACAAACTCCACTCTTTCGAAATTCAAATATTACCAACTATTGAGTTGGAGCAAGTCTCTCAAAGAAACTAGGAAAGGTAATATCTCACTGGAAATAAAGATGCAGGCTAAAAAACCATTCTTGAAAGAAATATCCTTCTGGTACTGGGCCCTAATTTCGGCTGGGGAGGACGATTTCCGAATTCCAGAGAGTATCTGGGGAAAAGACCTGCCGACGCTGGATACAAGCAATTCATGGCAAGTATCTATGAGCAAATGCTGGTCGATTGGAACGTCTGCTGCTCTCAAAAGAAATCATTTGCTCACTATTCATAGAGCCTACTGGACTCCGAAAAGGCTATCCAAACTGAACGGGGCCACAGTGAAGAGCTGCCCAAAATGTGGTTTACAGATGGCTGACGACTTACATATGTTCTGGCGATGTCCCAGTCTTGATGGCTTCTGGAAAGATGTGGGTATTACCTTAGAAGGGGTAATGGGAAGACAACTTTCTGTAAGTATGGACCTATTTATTTTTGGGGTCACAAGTATGAATGTAGTAAGACCTTTTTCTAAAGCCCAAGAGAACTTAATTTTCATACTGATTCTTTTGGCAAGGAGGGAGATTTGTGTAAAATGGATAAACTCTGTCCCTCCGACCCATAATGAATGGCTGGCGTCAGTTTTGAAAGTATATAACACTTAGATAAAAATAAGAAGTTAGGCTCTAAAAAATACAAATTCTGGGATATTAGGGAAGAATTTCATTTTGGTGTGTATATTTAACGTATATATAACGTGGTAGTAATATACTTGGATTTTTCATTATACTCCACTGCAATGTCCAATGATTACGCTACCGCAACAATATTGAGGAAGGCTTGTAAGAGTAGCCATAATGGCTAGCTCACCCCAATCCGAAACAAGAATCCTCCTCCTTACAAGTATACGGATGTAAGGGGTTCCCTTTCTCAGAGATGCCGGGAAGTTGAGAAGGGCCCCTGAAAAATTCCTTACTTTAAACTGTTGCGTAATGAGGACTATAAAGGAAAGGGAAAAAAAAGAAACTGCCAAGTGTTTTTGGCACTGTTGGGCTTTGTATCTGATCCATCTGAGCCGGTGTTGCTCCATCTGCTCGCTATAGAGATCCTAAGGCAGGGTACTTACCAGTGCCCCAGGCCAGACTGCATCATCTAAGGACTGCTGCTTGGAGCACCCTGTAAGAAGAGCCTGAGCAGGCATGACACAGAACAATGCCCAGCCCCCCGATCAAAGGTACTCCAGACCTGCCCTCCAGTGTGCTGCTGCTCTTTGGAGTGTGTGAGCACAACCCAGAGTACCTGGCAGCCGGACGAGACCCAGAGAGTTAAGAGACTCGAAACCGCATGCACATACTGTTGGGGGGTCAATAAATAGCACCCGTGCTGAATGCACATTACTGCAGTTTACCCTAGAAGTAGAGGGATGAACTACCCAGAACCGGTAAGAGAGCCTGGGGATAGTGGAGAAACAGGCAGTGGGGTAGGAGCAGTAAATGCTGAAATTATGCCCATAAGTACTTTCTTTCTTGAAAATATAAGTCCTGGGCTGGACATTCACTTTATTGGGTGGTTTATTTGGTGTTGAACTCAGAGCTAGAGCATCTCCATACTACCTACTGACTACTAGCCCTCACTATACTGATAGCAAAGTGCAGAAAGGGTTGTACTTGGACTGGTTTGCAGAGCCATAGTAGGACAAGCCCAGGCATGAACCCAACCTCCTCAGTTGGAGCCAGAAGACCCTACCTTTCAAGGCAGACCCCCAAATGGGTCAGACACTCATAGAAACAACCCTGTTCATCAAATAGCATATTCAAGTCTTATTATTGGTTATTCAGTTTTTATTTTTTCAACTAAAAAGACACCAATTTGACGGTCAACAAACACTTAAAAGTATCGCTTAATGTAAAATAAAAAATATCAAATGACAAGGATACAAATAATATGTTTGAAATATAAATAATGACGAATAGGAGTCTACAGAGTCAAACAATTTAACAGACATTTACCCCCTTTTCATTGTAAATTGCAACAGAATTCATATAGCGCTTACTACCCCTGACGGGGTGTCAAGTCGCTTTTCGGTGAGTAGCATGCTACTCCGGAACCTAAAAAGGATTAGTTGTGAGTTAGTATAGGGAAATGTGTTAATTTGAGTGGTGGACATGTGAGTTTGTTAGTTGGATTGAATAGGATAATCGAGGGATAGAAGAGGGAAGAGTCTAGAAGGTGTTATGTGGGAGATCATAGTAGTAAGATGTGGTTTAGGATGAGCAAAAGGAGAGATGGAGGAGGGGTGAGTCTCTAGAAGGGGAATCATAGTAGTAAAATGAGGTTTGGGATATGGGAGGGAAGAATTCAGAAAGGGTTTCTTGGGAGATCATAGTATCAAAATAATAGGCCAATATCCTCACTGAGGACGACTACGGAAAAATGTATAGATTTCTTCTCCCAAACCACTAAATACACATCCCAGCCATGGCCAATGCTGATATGGAGGTTAAGATTGACGTTGTTGACATGCTATCGTACTGGCATATCAAACGTGGTGTCTCTTACAGTGCCAGAAATAAAGGCACTCAATTGAAAGTCATTATTTTCCATAGTTTGAAGGCAGTCATTATAAGGGAACCCATAGTCTAAATCAGCTGTGAAATATTTTTTGTATTTCAGAGGAACTATCATTTCCCTCAACAATCGTCACAAAAAGACTTGCCCTTATTCAGGTCTGCTCACCTGACTATTGACGCAAGTGTTAGGAGCAGGCACCTTCACACATATCCCATCAAGAAAAGTCATCTTCTTTCCAATAACTCTAAATAAACCTGTGTCAAATGCATGCTAAGTCATGACTGTTCCCCCTCCTAAACCATATATGTTGTGTGTCAAGACCTGGGCTTTTATTCAACATGCGGAGGGCAGGAAATCAAAGAAAATCAACCAGACAAAGTTTGCACTTTAGTCACACCTCGCAAAAATATACCTGTTAGTATGTATGGATGAGGTGGGAGAGGTTATGAGCAATACTTGGAGTGCATCAATGTGAAGATGGAGGAGCAAATGGGAAGAGAATATGACCACACACGCACAGCAATTGAGTGCTCAGAACAAAAATAAAAGTAGATACATGATGGGAGCAATGTAAAGACACAACCAATCCAATAAGAAAGATGGTTAAGAAGGTATACTGCAGGGGGCAGACAAGCAAGAGAAAAGTAAGACACGTCTTTGAATATGAAGCAAGCTAATGACAATGTCATTCAAGATGACCAACGATGAGCAATGGTCTGACCCAAACCCTGCTCTGAATATGGTTCTGCAACAACAGACGGCTGTAGAGGTGAAACCCAAAAACACATACATAAACAGAAACCATTCTTAGGTCCCCTTTACACACCACTCTGCCCCGACGGAGCATGGAACCGATAATGGCATTGGCACAGTTTACAAAGATCTACAATAAATAAACAAGCATTGACAATGCCAATGGGTCTGGATTCACTACAGTTTTGTATGACAATGTAAAGAATTACAGGTAAATAGTGTGGCACTGGATATGTATTTGTGTGGAAACAAAGAGCTATAGAGTGGCATTGGTGTTCGGCAGACCCTAACTTGGTTAAGGCCTTCAGCTCTGCCTGGCAGATCCGAGCCAAGGTCCCCTCCGCGATCTCAGGGCGGCGAAACGACAGTCCGAGCAGACAGGGCAGCCACTGGTGGCCATTATATATATAAAGAACGTGTACTTTTATTTAAACAGAGATCTTTATTAAAGGGATCACATATAGGACTTTAAAGAAAATGAGTAAGGCCAGTAGTGCAACATTGTTCGCATCAATGCATAATTGTGGGCCAATTATATTGTACAATAGGAAAATTGTTTAATTTAATGACGGTAAGGGAACAGTCACAGTTCTGTTTTGTTTTCTTTAAAAATGAATATTATAGAATAGTTTGTCTGATGTTTTAATTTACATTGTAAAGTGCCTTGTATAGTCGTATTCTATTGTAGGAATGACAGCTTGTACAAATTTCAAGAAAATTAGAAGGTACCTGGATTTTTGTAGTCAAGGAAAATCTGCCTTAGGCAACTATTTGCTTGAGTGGTTTATCCACCTATGTTTCATACCAACATTCAGTGCATACATAACATATATATTTCGTAATAAAGCAAAGCAATAGCAAGAATCAAAGAAGCAAAACTTACCAAATAGTTTCAGGTAAAGCTAATGTAAATGACAACAGTGCTAGAACGTAAACTAGTGTCCATGTCATTCGGTTATAATATGAGGTATACTACCTCCCTATAAATCTTTGTATTTTCCAATTACAGGTGCATTCGTACGTCAGAACAAACCCTGAAATAAGACAATCAAAAACCTAGTTGCTTTTAATAATTTACAACAGACTAGTGCTAGTGGAGGAAAAGTGTGGACAAATATACCTGACCAGTTCATCCATAGAGCATTGCCCAATGACTTAGTGTGGGTACATGGATGCAATGTTTTAGCATGTTGTGTTCTCTAAGGTGGTGAAGATCTCAAATGTGACTCCCAGCATTGAAAGTACTGTTGAGGAACTTGGTCATTTATACCCCATCTGTGAGTTTGATGATACGTTCAGCTGAGCAGGTCTGCAAATTTGTTGTGAATTCCTGGTAAATGAGCCACTAGGAGAAAGACTGGATGATAATTTGCCCAATGTCATCCCATCTGTGCCCCTGTTTTGGGATGTAATACAGGTTATGTCTGGATGAGCACTGTTTTCTTGAGAATCACTGTGTACAATGATTGTAGATGCTACTGTACTGGCATTAGTTCCACAAAACTGCTGTGCAGCCCTTGTTAGATAGGTGACCATTAGCCATGAATTGTGAGGTGGCCCAAACATGCTGCCACCCTGTAAGAGAGGTCTGTGGTAATGGTCACTTGAGGCTGTGGGTTGAGGAACAACCTTCCAAACAACAAGTTAATGTTTTCCACCATGTTAACTTGTGCCTAACTGCGTTCTACCAACACTATATTGCCCCACTGACTACTCACTAGTGGCTAGGATAAGCAAATCTCTAGTGGGCACATGCGTAAGCGAGCATTTGGAACTATTGCAATGCAAGGTAAGCATTTCGACAAGTTTTATGATCATTTCCAACTTCAGAGATCATTCCCAACTTCAGAGAACATGGCCTCGGGCAAAGGGAAAGAGCCTTTGAAATGCCCTCACTTACGTTGTTGTGGTAGGCTTTGCCTATTACTGTGTTCAGCACAGTGGGCAAAAACATCTGTGTTTCATGAAGTCAGGGGTGCAATTGTTTTTGTCCTGGACTGTGAAACCTATTTCCTGGAGTAGAGACACTGCTTGCCAAGTGTGAATGAGACAATGCTGTAGGCTGGTGCTATTTACATGTCAGTCGTCCAGATATGTGAAGAAATTAAAAGTATTGCAGCGAAGGTGCACTGCAACCACTGACAGACATTGTGTGAATACCTGTGGGGCTCTTGTGACCGCAAAGGGTAGTACTTTGAATTTATATATTTGTTCCACTTATCACAAACCTAAGGTACTGGTAGAGTATCAATAGGGATGTGGAAGTAGCACCCCTGAAATGGAGGGTCATCATATAATCCCAAACGCAGAACAACAGGATGAGGTCTTGCAGAGTTGTCATTATGAGGTGCTCTGAGAATGTGAGAAGTTTTAAATCTGCCTCATAAATAGGGCTGAAAGGCTGCTTCATTAGTTGCGAGAGTACCACATTGAGTTGGCATTCTGGAGGCGGGACTCTTACTGGAGGGATTGTTCGGAAGAGCCCTTTCATGAATTGCTTCACGAGTCTTGAAGAACAAAGACAAAGCCTACAAAGAGCGTCTTTATCGGGCAATTGCAGCAAGGTGGATGTTTACTAAAGCACACAACAGGCCTGATTTGGCCGGGGAGAGAAGATATGGTAGGATTTGCTCTGGAGTAGCGTGGAACGGATGCAAGCTGTTCTGTTGACACTAAATTCAAAACTTTTTCCATTTTAACTTGCAAGTCTTGTTGGTGCCTTTTGCTCTAGCCTGGAGAGAATATCTTTGCATTTGTGTGTGATACGGAGATTCCGAAATTTGTAGAATTCAGGAGCCATGTGTGCAAACTGAGCTAATCTGGTTCTGGATGGCATATTTGACCCCTGTTCATGCTCAGAAGAGATGGCGCAGTGAGAAGGCAAATAGGTTTGATCTCCGAGAGGAGGCGAAGCTCCAAAAGCCAGTGCTGCCAGGGCCACTTGATCGTGATCAGCAGGAGACCACAACGTTCTGTCTTCATCTTGGTGAGGACCCTGGGAATCAAATGGGGGTTGGGGGGGTGTATGACTTTATCCCTGACCAACACCATCTATGCTGGCATGGAACAGTATTGCTGATCGTTGCAAAGAGATCCAGCATTGATTTCCCCCATCGTGAGAAAACCTTGTCCAGTTGATGCTGGTCCAGTTCTCACTCATGGCAACTGTCCTTTGGCCTGCTGAGAGTGTCTGCCAATGTATCGCGAAGTCCTGGAACGTATTTAGCTTTCAGAGATAACCTGTGTTCTGTAAGCAAAGTCCAAAGCTCTTGAGCCTCTTGAAAGGGTGTGAAAGACCTGGTTCCTCCCAGTTTGTTGATGTAATACATGATGCTCGTGTTGTCCATATGAACCAAAACAGAGGATCCTGCGATCTTTGGAAGTAAAGCTTGCAGGGAGAGGAATATGGCTTTGAGCTCCAGGCTGTTGATGTGCATAGTTTTTTAGATTTGCCCTGGATTTGGAGGCCTTGCAAGTGGCCTCCACAACCATCCAGAGATGCATCCTTAGTGATGATAAAATCTGGAAACAACGGTAGGCAGGTGGGGCCCTCGGAGAAATATGGTTTGTGATACCACCATTTCAATGCTTTCCTCATGACCGGGATTATTGAGATCAAGTTTTCGAAGGATTCCGTTGCTTAAACCCACTGTAGTTAAAGCTCCTCTTGTAACAGTCTCATTTTGAGGCGAGCCAATGGAAGCGACTTGTACATCATGAGTGATGTAAAATGTGAGATCATAAGCAGTGCATTGAGGGAGCATAAATTATAGTTAGCTCAGGTAAATATAACTGCTGAATTTCTGTGGTTTTATCTGAGCGAAAGCTGTGCTTAACTGTAAGGTCCCTGTAACCTTTGTTTTTTTCTGTGAATTTCGAAGGTTTTTTAAGGAAAATATTACGTACCCAGTAAGCATTTGTTATTGAAATGTAGAGCTGTAGATACACATGCTTTGCATACTCCTGCCATCTAGTGTTGAGTCTGGATGTTTGCAAGTTTTTTCTTCTTCGAAGAAGTCTTTCTAGTCAAGAGGTAAGTTGACTCCTCCTTTCGGTGATGGTGCGCATGGGCATCAACTCCATTGTTAGATTGTTTTCCAGCAGAAGGTGAGAAAGGAGTTAGTAAGTGTAGAATAAAGATGTCCATGCATATGTATAAGAGTAGGAATCGGCAACAGGTATAGGTACCCGGGGAAGCGGGTGGGCGCATGTGAATTGTCAGCTCAACCTGTCAAGAACAGATGCTTACTTGGTAAGTAACATTTTCCGTTGGCAGTTCGGGCTTGACTGTTCCCATGAGGCACAGGGTCAGACTGATTTGCATATAGCCATGTCTGAACTGGGGTGGAAGAGTGGGCTAAAGAACGGTGATGGATTAAACCCAGATCTTTTGACTGGGTGGTGTGAGTGTTTGATTGATTCAGATGCTCCGTCCATCACCACCCCCTTTTGTACCGCTTTTGGCCGCCATAAGTGTGGCAGGGTATGCTCAGACGTGAGTCCCTTGCTCACTTTGCCACTGGATTCAAGCAAGCCGGGCTGAAGAAGGCTGGAATGCCAGAAACCGGTCCTCGGAAGCTTGTTTCCGGTCCAGGGAAGACATGGCTTGGCAGTTCGGGCTGGACTGTTCCCATGAGGCACAGGGTCAGACTGATTTGCATATAGCCATGTCTGAACTGGGGTGGCAGAGTGGGCTAAAGAACGGTGATGGATTAAACCCAGATCTTTTGACTGGGTGTGAGTGTTTGATTGATTCAGATGCTCCGTCCATCACCACCCCCTTTTGTACCACATTTTCCGTTCAAGGCATGTGAGCTGTAGATCACATGCTTTGCATAGACTATACACCAGTATTCTCCCAAAGCGGTGGCTGACCTGTAGCTGTTGCAGTTGTCTGAAAGAGTGTTCTAAGTACTGCCTGGCCTACATAAGCTTGCTGCCTCGCTAACACATCTACACAATAGTGCATGGTGAATGTGTGCGGTGTAGACCATGTAGCAGCTTTACAGATGTCAGCTAAGGGAATGTTTCTTGCCTTTGTGTGGTGGAGAAAACGCAACAAAGAGTTGTTTTGTGAAATGGTTTTGTTCTTTCTATGTAATATAGCAAAGCTCTTCTAACATCCAAGGTGTGTAGAGCTCGTTATGCCACTGAATCTGGTTGAGGAAAAAACACAGGTAACTCAACCAATTGATTGATGTGAAAGGCAGATACTACTTTAGGTAGCAATTTAGGGTTAGTACGAAGAACCACTTTGTCTTTGTGGAGCTGGAAAAAATGTTCTTCTATGGTTAGTGCCTGTAGCTCACCAAAGTACCTCAGTGAGGTAATTGCAATGAGGAAATTGCAGTTCACATTTATGCATTGGTTCAAATGGTGGACCCATTAATCGTGTAAGGACTATGTTAAGATTCCACATTGGGGCCGGTGGAAGTCTTGGTGGTATTACTCTTTTTAATCCTTCCATAAATACTTTGATAACTGGTTCTCTAAACAGAGACAAATGCTGTCTATTTTGTAGGTACGCAGCTACTGCAGCGAGATGCAAGCGGATGGATGTGTACGCTAATCCTGACTGCTGCAAGTGTGGTAAATAAGAGATATTTTGTATGGAAGCATCCAAATGATTGCTATTGTTATTATTAGAATATATAACAAATCATTTCCATTTAGCTGCATAACAAGCTCTTGTAGTAGGCCTCCTGGCTTCTTTTATGAAGGCCATACAGTCTGGTGGAAGATTCAGATAACCAAACTCTAGGACTTCAGGATCCAGATCACTAAGTTGAGTTCTTTGGGATCGGGATATCTTATTTCTCCATGGCTCTGAGTGAGGAGACTGGATTTGAGATGTAGCTTTTGATGTGGAACTACTGATAGCTCCAACAGGGTTGTGAGCCAAGGTTGACGGGTCCATGTGGGAGATACTAGGATTAGTGTGAGAGATGTTTGTCTGAGCTTCCGAACGTCTAGTAGAATAAGTGGGAGAGGCGGAAAAGCATAGGCAAATATCCCTTACCAGTTGATCCATAGTGCATTGCCTATGGAGAATGGGTGTGGATACCTGGAGGCGAAGCTTGGGCATTTTGCGTTTGTGTGTGGTGAATAGATCTATTTGGAGGAAACCCCATACTGAAAATATAGGAGAAGAACTTGAGGGTGAAGGTCCCACTCGTGGATTTGTTGCTTCTCTGTTGAGAAGGTTGTCAATTTGCTTGTTTACTCCTGGAAGGTATTCGGCTAGGAGATACATTTTGTAGTGTGTGGCCCACCTTCAAATGGCTTGTGCTAGTAATGGCAGTTGGAGTGTGTGTGTCCCCCCTGTTTTTGTATATAGTACATGGCTGACATGTTGTCGGTGCGAACTAGAACAGCTTTGCTTTCAAGATAAATTTGAAAGGCTTTCAGCGCTTGAAACACTGCTAGCAGCTCTTGGTGATTTATGAGGAGATGTATTTGCTTTTGACTACACAAGCCTTGAATTGTGTGATCCTGGAGAAGAG
Organism: Lissotriton helveticus; assembly: GCF_964261635.1. Taxonomy (NCBI): domain Eukaryota; kingdom Metazoa; phylum Chordata; class Amphibia; order Caudata; family Salamandridae; genus Lissotriton; species Lissotriton helveticus. The sequence continues at coordinate 1,337,450,134 of NC_136069.1, read as the reverse complement.
CTCCCCAACCAGTAAGCAACGCAACCGCTGTTCGCACTGTCTGTGGAACAGGGTCGATGAGGGGCCGCCCTTTGGACAGATTTTGTGGGTTACACCACTGCAGAGAGCGATGGGGGCAGCCGTTTACCAACACTAGATCGGTTAACTGACCCTGCGACTGGTTCCACTGACTCGCTCAGCATTGTTGAAGGGGATACACGTGAAGCCTTGCACGAGGAACACTCATGATGCAAGATGCCATAATTCCCAGCAGTTGCATGAACACTTGAGCTGGTAATGAATGGTTGGGCTGCAACTGAGTGATTAGAGCCTGAATATTGCGAATGTTGGCTGCATTGGGACAAGCTAGAGCTTTTTGAGCATCTAAAGTGGTTCCCACATAGGTTTGTGTGGGAGACACTTTGGGTAAGTGCTGGCTTTGATGAGCCAGTCGTCCAAGTACAGGAAGACATGAATGTGTTATCTTTCCTAGGTGAGCAGCGACTACTGCTAGGCATTTGGTGAATACTCTGGGAGCAGTGGTGACTCCAAATGGAAGCACCTTGAACTGATAAATGCTGCCCCACTATCACAAATCTGAGATATTTACGATGAGTGGGATGTATTGGAATATGAAAATATGCATCCTTTAAGTCTAGAGTAGACAAAGTCGCCTTGCTGTAGTAGCAGGGGCATTTGTTGAAGTGTCACCATGTGAAAATGATCTGATTGTATGTAATGATTTAGTTCTCTGAGGTCTAGAATGGGTCTGAGAGAGCCGTCCTTTTCGGGTATTAGAAAACATAGCAGCTGACCCTTGATATTTTAGCAGTACAGGCTCTATGGCTCCCTTTAGTAGGAGAGACTGAACCTCTTTTTTGATGAGGTGTAGATGCTGTGGTGGCATTGTGTGAACGTTGAGGAATGTTTGGAGGATCGTTGGTAAGCTCCAGGCAATAACCAGATTGGATAATTCCTAGCACTCATTTGTCTGTAGTTATTGCCAGACAGGGAGGAATTGAGGGGGGAGGGAAGAGGAGGCAAGCCACTGTGTTAGGTGAGGGGAGGTACGTGTTGAGGAGCCTTTACCCCTACCCTTCCTGGTGTTGCCTCTGCACCCTCCTCTAAAGAAACTTCTTGAAGAGGTGGACTGATTGTTGCCTTTGTATGGTGTAGAGGCAGTGTCGGACTAGATTATTTTTTAACCCGCGATAGAAGAAGCAATGAAAGGAACCCCTATTGGAAGGGGACTGAAGGGCTCCCATATATTTTGCAACATCTGTGTCCTTTTTCATTTTCTCTAAGGAGGAGTCTACAAAGAGATGTGTGTCGAACGGTGTGATCAGAATGGAAGCTTGGACTCCGGGTTTAAACCCGGAAATTCTTAACCAGGCGTGTCTTCTTAATAAAACACTTGCATTAATGGCCCTAGCTGCAGTGTTGGCGGCATCTAAAGCACACCTAATTGACAAATTAGTCTTGAGCTTTGGATTTATGTTAATCTGGTAGGAATTGGAGTATTGCTCTTTTTCGTCCCAGTGTGCCCTGTCGTACCTGGCTAGAATGGCCTGGGTGTTAGCAATACAGCAGTGATTTGCTGCTTGGGCGGCTACTTTTTTCCCTGAGGCATCTATTAGTTTAGATTCTTTGTCTGGGGGGTAGGGAGGGGGGAGCGGACGTTTGTGAGTTTGCCCGTTTACAGGCATTAGAAACCACTCTAGAATCTAATGATAATTGGCCTTTAATATAAGCTGGACCTGATGGTGCAGGTTTATATTTCTTAACTATTCTAGGAGTGAGAATGCGTGCATGAACCTGGTCTTTAAATGCCGTCCACATGTCTCAAAATACCTTTGATTATGGAGAGTGTGTAGCTTGATCTTTGTGAAGTACTAAGTGTCTCAAAGAGATAGTCCTCCTCTAGAGATTCCTTATGTAATTGACCCCCATGATATTCAGCAGCCCTATTTAATAGCTCTATAGAGCCTACATCATCATCTGGTGGAGAAGGTTTTGTAAGATAAATGTCAGGATCATTATCTGTGGGTGAATAATCTGTATTATAATCTGTCCAGGGGTCTACATGCATAGTATCTCCCCCATCACCATCTTCCTGATCATCAGTTGTTTGTGGTTGTGGTGAATTTGTAGGTGTTATCAGTACATTTTTGTTTTGTGGGGAAGGAGGTGATAGAGGAGGAGGAGAAGGGTTAGTACCAACATGTTTAAGGAATAAATTAAGTGTCCTCTGGCTCTGGTTTGCGTTTAAGTGGCAATTTGGTGGAATATGTCCCGTTTTAGGGTTAAATAACAGTTCTTTTTGTTTCAGGTCCCGTTTGGAAGGCGGGACGTCGAACTTTGGCTCCTGCTGTGGTAAAGGTGTATTTTTGCGTCTAGATGCCAAGATTTTCGGTGGCTGTGTTTTCGGTGCAGAAGCTTTCGGATCCGAAGAAGCTTTCCATTTTGTTGAAGGAGCCGGCTCTGAGACTTAAATTTTTTTAAAAATCTTTTTATTAAGACATCAACAATAAATGAACATCAGGTGACAATTCAAACTGTTGCAGGTTTCATTATTACTTTCCATACATCAAAAGATACAACACAGAATAGTATAAGTGGATCAAGGGGACTCGTGCACTTCTTGGTCATCTTGGCGTATCGGGGGCTCACAGATATCTCCACGGTAGTGATTCCAAGCCTCCCAAACTTTCCCCCACTTTGCAGGACACCCACTAGCAGCATATACTGAGCGTTCTCTAAACATGCACCAATCCAAATCCTCTGCCCATTTCTCTACCCGGGGTGACTGACTTGCTCCCCACAACTGAGCAATATTACGCTTCGCTATCATGCATGCTAATGTCGTCCACTGCTTTCTGAGCGTATTCAGATCTGTGGGCTCACAAACATTCAGGATACACCTGCGAGCCTCTGGCCTTATCTCTACCCCCAGGACCTCCCGCATCTTATCGTGGATCTTCTCCCAGTGTGTCTGCACCACTGTACAGTGCCACAAAATATGCATAAACGTTCCAAGTTCCCCGCATCCCCTCCTGCACTCACCATCCTCCGAACGGCCCTTACGGATAAGACTCAGCCCCGTAACATATGACCTGTGCAAAATCTTTAATTGCACCAGCCTGAGCCGCATCTCTATTGCCACCACCCGTGGAGAGGAAACCGCCTCCCGTCAGTCCTCCTTTTTGAACTCCAGCCCATCCTCATTCCAGCGCGCTTTAATAAGTGCCAGTGGATCCTCCATATTATTTATGAGTTTCCTGTATATTAAAGAGATGTTCTTCTCAGGGAGGTGACTGTCCAACACCCGGTCTTCGAGGGGGGAGGAGTCGGGAAGCGATGTATCTTTGGGAATATGTGTGAGCAGTGCATGACTAATCTGAAGGTAGCAGTAGTGTGAAGGTGGTACTGCTGCTGAAGAGACTGGAATGTGTGGACCGTGCCGCCTCCCCAGACGTTTTTAATCTGTGTGATCCCAATGAGGTCCCATTTATCGAAGCCTTTAGACTTCCACAGACTGCCCAGTTTCTCCGAACTCCACAGCGGGGTGACGAGTGTAAGCCTCCCTCCCATTTCAGATATCTGTTAGTCGCATGCCACACCTGAACAGCATGTGCTGTGGGTCCCGCTAGGGGGAATCGACAAGGCTTGGCATAGAGCGCTCTCGTATAGTCTTGCACTTGCCAGCAGTCCGTTGCGTATCCCGGGTCCCCGGAGGGACTGTAAAAAGCGTGATTCATCACGGCTAACTGCGAAGCCCAATAATATTTACGTAGGTCTGGTAGACCTATCCCTCCGCCGTACCAAGGAAGCGTAAGTTTAGTGAACGTGATACGGGACTTCCCGTCCCACAAAAGCTGCCTCTGTAGGGTCTCTATGTCTTTAAAGTAGGAGGCCGGGACGGGGTCCATCGCATTTTGAAGTGCGTACAAACACCGGGGAAGGGCCAGTATTTTAAAAAAGCACTGCTCTACCCAGAAGGGAAAGCGGCAGCACCTTCCATCACGCCACATCTCCCCTGAGCCGAGTCAGTGGGGGCCCCAGGTTGTTAGCAAATGGTAGTTTCGGGTCAAGCGTTACATAAATGCCGAGGTATTTAAACCCTACCGGCTCAATCTGTATCGGGCAAGTATGTGGAATTATCAGCGGGTACCCCTGAGAACAAAAAGAACCGATTTTGACCAATTAATTGCGAAGCCCGAGTATCTCCCAAAAATCGCAAGCACATCTAGGAAACATCAGTGATCCCCTCGGATTAGTGAGATAAAGCAAGATATCGTCCGCATATAATGAGATCTTGTCCTCCCAGTCCAGCGTCCAGCGCAGGCCACGAATCGAAGGGTCCCACCGAACCCACGCCGCAAGCGGCTCCAGGGCCAAGGCAAAAAGGAGCGGGGGACAGGGGACAACCCTGCCTCGTACCCCTGCCGAGGGGGAAGTCAGAGGATTTTCAATTATTCACAACAACTCTGGCCAGAGGGGCCGCGTATAGAAGACACACCCAGGTAATAAACTCAGACCCAAAACCCATCTTCCCCAACACCGCAAATAATTCTGAGACTGGTTTTAGTTTTGAGGCCGAATGTTTCGGCTCAGTGCCTGAGTGAGGCCGACTCGATCCCACGCCGGAAAGCTTTTGTGTGCGTTTGTTTCGGTGCCGAGCCGGAAGGCAGGGCGTTGGAAACATTTTCTGGGCGCTGACCTTGACCAGAAGGCAGAAGTGGGACCACAGCCTTTTCCTTGGGTTGACTAGTTTTTTGGGGCAAGGAAGGTTCAGTACTCACGGTACGCTAATCTTGCGGAATCTCTGCGACCATATCGGGGCCAGATTCTGAGACGGAAACAATCTCCTCCTGTTCTTTTTCCTCGGCTCCTAGTGCATCGTAAGTCTCTTGTTCGGAACCTTCGCTGAAGAGATACGGAATGGAGCCGATGTTTTGACTTTGCATTTCGTGACGTCAAGCCAGACGGTCACGGAGCGTTTTCTGCGTTTGGAAAGATCTACACACATTGCAGTTCTGTTTGTTATGCTCTGGGGAGAAGCACAAGTTGGACACTTTGTGTGAGTCGGTGCGAGGAAACTTTGCTTGGCACCTGGGACAGAATTTAAATGGAGTCCAATCCATGGACTGCGAGGTGGACCGACGCAGCTAGGCCTGAATTTCCTGATCGAAAAGAGTTTTATAACAGATACGCGAAGAATGGGATACGCAATCGAAAACAATACCGTCGAGGGTACGTGGATTGCGCACCGAGGGGAACCAGAGGAATGGTTTCAGCCGGAACACAGCAACACACGTTTGAACCAGATGGCAGAAAAACACAATCTAACAATGGAGTCGATGCCCTGCGCACTATCACCATAAGGAGGAGTCACCTTACCTCATGACTGGAAAGACTTTTTCGAAGAAAAACAACTTGCAAACATCTAGACCCAACAATAGATGGCTGGAGTATGCAAAGCATATGATCTACAGCTCACATGCCTCGAACAATTTATTTCCTAATTTTAACCTGTAACCTTTTTGGGTGGGTGTGTGATTGGCTGAATAGGTGTGATTGGCTGAATGGGTCTGTGAGTGGGTGTGTGAGTCACTGTATGGATCTATAAGTGGATGTGAGTGGCTGTATGGGTCTGTGAGTGTCCACAAAGCATTTAAGGTCATCTTTCAATGTGGAATTGCTGAGAAAACACACTAGCATCGCCTTTGTCAAACCCAGGAGGTCAGAATAAATTGTCCTTTACAGAAGTGGTGCTTCAATTGGGGCACCTGCTATGTTTATATATGCAAGTTATACATTTAGTAAGTTAAGTAAGTTAAGTTTATATATGGAAGTTACCATTGAAGTTTATTTCTGTAAAAAGTAGGCAGGTCCTCATGCCAGCTTTCCCTGCAACAGCTCTCCTGTCCAGCTTACCTGCAGTCTGCTATCCTCTGCTGCCTGTCTACCTGCTGCCCTCTGTTTGAGCCGCCTCTGCTTGTTTTTCTGCCCTTTGTTTTGCCTTTTCAGCTCCTTATTCAGCCCTCTGTTTTGCCTTCACTGCTCGTTTTCCTAACCTCTGTTTCCCCACTTCTGCTTGGTTTCACCTTTTCAGTTAATTTTTCTGCCCTCCATTTTGCCTTCACTTCTTGTATTCTGCCCTGTGTTGTCGTCTTCTGCTGTTTTTGTGGAGAAGTGTGGCTGTGGAGAAGTGTGGCTCAATGGTTAGAGCAGGCAGACCTCGATGCAGAGCTCTGGCCAGGGACCAGGGTTCGATTCCCGCCTCGGCGGGTCTCGGGCTCATTAATTCCCCTGACCGGATATTCTTACCTCAGTGCCTATTCTGATCATGGGTCCCACGCTGCAACTCTGGGAAATAGCTTGCTTAGTCTCCACAACGGCCCCCACAACGTGAGGGATGCCTGGTCTGCACCATGGGGGTGCCCAGGAGTGGACACTTCACAGGGAAAGCCAGGAAGGGTTCCCTAGCGGTATTCGTACAAGCGCCGGGAAACCCACTGCGGGTAGCTGTGCGCTATACAAGTACAAAAAACATTTACATTTGCATTTTCAGCTTGTTATTTTTCTGCTCCTTTTTCCACCCTCTATTTTGCCTTTTCTGCTCATTTTTCCGTCCACTGCATTGCCTTTTCTGCTCTGTTTTGCCTTCTGCTGCTCAGGGAAAATCAAACCATTGCCTTGGAGGATTTATGGCTCCAAGTCCAGATATTTCATACATCCCTTCTATCATATGTGGTTCAGTAGGCTGGGGTGGCCATGCACCTGCCAACTCACGCATGCTGGGTTGATGTGCTTTGGAATAGATTCCTTAATTGTCCTTTAAATTAAATACGGGAAGGGCCTGGACAAATAAATGTAATGTGAAAAAGTGAGATACTGGTCTTGCCCTCACCTTTCCAAAGATACAACCCAACAAGAGGGACCGCTTAATATGTACACATTGTTGTCCTTCTATGTCACTTCTCAGCAATGCACACAGTGACAAAAGACACCAATGGCATCCTCAAATTGGTGAGTGTGGACTGAAGGTAAACATTATTCCACCGTTGACTCTGCTGGGGTGGAAGCAAGAAAACCAGTGTGTAGTGCCTTATGGCATTTCCAGAGCCCAACCATAGTACTGTGGATGGAATTTTAGTGACTGCATTTTTCAATTGCTTACATTAAAGAAAAAGGGAATACTGTGGAATGTAAAGGTGTGTGTGAATTTCAACTATTTCAGCTCTCCACAAAAATTGCTAAATAGAAAAATATCAAGTCATCTTGACAAACAGACATCCACAATCTTCTGGTCACCAACTTTCTGATCTTCAGAATGAACCCACTGAATAGAACCATAACTGCAGTGGCGAACAAACAACTAAAAAAATACTGCAAACATAAGTTCAAATGAAAGAAGTTGTAACCACAAATCCTAAACAATTATTTCATAAAAGGATACATATGAACTCCAAGTTCACCTCCACCTTCTGCAACAGTCTCAATTATTTTCTTCATTACTTCTGCATGCCTATTAAATCAATGAACAATAGTTTCTGTTATAGGGAAAATATTCCATTGAACAAACAGTAGAATATTTAATTACTTTTTGTCTACAGCAAACCTGGTGAAACTGGGCCTTTTTAGATATCAGGATACCACAAATTTTTGAAATGGTGTAGAACGATGCATAAAATATGAAGGAAAAATGTACAGAGAACCAAATTGTGCAATTTTTCTATTCAGAACTTGACTAGCAATGGTAAAGTCGGATAAGAAATTCATGTACAAATGACAAGCTGCTTACATTGGCACGATAAACCTGTTAAGAGGCGCCCACTCAATAATTTAAACATACAAAAACATAGGTTGCCACTTCTCCCTTGAGAGAGTACAAATAGATACTTTTAAACATTCACAGAGATTAAGCTATTTCCTCTCACAACTGAGACCTACCTGTAAAAGAAAACAAGACAACTGCATTCTCATCGACCCTTTTTGATGTCTTTGATGTCTAAATAGCACCATTTCAAATACATTGTATAAAGCATGCAAAAAGAGTAGAATATCAATACCTTTTGGCCCTTCTCAAAGAACCATCTTCATACTTTTATGCAAATTTTAAGTATCTCAGTTTTGGTTTTGTTTGTTAAGAATTTCAAGAAGGCATTCTGATTCGGTCAGAGTTATGAAGTAATGGTATGGGTTACTTGCAATGAATGGAGTATGTGATGGGTAGAGAAGCAATGTCATACTCCCAACAGCTGGCTTTTCTCCAGGTCCATAGAGCAGGCCAAATCCAAAGCCCCCATTTGCAGCTCTGGAGGAAATGAACACCTAATATGTACCTTTTCAGATTGTCTTGAGGCAAAGGTATATTTATTTTTCTCTACACTACACTACACAACCGAGTCTCTTCCTAGCCACACACTCTCTCTGTTCATACCCATCCTCTTCAGTTGTTCCTCTGGTCCAGATATGTGATCTTTTCTCTTCCCCGCCATATGTGATTACCAGACCATCTTATTGAACAGGATGTGTTAATAGCATGTAATCACATATGTTTGTATGTTTTTGAATGATGTGGAATTCCTAAGTGAGGAGTGTGAGGGTAGTGGCTGCATTTGTGTCTCCTACGGCACACCTTCTGCAATCGTACTATCGCCTACCTCTGCCTTTTCCAGACTTCCTAGAGGAACTTTTTTCACACCAGATTCCTCTTGAAGTGTACATTTGACAACACTTTGTCTGGTAAGTCCCAAGTCAACAAGGTTGCGGGGGCTTGTTTTGCGAAATTGCGCATGATCAGGAAGATATTCCCGTATCTTCCTCAATCTTCCCGTAAAACGGTGGTCCAGGCGCTCATTACTACACATTTGGACTATGCTAACAGTCTATATGCGGGTGCCCCCCAGTACTTGATTGATCGCCTGCAGATTATCCAAAACGCCGCGGCTCGGCTTATTGGCAATATCCCTGCTCGCACCTCAGTGAGAGAATATAGAGATGAGCTTCATTGGCTCCCTATAGCTCGGCGTATTGATTTTAAGATCTTGACTTTGGCATTTCGTGCCATTCATGGAATAGGCCCGCCTTACCTGAGTAAACGCCTTAAAATTTCATCTTCAGTTAGACACCTCAGATCTAACAGCCTTCGTTTACTGACCGTCCCAAGATTCAGACTTTCCAGGTGTGGCGGCAGAACTTTCACCGTCACCGCTGCCAAACTCTGGAACAGCCTACCTTTGGATCTTAGGTTCATTGAATCTGAGACGGTCTTCCGACGTAAACTTAAAACCTGGTTGTTTACTAAATCGGGCATAATCGTGTCTGCACCTTCTATCTCCTTTCTGTAGGATTTACTCCTGGCACCTTCCTTGGGTGGCACTAGGGTAATCTTAGCGCCGGGACACCTCCGCCGGAGGTAGCCGTGCGCTTTATAAGCTTCAAAAATAAATAAATAAATAAACTCACTTCTGAGAAAGCACTTATGGGAGGTCTGAGCAAGCTACATTGCTACTTTGGAAGGTAGTGCTACCCTGTTTTGTCAGTGTTTCACTGGATAACATGACCTTAGTTTCCCAGAATAAGATCAATTGAATTGTCTAGGTTGCCATCAATGTAAAACTACTGCTAGGCTTGGGGGTCCTCATAAATTGGTACAAATGGATAGATTTATTGGGATTCAGTTGCATCTACTCTGAGTTTGCCAAAAATGTGTACAATAAAGGGGAGGGAAGCATGGTGCCTAACACAGAAACTTTTTAGTTGTGAGAACTGGCCAGGAATGTGAGACTGCTACAGTCCTGGTGCACTATCACTACCACTCACACAGACTGAAAATACAAAATGTACACAAAAGAATATTTTACTCAGAGAAGGTTCCCAAATTAGAGAATGTTCTGTACGAGTTCCGATGATGGTTAGATGATATATATATATATACACATTGAGTAAAGGTGCCGTATTCGAGATGTTGCAGAATTTTATTATATTACTGGACTGTAGAAAAATGTGATTGGACATTGTGAGGATGTCTCATATGGAGCAACGTAATCCACAGACTTGCTTAATCTCTGTTGTCTAGAGATTCTGGCAGGCTCCTTTATGACAAGATACCTGGCTAATAATTCTAATATTATATTCTACTATTACTACTGCAGAGGGATAACATATCTATGGTGAGGTAAATCACATAATCACAAATGTTGATGAATATAGAAGAATTTCTAGCACAACTGTGTGGACAGTCAAATATCAATTTAGGCAGAGATTCATCCAGGCAGATAACCTTCCAGATCTGAATAATGTAGTGGTGGGCTGATACTCTAACACTGCAGGTCCAGTAAGTGTTCTGATAAGGGTTTCTTGGGGTGCCACGTTATGGTTTGCACTATCCACTGGGTGGGGAGACTACGGCCTACCCCCCAACCAATGAGGCAAAAATTCCCAGGGGTAACCCTACACACCTTCCTGGAGTTCCCATTTGTCTCACACCAAAACATCCCAGTTTACTTAACCCATAAATCTCAAAATGGGACACCCTTCCTATCTTGCGCAGAGCTCTTGTGTCCACCCAGAGTGGCCAGGGAAATGAACAGTCTCCTCCCCTGTGTGCAGTCCAAACTGGTTCTCTGGTAACTTTACTCATACTGGATACAGATCCAGCCTGATTAGTGTTGGCCTGGGCAACAAAGACGTTACCCCTCTCAGGCTTCTACTTATACTAAACTATGAATTGGCAGGCATCACCGCTGTCCCTCTCATGTTGAAGAAGTTCCTGGAATCTCCCCCCAGCTGTCCTTCCTACGCTGATAGGGATGACATGCCCAACACCCAGCCCATCCAGTTACCAGGTGTAGGACTTGGCCCTTTACTCAGGGTTCTCCCCAAATTGTTGCCTTCTTCCTCCTATTTTATATGACCTATATTTGTTGGTTCTAGTACTCTGGGCACATTACCACTGCTGACTAGTGCTAAAGTGCATATGCTCTCTTTTTAAATTGGATTGGTGATTGATTTGTCCATGATTGGCATATCCATGATTGGCATATCTGATTTACTAGTAAGTCCCTAGTAAAGTGCACCAGGTGTGCCCAGGGCCTGCAAAACAAATGCTACTAGCGGGTCTGCAGCACTGATTGTGCCACCCACCAGTAGCCCTGCAAACATGTCTCAGACCTGCCACTTAAATGTCTGGATGTGCAGTTTTAAACTGCCATTTCGGCCTGGCAAGTGCCCCCACTTGCCAGGCCCAAGCCTTGCTTTTTACTATACCTACATCGCCCTTAAGGTAGGCCCAAAGCAGACCCATGGGCAGGGTGCAATGTATTTAAAAAGGTGGGACATGTGCTGTGGTGATTTGTGTGTCCTAATAGTGAAATACTGCTAATTTCGTTTTTAGGTCTCGGGCCTAGCGTCACACTGCGTAAGCAGTGTGGGCGGAGCCCGAGATTTTATGACTTCAATGTGGAGCTTTATTCCGCCTCTCTCTTCCATTGGCTAGCTCCATAAATGGAGGCTAGCCATTGGAGAGATGGGTGTCTGTCACTCTTTTCCCCGCCTTGACGCGATTCATGGGCGTTTCTGGCTCTTTTTTTAAGCCCCGCCCCTTTTCTCTCCGTCATTCGAAGGTAGGCGTTTACTCATTTCCCCCGATCGTCCAGAGATCGTCCTCGGGTGAGTGTTTGTTGTTTTACATTGCTCCCGTCTTTCCTTCTGCCCTCCCAGCACCCTCCAACAGAGATTCAGGCTCCGTTCAAACTTCAGAGAGGCAGGCGCCATACAAATTTCGGAGAGCGAGCAGCGAATGTTTAATGTAGAGAGGTAGGCGTTTACTCATTTCCCCCGATCGTCCAGAGATCGTCCTCGGGTGAGTGTTTGTTGTTTTACATTGCTCCCGTCTTTCCTTCTGCCCTCCCAGCACCCTCCAACAGAGATTCAGGCTCCGTTCAAACTTCAGAGAGGCAGGCTCCATACAAATTTCGGAGAGCGAGCAGCGAATGTTTAATGTAGATGGCTGCACTTCGGGGCTCAATGTGGTGACTTTTTCCTAATAAAATTGTTCCTTTGCTCCCGTTGTTGCTTCCGCCCACCCACCTCCCTCCGGCACAAAGACAGCCTAAGCAGAAACATATTGAAGGTGAGCCGCAGGTGTTTACTGTAGGTGGCACAGTTCAAACTTAAAAAATCACCCGTTAATTGTTGCTTTGTTCCCGTCTTTCCTTCCGCCCTCCCACCACCCTCCAACACAGATGCGGGCTCAGTACAAACTTCGGAGAGGCATGCTCCGTACATACTTAGGAGAGCGAGCACCAGGTGTTTAATGTAGATGGCTGAACTTCGGAGCTCAACAGAAACGTTCTTGCGTACTTCTCACCCCCCTTTAAGTGCCTCTTTTCAGCACTTTACTTCCATGCTGATGCCAGACGCTATTCGTGCACAGATGAATTGCATGTGCATTTGTGCAACATGGCCATTCCAAGCCCCATCACAAGTTTTAAAAGGTGGAGACTTTTTCCCCCACTTCTCTACCATCGCCCCTTTCCACGTTGAGAGAACGCCTTTGCGAATGCTTGTACTGTGTCATGGGGTTAATGTGTGTGCATATCCAGACATGCTGTTTGCATTTTTTTACTGTGCTCATAAAGAACGTCTGTCGGACGGTGTGTGGTGTGTAACTTTCCCCTCTCGCCATGTATTGAAAACAGGCACGTTCAAGTTCAAAAGACCTTTATTCGAATTTCATAAAATTCATAAAAGTCCCGCAGTTAAAAACAACAAATCACAAGGGGGCGTGGCTAGCAGCCGACGATGGCGGCAGCATAAAGGAAAGGCTCCGCGGCTGAGGCGGCCTCTCCTAAGATCCGACGAATAATCCGAAAAAAAATTTCATCTCCACAGGAGGGACCCGGAGCCCAGGACCGGGCGATGCAAGCGGCTGCAGGCGGCGTGACAATCCGACGCCTGGAAGTCGACTTATGGTGAAGCAACGGAGCGGCCCGCAAGGCGCGAAGAAGCCGGGGACTGCCTGATAGTCCAGCCCAACAGGAAGTGAAGTGACATCGGGGGACCCGCGCCGGAAGTTCCCGCCGATCACCCGTCCGGCTGGTGGTGCGTAGAGACTCTGTGAGTGTACCGGCGGGACCGGAACCAGCCTCGGACCGAGAGCGTGGATACAAAGGCCGGCTCTCGCTCCCCTGCTCCTCAGAGTGCGGATCATGCCTGGAAGAAGATTCTACATAATGGCGATGTTGAGGTGAGCCGCCATTTTGAGGGGAGCGAAGGACATCACTACCGGGGCCCGGCCTGCTTGCGGACCATCGGCACCGCGCCCGGACTTCTGAGTGGCAGTGGAGGTGGCGGCGGGGGCTGACGGCGCTGATTTACCGGCTGTGAGCACCCAGGGTGAAACAAAACCACACCACGCCTGATTGACTGGGGGAAAACGTCGGAGGAATGTAACCATCGCCCACACTGCATTGTAACCCCCCCCCCCCCGGCAGCACTGACATCACGGGGCGTGTGGCACTCGGGGAGCAACTGGGCACTCTCTAGTGGCCTGGCGGGGTGTACATCAACTCCTAAATACCGACGGGCGGCTGCCTCTAAAGCAACTAGGGACGAGGAGAAGCAGGGCCGTGGGTAGTACAGCTGCGCCCCGCAAGTGAGCCCGAACGGAAGTGTCACTCCCTGATCGATACAAATGAGGGGGAAAGCCTAATACCACTGCATAGAGCTGGGATACGGCATTCAAGGACACTCGGTCCCAGGGCTGATCGGACTGGTGGCATATCCCATAGACACAAAGAACGGGGCAAATCCAGCACTACTCCTCCTGCAGTCCCCATCAGGCATATTGGGGCAAATACGTGATTATCTCACCACAGGCGATTCCAGACGAGTCCAACGCCTCCTGCCTGGCCACAGACGCAGGTAGCAACGTCGGCGACCAAAATTAACCGCAAAAGGGGAAAACGCGGTCTTCCGTCGCGGGAGTGCCCGGAGACCGCGGGTACAGCAGACATGGCGGGGAAGAACCTGAAGAGTGGCACTACACAGACTCGGATAGACCGATATGCCTGCGACAGGCCCGTGGTGTCCCCGACGGCCGGACGGGAGATGGCCAGTAAAGCCGTGGAAGTGCCGGGGAGCAAAAAAGCGACACTGGATGATGTGATGCAGGCCCTGGCGCATCTACAGACAACGGTGGGATCGATTTCGTCCGACATTACATTGATCAGAGCTGATTTCCACAAAATGACGGAAAAAGTCAACGCCATGGAAGTGGTAACAAAATCACTAGTGGAAGATGTGTCTGAACTTCAAGTGACAGTGGAGAAGTTGGCAACAGATAATAAGTTACTACGTGCGAAGCTCGACGACCAGGAAGGGCGCTCCAGACGGAATAACATCCGCATAATTGGTGTGCCGGAGTCGGAAGGCATGAGAGCCATGGACTTATACGTGGAGAACTTGATCACAAACGAACTGCGGCCAAAGGGACTGTCCACATTCTTTTCGGTGGAGAGGGCACACCGCGTGCCGGGAGGCCAACCGAAGCCAGGAGCAGCCCCACGACCCATTGTTGCTAGACTATTCAATTTCAGGGATAGGGATGTCACTCTACAGGCTGCCCGGACATCTCCTCCTGTTAAGATCCAAAACTCTACAGTGGCGTTCTTCCCTGACTACACGGCTGAGGTGGCACGCAGGCGACTGACATTTTTCGAGGTAGAGAAAGAACTCAGAGCGAGAGAAATCCCGTATTCCATGCTCTTCCCGGCCAGACTGCGGGTAGTTGCCGAAAATAAAACATGGTTCTTTGATAACCCAGAGTCTGCGCACGACTGGCTGGAGGGGTGGAGAGCGAACGGCCGCCCTCGGCGGCCTCATCGACAGCAGAAGGATCATACAGCTGGACATCATCCAGAATCCCAAGCATCGGGAGGCGAGGGAATAGACGAGGGCTTAGCATCGAGAATCGACGCGGGAGATGAAGATAACGAAGAGCAATGACTTCCAGATTTACATTCTATTAAACTTACTGTGCTGCACGCCTAAGGCTCGCCACTGGACACTGGGCGACGGGCCTCCGGGGAGAAGACTGAGGGGCCGCTGACCACGGAGACTCCTTCGCCTCGGCGCGCAAGTACTATGGTTGGGGACTGGGAAGAGCACTCTGCTAAGTTGGGGAGGCGGGCAGGTTCGAGTCCGTGTAGCAGGGAAGCAGGGAGGGGGGCAGTTGTGGGGAAGGGGATGTTCATTTTTTTGGATCATTTGGTCCTAACAGTTAGTGGTTTGACTCAACACAACACATTGCAACATATCAGGAACACTGCGCAGCGTTGCAGGTCACAATACAGTTCATGCGACGGTACATTTCTTGTCGTTCCGTATGTTCTGCCTGTGGGCGGAAGCACTGCCCCGCATAAGAGGCGGTGGGCCCGCCCCCGGGAGATGCCACTGCCATGGCCGGAATAGACCACATCACCCCGATGGCTCCGCTACAAATAATGTCGTGGAACGTCAGAGGGCTGGGCGATAAGATTAAACGAGGTTTAGTTTTTCAGGGAATTAAGAGAGTGGGTCCCGCCCTGGTACTGTTGCAGGAAACACATCTGATGGGCGCTACTACACGGGCGATGGATAGGCGAGGCTACCACATGGTTGCGCATGCGGAGTTCACATCAGGGTCGCGCGGCACAGGCATACTAATGCGAAACACTTCCCATTACATCATCGAATCCACTAAGATAGATGACCAGGGCCGCTTCGCAGCGGTTCATGGCCAGTGGGAGGGCAGGCCGCTGTCTGTGGTCTCGGTGTACATCCCACCGGCGCTGCATGCCGTTGCACTGCCGGACCTCGGCAGATTCCTCCTAGAACTCCCAGACGGTGATTTAATCATTGGGGGGTATTTCAATGCTGTACTACACAACACTCGTGACAGATTTCCAGTGCGAGCACATGTCGCTGGCCCTAACAAATTCAGTGGGTTCCTGGAAGCACAGGGACTGGTGGATGTGTGGCGCCTATTGCACCCAGAGCAACTACAATACACCTACTTCTCGGCTACACATAATAGCCTGTCCAGGATTGATTATTTCCTCACATTAGGGAACGGTCGCCTCACTATAGATGAAGCACAAATAAAGCCAAGGGGTATATCAGATCATTCGCCAATCACCTTAACACTGTCCAGTCGTGAAGTGACCCGTAGGAGAATCTACCAGATGATCTATCCGGGGTATCTCAAAGTCCCATCCATTCGTAAAGAACTGCAGAAAGCTACCCAACACTATTTCGAGGAAAATCGCGCCTCGGTGGAATCGCCGTCAGTGCTTTGGGAGGCGTATAAAGCTGTATTCAGGGGACATGCTATAGCAGCGATTGCACACCACAAGAAAACACAGGGGAAAGAAGCCGCAGGGTTGGAACTGAAACTAGACATAGCTAACACCGCCCATATGGCAGATCCGTCAAATGCTACTTTGCATTCCCTTCAGATGTGTCAACGCCTTCATGCTGACCATATGAGACGACTGACCATGGCGGACATTGCGGCCACAAAGCACAGAGTGTATGACATTGGGGACAAGGCCAGTAAACTCCTGGCTTGGCTAGACAGGAAGCAAGCGGGAAATAGGAACATACTACAAATCACAGACATACATGGGACGATACACACGCGGCCGGAAGACATAGTGAATGTACTGGCTGACCATTTCAGTGAGGTATACACCCCGGCAGTGACCGTGACGGAGGAGGAGGCTCAGGCCGTCCTGGGTCATGTGGCACTGCCAACGCTGACGGAAGAGGCAACACGGGATCTCGATTCAGACTTAACAATTGACGAAATTCAATTGGCTATTGCTGCAATCCACCCAGGCAAGGCTCTGGGCCCAAACGGGGTGCCCATTGAATGGTTTAAAACAATGTCGGAGTCCCTGAGTGAACCCCTTCTACAGATGTACATGGATAGTAGGGAGAACGGCGCACTGCCCCCAGACCAACGGATGGCGACTATAGTGGCCATTCCGAAACCGGGCAAACCACCTAATAAGTGTACGTCCTATAGACCTATCTCATTGCTGAACCCTGAAGCAAAAATCCTGGCGAAACTATTAGCTAACAGGCTCATGCCACACTTGGCTCAGTTGATCCATCCAGATCAGTCTGGCTTCATGCCGCATAGGAGTACGGCCCTGAACCTCCGTAGAGTGCAGGGAGTCTTGGCGAGAACCCCACTGTTGACAGAACCGGCGGCGATACTATCGTTGGATGCCAAAATGGCATTCGACATGGTGGAGTGGAGCTACCTCTTTGCAGTCCTCACCTCCATGGGATTCGGACCCAGATTTATCACGTGGATCCGATTACTGTACAAAGACCCAATAGCGCGAGTGGTGGCAAACGGTCATATGTCGCGGGACATACACTTGGCACGGGGAACCAGGCAGGGATGCCCACTCTCGCCTATCCTTTTCGCATTGGTTTTAGAACCTCTTGCGATCACCATTCGGAACACGCCACTACTGAAGGGAATTAGATGGGATCTCGGCTGGGAGGACAGAGTGTCCTTGTACGCTGATGATATGTTGATCTATCTCACGGATCTGGACAACAGTGTCCCAAACCTTCTATCCATCTGTAACTCACATGGACGGGTGTCAGGATACACCATTAATTGGTCGAAATCGACCATTTATGAGCTCAAAGGACCGCTCCCGACCCTGCGGACTCATGTACACTGGAAGTGGCCACCACGTCCTTTAAATACCTGGAGATATATGTCACCCGAGATGCGACGGAGTTCTCTAATCGTAATCTACAACCCCCCCTCATTAGACTACGTAATGACGTACAGCACTGGCAAAGACTTCCACTGACGCTACTGGGCAGAGCAGCACTGTTCAAAATGATGGCACTGCCGCGTTTCCTGTACGTTCTCGAAAATACACCAACACTAGTACCGCCCAGTTACTTTCAGAAGGTGACTGCACTGATATCAGGTCTACTGTGGGGGAATCGGCCGGCGCGAATTGCTCCCGTGAAACTCAACAGGAGCTGGTACGACGGTGGTATTGCATTACCCAATATGCAGTTGTACTACTGGGCGACACAGCTCAAGATTCTCAACAAATGGATCCACGCTGTTAGGAATCGAGCTAGTCCTATCTCAGTGACCATGCCTTACCATCACATGACCAGGGATAGGTAGATAAATAGCCAGTCCTACCTTTAGCTCGTTGCTCGATATTGCCAGTGTTTGGATTCCCTTCCTGGTTGTTGGTTGCTGGAGGCTGCAGAGCTGAGTTTTTCCCTGTGGTCTTTTCCCTTGTTGCTGACCTTACCCTCTCACGGGCTCGTGAGGAGGGTTAGTGCTTCTTTTGGGCATTGTTCTTGTTCCTTCCCCGTCTTTCCTTTCCTTTTTAGGTAATTAGCGGTATCCCGGTATTCCCTTCCTTTTTCCTCTCATTTCCTTTTTGTCACTGGGGGTTTTTATTTTTATTGCTGGTCTAGAGTGAACCGGGGGCTCCCGGACACTCCAGCGTGTTAGTTTGTAGTACGCTACAGCCCAGCGTTTCTACGCTAGTGTAAACGCGCCCCGAACACAGTGCTATCCACCTTGTTGTTTGCGGAAGTGACGTTTTGGGTCACTCCGCGGCGGTTTCGTTTTTCTTAAGCGCCGATCGGTTAGCGCATCGGAGGGTTCCCTGATCATTGCCCCTTCGTTATTATCATTTAGCAAAACGGGGTTTTTTGGCATTTGGCTGTGTGCCTCCTCAGACCTTTTTCCCCGTCCTTCTTATTTTTTGCATCAGTTTCACTGCTTACGCTCCCTCATTCCCTCTGCAACAGTCACTCTAGCAGAGACAGGAATACAACGTATACTTTATACTATACCCAGCATCTTTACGAAGCCAAGCCTGCCAGAGATACAGGTGAGGAGGATTACATGGTGGACAAGGCATGGTCATTGGGGGCTGGTTATAGTGGTGTCCAGGATATCTGTAAGGTGTTGTTTTTCTCTACTTGTGCTGCAGGTGCAGAAGCGTAAAGAACGAGGGAGCAGTGTCCTGGTGCCTACAAGGGTGGTAGACTTGGTGTCTCCTCACACAACCACCCTCTTTTCTGGTCCATAGGTGTACCCACTGTGTAATTCCGGTGGGTGTCCCGTGGGCTGGAGAAGGGGACTGGTGCATGCTACGTCCCTGCAGTGCTCGGGCCGGTTGGGGATCTAACAGAATATCGAGCCCACGTTAATATAGCACTGCCCGGACTGGCATGGATGAGGATGGGAATCCGCTGGGAGGTGGCCCTTCAATGCAGGATATTATGGGGGCCGTCCATACCCTGCAAGCACAGGTGCAAGAGTTGCAGCAGGAGAATGTAGGGCTGAAGCAGGAGTTAGTAGCAGTAAGAGCCCGAGAACAGTTACAGCAAAGGGGCGCTACTCCAGTGATTCAGCCAGCTACCTTCCAGTATACTGGAGGAGCGGGATCTAGTGCTGCTAGCGGCGGTTCACCCATAGCGGTAACAGTCTCTACTCCTGTGGCAGTGCCCTTGGCCCCCCCTGAGAGATTCACAGGAGACAGTGACAAATATGGCACTTTCATGAACCAGTGTCAACTGCACTTTATGTGCAGAACTAACGCCTTTCCTGACGACTCTGCCAAGACTGCTTTCATATTGTCATACCTGGCTGGTAACGCGGCCCAATGGGCAATTCCGTTGGTAGAAAATAACGACCGGGTGTTGTACAACTACCAGGCGTTTAAAGAGTTAATGCATAGTCTATTTGCCAAACATGCGTTCATGCAGGCCAGTGACGCCGAACTGTTGAAATTACGGCAGGGCAGGCAGGATTTGTTGTCTTATATAGCCAACTTCAATCGCTTGGTCTCTGAGACGCATTGGCCGTCTGAAAAGAGGACGTCCCTTTTCTATCAAGGGCTAAATGAAGAATTGAAGGACATAGTGTCTCAAGTGGTGGATCCTCCAGAAGACTGTGCGGCATTCATAGACTTGGTGGTGAAACTTAACCATAGGGTGACAGAACGGCGAGGTGAACGTAGCCGATTTCAGTACTCCAGAGGTGGTTATGTGAAACCAGAGGTAAAGGCGGGAGGTGAGAGCAAGGCCACACCCGAGCCTATGGAGATAGGGGGAGTACGAGGTCCTTTGACATCTGAGGAGAAGAAGAGAAGGAGAGAGAAAAATTTGTGCTTGTATTGTGGACAAGGGGGGCATTTTGCACGTGATTGTCCCGTGAAGCCTTCAGGAGCAGGGTTTGGGAAAAAGGTGGCATGCATACAAAAAGAACGGATATCGGAGAGGGACAAGACAATACAATACGAAGTGGTGGGGGCGATTGATCAGGCCCCTAGGCATTTTGTGATTAACGCTCAGCTATTGGTATCTGCGCAGAGCCGTATCCCGGTGTCTGTGTTACTTGATTCCGGGGCCACCGGGAATTTCATGGATATATCGATGGCGGATAAGTTGATGGTTCCTTGTCGGCTAAAAGAACAACCGGAACCAGTAAGGGCCATTGATGGAACTGAGTTGACATCGGGGAGTATCACTAGACAGACCGAGCCCTTGGGTTTAGTGTGTGACAATGGGCATGTGGAATCCGTGGTTTTCGATTTGATAGATGCCCCCTCGTTTGGCTTGGTTCTGGGGGTCCCGTGGTTACAAACGCACAACCCCAGGATTGATTGGGTACAAAGATTGGTCACCCTAGACTCGGTACACTGCTTAAAGAACTGTTATGTGGTGGCGGCGGAGCAGATTAATCCTTTGTCCTGTGCTGCTACCGAGACGTGTAGTATTCCTCCACAGTATGCGGCCTATGAGGAGGTGTTTGACAAAGAGCGTGCCCAAGGCCTCCCTCCCCACAGGTCATATGACTGTAAGATCGACCTCATACCAGGTGCCTCGTTGCCATGTAGTCGGGTTTACGCATTGTCTGAACCCGAAGAGGCTCATCTGAAGACCTATATAGATGAGATGTTGGCATTGGGGTACATACGCCCTTCCTCTTCGCCCGTGTCATCGGCTATCTTTTTTATACCGAAGAAAGAGGGGTCCTTGAGGGCGTGTGTGGACTACCGCACCTTGAATTCCGCCACGGTTAAGAACCGTTACCCTCTTCCTCTCATCTCCGTGTTTCTGGACCAACTCCGCAAGGCTACAGTATTCACCAAACTGGACTTGCGGGGCGCATACCATCTTATTAGAGTCCGGCCAGGGGATGAGTGGAAGACGGCTTTTAAGACGAAGTATGGATTGTTCGAATACACTGTAATGCCGTTTGGTCTGTGTAACGCGCCCGCGGCGTTTCAGTTTTTCATAAATGAAGTACTCGGTAAATACTTGGATCAAACCGTTATAGTGTATTTGGATGACATTCTCATTTATTCGGAAAACGGTCTTGATCATACAGAGCATGTGAGGCAGGTGTTACGGACATTACAGGAACACCATTTGTACGCCAAGCTAGAGAAATGTCAGTTTGGGGCTTCTGAAGTGGAGTTTTTGGGATTTGTCATTTCTGCGTCAGGCATTCGTATGGATCCTAAAAAGATTCAGGCTATAGTGTCCTGGCCAGTGCCGACGAATGTGAAACAAATACAGATGCTCCTAGGATTCGCTAACTTTTATCGGCGGTTTATCCTCCATTTCTCCGAGATAGTGGCCCCACTGACTCGCCTATTGAGAAAGGGTGTCCCTTTTATTTGGACTGGTGAAACTCAAGAGGCTTTTCGGGTGTTGCTGGAACAGTTTGTGTCTGCCCCTGTATTGGTGCACCCTGATCCTGCCCTGCCGTATTTTGTTGAAACAGATGCGTCCTTGTGCGCGGTAGGGGGTGTTTTGTCGCAGAGAGACGAAGCCACTGGCCATATGCATCCGATTGCGTTCTTTTCCAAAACTCTATTGCCAGCGGAACGCAATTATACGGTGGCAGAGAGAGAACTGCTGGCGGTCAAACTAGCGTTTGAGGAATGGCGCCATTATTTATGGGGTGCTCGTCACGTAATCACCATTTACACTGATCATAAGAATTTAGAGTTCTTTCGTTCTGCGAGGGCATTAACACCGTGTCAGATGAGATGGGTTTTGTTTTTTAATGAATTCGATTTCGTTATTACATATCGACCTGCAGCCCAACAAGTGAAATCTGATGCGCTCTCTAGAATACATGTGGACATGAAGGACGAAGGTTCCTTGGGTGCAAGTAGGACCATGATAGATCCGGAGAGAATCATAGGGGCATTGACACTGGACGACTTTCCTGCTCTAGTGAAGGATCGGTTAAGTCACTTGGATCTGGCCCCTTGGTTATCCCTGCCACAAATTGAGATAAAGGACGATCTGTTGTATAAGGAGGGCAAGTTGTTTATTCCCCCTGCGCTGAGGGATGAGGTGTTAGAGTGGTGTCATTCCTCCACCTTGGCAGCCCACCCGGGTATACGAAAGACTAAGGACCTGTGCATGAGGTGGTTTTGGTGGGAGTCCATGTCAAGAGATGTTCAGGGTTACGTAAGTGCGTGTCCAGTATGTGTAAC
The DNA here is from genome assembly GCF_964261635.1 of Lissotriton helveticus. Lineage (NCBI taxonomy): Eukaryota > Metazoa > Chordata > Amphibia > Caudata > Salamandridae > Lissotriton > Lissotriton helveticus. The sequence continues at coordinate 1,337,427,578 of NC_136069.1, read as the reverse complement.
AAGCAAGCCCTCGCATTGTAAACCCTCGGGACTGTTACAGCCTTTGGCAGTTCCACCTGGTCCATGGCATTCTTTGAGCATGGATTTTGTAACCGATCTACCTACTGTCACAGGTCTTACTACAGTATTGGTGGTGGTAGACTTATTTACCAAGATGGCCCACTTTATCCCGTTTCCCAAGATTCCTACCGCAAAGGAGATGGCAGTGGTGTTCATGTCTTCGATCGTGCGTTTGCATGGGTTACCGGAGGTGATTATATCCGATAGAGGGGCCCAGTTCATTTCACACTTCTGGACTGAGTTATGTCAGGTGCTCAAAACCAAGATCTGTCTCTCTTCTTCTTACCACCCCCAGTCTGACGGTCAGACGGAGCGCACTAATCAGACGATGGAGCAATACCTACGGTGTCTGATAGCATCCTTGTCATGCGATTGGGTCACTGCCCTGCCCATCGCGGAGTTTGCCTACAATAATAGCGTGCACTCCGCCTTGGGCATGTCCCCTTTTTTCTGTTCCTTGGGGTACCATCCAAGGGCGATGGCGATACAACCCACGGGTCGCGTGCCAGCCATTGACAGTATATGTAGCCATTTGGGGGAAGTCTGGACTTTGGCTAGAAATAGTCTTCTGGAGGCAAAGGAGGCTATGAAGGCACAAGCGGATAAACACCGCGTCCCTGCTCCTGCCTACGAAATTGGGGATCTTGTGTGGCTGTCTACACGCAACCTGAGATTACAGGGACCACGTAAACTGCAGCCCAGGTTCGTGGGTCCATATCCTATCCTTCAGGTTATCAATCCAGTGGCAATGAAGCTTAAATTGCCACAGGAGTATAGTGTGCATCCTGTTTTCCATACTTCACTGCTCAAACCCTACGTGCCAACTGACCAGGTATTGCCACCTCCTCCTGCGGTCCTGATTGATGGACAGGAGGAATATGAGGTCCAGGCTATCCTTGATTCGAAGCGGGTCAGGGGGCGTCTATATTATTTGGTGGACTGGAAGGGGTACACGAAGGACGACAGATCCTGGGAGCCTGCTGGGGGGGTGCACGCCCCGCGGTTGGTTCGGGCTTTCCATAGATCGCACCCCTCTAAGCCTAGACCGGTGGGGAGGATTGTCGGGGGGGGGTACTGTTAGGAATCGAGCTAGTCCTATCTCAGTGACCATGCCTTACCATCACATGACCAGGGATAGGTAGATAAATAGCCAGTCCTACCTTTAGCTCGTTGCTCGATATTGCCAGTGTTTGGATTCCCTTCCTGGTTGTTGGTTGCTGGAGGCTGCAGAGCTGAGTTTTTCCCTGTGGTCTTTTCCCTTGTTGCTGACCTTACCCTCTCACGGGCTCGTGAGGAGGGTTAGTGCTTCTTTTGGGCATTGTTCTTGTTCCTTCCCCGTCTTTCCTTTCCTTTTTAGGTAATTAGCGGTATCCCGGTATTCCCTTCCTTTTTCCTCTCATTTCCTTTTTGTCACTGGGGGTTTTTATTTTTATTGCTGGTCTAGAGTGAACCGGGGGCTCCCGGACACTCCAGCGTGTTAGTTTGTAGTACGCTACAGCCCAGCGTTTCTACGCTAGTGTAAACGCGCCCCGAACACAGTGCTATCCACCTTGTTGTTTGCGGAAGTGACGTTTTGGGTCACTCCGCGGCGGTTTCGTTTTTCTTAAGCGCCGATCGGTTAGCGCATCGGAGGGTTCCCTGATCATTGCCCCTTCGTTATTATCATTTAGCAAAACGGGGTTTTTTGGCATTTGGCTGTGTGCCTCCTCAGACCTTTTTCCCCGTCCTTCTTATTTTTTGCATCAGTTTCACTGCTTACGCTCCCTCATTCCCTCTGCAACAGTCACTCTAGCAGAGACAGGAATACAACGTATACTTTATACTATACCCAGCATCTTTACGAAGCCAAGCCTGCCAGAGATACAGGTGAGGAGGATTACATGGTGGACAAGGCATGGTCATTGGGGGCTGGTTATAGTGGTGTCCAGGATATCTGTAAGGTGTTGTTTTTCTCTACTTGTGCTGCAGGTGCAGAAGCGTAAAGAACGAGGGAGCAGTGTCCTGGTGCCTACAAGGGTGGTAGACTTGGTGTCTCCTCACACAACCACCCTCTTTTCTGGTCCATAGGTGTACCCACTGTGTAATTCCGGTGGGTGTCCCGTGGGCTGGAGAAGGGGACTGGTGCATGCTACGTCCCTGCAGTGCTCGGGCCGGTTGGGGATCTAACACACGCCCCGCAAGACGACCCAGCGTTTAAGGCCGATAGAGCCCAACTGGGCACTTGCAGCGTGCTAGCGCCTCTATACCACAAGGGTATCGCGGCGAAACTGATAGGACCCACCAAACACACAGTACAGCTATGGTATAAGGCACAGTCAAAACTACATTGGGACGGCACCATCACAAAACTCACTCCACTATGGGACACTAAGGCTCTTGGTCACTTGAGGCGTACTAAGGGCTTCAATCAGTGGGACACCATTGGGATATCAACTGTGGGTGACATGTGGTCCAGGGAGGGAGTGGTTTCATTCGCCTCCCTTCAGCAACAGTACGAATTGAGAAACATAGAACAGTATAGATACATACAGATCAGACATGCCCTTCTGGCGGTGCTCCCACCGGGCACCACACCCCCAGAGTCCTCCCCGCTGGAAGACCGTCTACTTACAGACTGTATGCAGGAGGGTGCGACTTCCCTAACATACCGTAAACTACTCAATAATCTACCTGATCCACTGGGAAAGCTAAAGGATAAATGGGAGGAAGACCTCGGGAATCTTGATGAGTCTGCCTGGAACGCTGCTATAGCATCCCCCCGTGAAGCTGGCATATCAGCTAGGTTCCGCCTGGTACAGCTGAAAATCCTGCACAGGATTTACTACACGATAGTGGCTCTACATAAATTGCAGAGGGCGGATCATCCTTATTGTCTTAGGGGGTGCGGTGAGGAGGGCACCTTCGTACATACACTTTGGAGCTGCGCGCGCATCGTGGGGTATTGGCAGCGGGTACTCCGTACCATCGCACAGACACTAAACACCACTGTGGCCCTGGCCCCACTTATGTGCCTGTTGAATATCTGGGGGCCTACGGATTTGACACACTATGGTAAGCTATGGGTCACGATAGGCTGCATGGTGGCCAAACGAGACATTGCGCAAAAGTGGGGGACGGCAGAGCTCCCCACACTGGCGCAATGGAGCAGAAACATGGACACACTCATGGTAACGGAGAGGGCAGTATATAAGATGAGAGACAACCCACGCAAGTGGAATGGGGTCTGGCTACAGTGGAACTCCTACAGAGGGGACATATGCGAGCCATTGCCAGAAGACGATAGCGATAGTTCTGACGATGAGATAGACAATGTTTCATCGTAAGGGGATATGACATAGCGTGAATGAGAGCCTAGTATAGTATGTGCAACAGGAAATGCAACGGGAAGGGGTTGGAAACAAGGGGAGGGGGGTTCGAGTGAAGCCTACAGAGGCGCTGCACAGTGGAAAGGAACAGGTATGGAAACGCAAAAATACAATGGAGACTGTTGATATTGAGTCATGTTCTTTGATTTTTCTCTTTATTATTTAAAAAAAAGATATAAAATGCAAGCAGATTTACTGTCAATATACCACACGCTTTAGAGGAACAACATGTGTAATGATTCGCAGAGAGGCCACATCCAGGGGGGATAGACGTACTTGTTTACATATCGTATATACGACGCTTTCTCAGCCGGCCTCCGGGATGTAGGCGCTTGGATGTATTTTTGTTGGATTCATCAATAAAGTCTTGCTTTTCAAAAAAAAAAAAACAACATATCATGACAATATACATCCATACAGAAAATTTTGTAATTTGAGAATATCATAATTTAAAATTCCATACAGTTCAGCTCCAATCGGACTAATTTAAAATTTCAGGGATTTTTCATCATTTTATGCACTCGTGTAATCAGTCCTAAAAAAGTGCTGGTGCGAAAAATTAGTTCATCAGAATCCAGGGAAACCAACATTCTATAAGACTCATTAAGTGAAAGTGGTCTGTGTTTCTTAAAATAGGGAGTTAAAAACCATTTAATATATCTAATATAAAATTTACAGAAGAATAGGAAGTGCAAATCATCCTGTAAGCTAACACCATCACAGGGGCACGGGTTAAAGTTGGTACTATGTTGATACCCCAAAGGAAAAGACAACAAAAATTTCACAGTGCCCGCCCTTAAACGAAACAAAAGTGATCTCTCCCAGCTAGTCATAGGTAGGGAGAGATAGGGCGGGAGAGGTTGTCTACAAAGGTCATTCCCTAAATATTTTACAACAGTTGATTTCTGCGATTCTCTTCCTATCCGTTCAATATTATAAAGTGCATACAGTGCATTCTTAACCTCGACTTTATCCTTAGATTCAATTAACGTAGGATCAGTAAATAAATTGCCTCTATCCACTGCACTCAAGGTTTTAAAAACTTCTGATAGCCATGGAATCGCCATTCCATGATCACAATTTAAGCAATCTTTTATAATATTTTGTGTAAGGATGGCAGCATTGTTCCTCCAGACTCTGAGCCAAAAAAGTACTGGTCTGGCTCTGATAAAATCACTTATGTATGGAAGGTTTAATTCACTATGACAGATGTAGTCAGAGGATGAGATCGGGCGCCCAATATTTTCCTGCAAAAACGGCTTTCCTCCCGTTGAATGCAATGGCTGCTACCCGACCCCCAAACCTCCGCTCCATATGAGGCAACAGGTGAGCACTGTAATCTAAAAAAATTTAAAATGGCCTTGGTGGCACCAATTTTCTTTGGGCGGGGGAGACTCAAAACAGAATTGGTGGCTTTCGAGAACTTGCTCGTGGCGTGGGCCAAATGCCCACTCCACGAGCCGTTCGCAGCGAAAACCAACCCTAAATAAGGAAATATGGAAACGGATTCAAGTTTGTCTGCACCTATCTGTATAGTTTTGAGCTTCCTTTTGCCGGGGCCACAAGACATAATAAAAGCTTTTTTTTAATTAACCCGCAAATCTAGACCCTCCATAAAATGAACAAAGCTGTGTACAAGTAGACGAAGGGCATTTGGTGTGTGGGCCATAAGCACCGCATCGTCTGTGTATAAAAGCACAGGTAAGGGTTTCCCTAGGATTGTCGGAACATCCGTTGTAACTTTTTTCAGGCAATTAGATAGACCATTAATATAAATAATGAACAACAGGGGTGCTAAAAAGCACCCCTGTCTCACCCCCCTGCCTATGTCAATGGCTCTTGAGACTTCACTACCCATCCCAATTCTGACCCGTGCTTTCAGGTCAATATGGAGATAGGCAAGAAATCTGACAAGGGTATCATCCAGACCATTATGTGATAGGATAGTCCAGAGTTTGGATCAAAAGCGGATGAAAGATCCATGAAAGCAAGGTAGGTAGGGGATAATCGGGCAATGCTGTATTTATCAATTATAAATTTCAAATTCAAGCATTGCTCCACTGTTTCTACCCCACTCCGGAATCCCATCTGACAAGGATCCAAGAAGTCTGTATCTTCAGTCCATTCAAGTACTCTATTATAGATTATACGTCCCAAAATTTTTAGGGTATTGTCCAAAAGGGAGATCGGGCGGTAGTTAGCAGGTTCTGTCCTATTTCCCTTTTTAAAAATTGGGACGATAATACTAGTTGCCCATGTGGCCGGCATAGCCGCTGTTGGGAGACTGTTAAACACATTAAGGAGAATTGGCGCCCATAAATCAACATTATGTTTAATAATGTCAATGGGCAGACCATCAGGACCAGGCGTCTTGTTTCCCAAGCTCTCTTTTATGGCTATTTCAACTTCGTGGGCTTCAATGTATAGGCCGCCCAATTGTCCTAGGTTTGAAATGGGCGGCTCCTCTATTGGGGCTGCATAGATTTTGGAGAAGTGGGTCTCCCATACACTGCTAGTTATGTTGCAGCTAATTGGGGTAAGCTTCTCACCCATTTCTCTTGTTTTCCTAACAGCGGCCCAAAAAGGACCGCTGCTGCCCAGGTTTGCGCTGATCACCGGTGATTCCCACTGTTCAGAAAGCAGTGTTGCCTTTCTTTCCGCTATTTTAACTTTATAGTGTTTCCTGGCTGTCTGAATGGTCATTTTGCACCTAGGTTTGGCATTAAGTGCCTTTCTTAATTCCCTGTTCGCCAAAGAGCAGGCTGAGTCGAACCACCTTGGGTCTTTACCCTCCTTAGGTAATGGAACTGACAGGAGAGTTTTTATAGTAGAACACAGTACTTCAAAATCCACAATTTTGTTATCATGAGTACCACTCATGGACAGGCAAGACTTAATCAAGTGCGGGTGTGAGGTTTGTACACTATCTAAAATTGCCCCACTGTCTACTCCCCTCCATTTTAGCCGTAGGCCATCAATTGAGGGTGTAATATCCCCTTGCACCATTCAGGTTCATAAAAACGGAGCTGGGTGCGAAATTCAAAGTTACTATCAATGGATTATGATCGCTGAAAGCTGTCGCCACCACTGTAGTCTTTACTATACAATCTATTAAGTGGGGTGACATGAATATATAGTCTATAGTGGAGCTGCTGTCCCTGCTTGTAAACGTGGGGGCATGGGGAGAACTAGGACTATAACCTATTCTCATAGCGTCATCAATGGCAAATTCAGTTAATATATTAACTAGTTCAATGCCCCTGCGTTCCGCTTGGTCATGATAAGTCCCATCCTCAATTCCATGTCTCTTTATTAGTTTAGCATTAAAATCACCCCCTATTAAAATTCCTGACTCTGTATCAGATGATAAACTGCATTCCAGTTTGCTTAAAGCCTTTGACAGTGCCAGAAAATTCTTATTCGGTACATGATAAAAATCATTGTTATAAAAATTAATTAAATAAATCCTGGTCTTTGACTTTAACTTGTATTCAAGGATTTGAATGTTAGGATTGTCACTGGACAAGTCTCTGATTAAACCACCGGCCAAGATCTTAACCCCAGCCAAGATCTTAACCCCTTAACAGGCACGTTTTTTACTATGCTCATAAAGAACGTCTGTCGGACGGTGTGTGGTGTGTAACTTTCCCCTCTCGCCATGCATTGAAAACAGGCACGCTTCGACCACTCCCCCCCCCCCCCCGCTGCAGCGTTCACCCCTGCCGACTCTGCATTCGAGCAGAGGAAATGGGTAAGGGGCTGTCATTTATTGCTAGTTTCATGAGCAGCAGGCATGTATTTCTGGACGAGGGACTGCGGGGAGGGCGTAAAACCAGTCACATTTCTACAACAACATATACAGAAAAATTTGTCATTAACAATGACAAAAGCTCTAACTTTTACAAAGCCGAGACCGTTGCATTGTAAATGCTTGTTCACTATTGCAAGGACTATCTCTCCAATAGGCCAACATGGGGATTGCCTTGAACTACAGTTTAAGTGTAATTTTCCATTGGGAACAGATAGAGATTTAGAGTTTGGGTATCTGAACTCACAATTTAAAAGTACATCTGTTGGTGAAGTTGGTTTTCAAATTGTGTGTTTGAAAATGCCACTTTTAGACTCTTGCTGCTTAACTCAATAATAAACAGTTTACGCGGGTGTCGTTTCAGATAACAGACACAGCCTCCTATTCCAATTATTATAAGTAGGCTCAAATCTTGAGTTGTATTTTATGGTCAATTGGTTTGTTAGCAATCACCAATTTCTCCAGTCTCTTCTCTTGATTTTAACAGAACGCTTTCCCAGCGAGAATGTAATAAAACACAAAGACTACAGGAATACGTTCCCCATTCATTTTTTCAGAAGTAGGTCACTTTGCTTCTCCTTACTGTACAATACATGGCTTGCATTAGATTCTGTATTTAAATGACACCCTTGCATTCATTCATGTTTCAGACTGAACTTCCTGAGTGATACAGTCTTTCTCAATATTCGACCAAGACAATTGGAGTTTGGTCGAAGTCTGTTTAAATCAATAGCAGCACTTAAAAGGTTCAGCTAGATCTTTTGTGTTTTTTACACTTCTAGAAAGTGGGCATTTTCTTGCTTAAATATTCTGTGCATCTGCCTATCTGTAGAATCCACTTCTGGGTTAGGATGACAGTTGGGCTCTTGAGCATACAATCTAGACAGTCACACAAAGGGAGCAGAGGTGTGCCTTGCATATCCTGATGGGCCATCACCAGGCTGATGGGCCTTCCCGAAATAGAGTGGTGGGAGTTGTCACTGATAACTGAATGCTGTACCTGCCCTCACACAAAGCTGTCTCCACCACCCTGTAGTGTGTCTGTAGCCAGGTCAGGGAAAGGCAAGATTTTGCGCACTACAAAGACTCCTTTGGAGTTTGCCTACATCAAAGGCGGAAAGGGGTGTATGTATTGGACCTCTGAGAATCAAATCCTCTCTTCTGGACTAAAGGACATTCTGCAAGGAAGAAGAGCTGGATGCTGTAGGAGGGAAGACACTCTGCCAGTTGCTTTGTTGTACTGGCCTGATGCATGTGGTTCCTATCCTGGGAGTGACAGGACTGTACTTTGCTTTCTGTATCTTGCTTCCAAGGTTCTCCAAAGGCTTGTGTATGCTTGCCTCCTGTTAAGCAGTCTCAGGGCCATCACAGCCTTCACCTCTCAGTGCCCAGGCTCTTCTACTGCGAGTCCTGACTTGCAAAATGGTGCCAAATCCAGTCCTTGGTGCCTTGGAAGTGGAATCTGGTGAGCTGAGGAAGAAAATGTATGCATCGACACCCAGCGACGCATAACTACAAACTTAGACGCATCGCCGCTGCCAGCACGGGAGCATGGTTCATGATCAGCACACCGACCACGGCTTTCACCACAGGCCCCAACTTTCCAGCGAAGTGAGTCAGAAGATCCGCATTAGTGAGAGTTTTGAGCACCACATCACCGAAGTCCATGACGAACAGATCCAACTCTGATGCAGCTCCTGCTTCAGCATTCTGGAATCGATGCAGCACATCTGGATTTGCGACGCATCGTCCCTGGGCCTATTTCTTCGACGTTGCCCAGCAGTAAGGAACCGGGGCCATGTGTCCGGAGATAGACGCATTACCTCCTCTTCCAGTAAGGAACAGACGCATCACCTCCCGCCAATATAGAACCAACGCATCACCTCCCCCGACAGTAAGGAACAGACGCATCTCCTCCACTGCGTAGCAGTAAGGAACCAACACATCCCCTTCCTGAGAGTAAGGAACAGACACATCGCTTTGGTTTTTCGGCGCTTCACTTCCCCTGCGCCAGTTTAGTCTTTGAATTTTGACACATCCAAGGTACATTGTGCTAAAAGTGGCGAATCCATACATTTCTACGGACTGAACTGATTTAACCTTTGAAAAGTGACATCTTTACTTGTGTATGTTGAATCTTTGTCATTTTAGTCTTGTTTATTCAGATAAAAATTGGCTATTTTTCTAACCTGGTGTAGACTTGTTTTATAGTGTTTTCCGTGTCTTACTCTGTGTGTATGTACACATGCTTTACACATTGCCTCTGAAATAAGCCTGACTGCTCGTGCGAAGCTACCAAGGGGGTGAGCAGGGATTATTTTAGCTGTGTAATCCCCTTACCCGGACTAAAGTGAGTGTCTCTACTTGGACAGGTTGAAAAACACTAAACTAGAGACCCCATTTCTAATACCAGATGTAAGTAATTTCTTTGCCCTAGGAGCAATGTTCACACCTCATTAAAATCATGCACTGGCTGGACAGTTTGCAGGCTATTGCGAATAAGGCTCTAGGAAAATCAGGCAGGGAATGATAACTTCCTAAAAGTTACTCTCCCTAAATATTTATAAAAAACAAGACCAAACTTAATCAGTGAATTGGATTTTTACCAAATATGAAAAATAAACTTTGAATGACTATTCTAGCAGTTTTACTGTCATAAGTTACAGATTAAAGTTAATGATCTGTGCTTTCAAGTTTAAGGAGCTAGCTACAGCCCTCCCCAATAAAATAGCTTTTGAGGACTAGTCACTTGCGGAACATGCCAACTTTAATTTCACACATATTCCATTTTTGAATTTCAGGCACTTTAACTTGTGGGCAATACGGTATTCCTTGGGATGACTTGTAAATATTTAAAAGTAGGGTTTCTTGCCTGTGAGAAAGAGTTATTTTGACTGGTTTGAGAGCCAGTTATTTGGCTGTTGCAGTCAAGCTACACATTATATACCTGAAGCCACATTTTGCACACTCTGGATGGAACAATAGGTGCTGCAGTTCACAGGTGGCATTTAAGTTCAAGGCTCATGGTGCCTTTGCTCAAGTTAAATATACACATCAGGGATAAGCCAGTTTAATCATGTTTAATGGGAGAGCACAAGCACTTTACTCCGGTTAGTAGGACGAAAGTGCGCAAAGTTTCAATGCCAGCATAACAGACAAGGAAACAACACATTATAAAAAATTTAATACAGCAAATGGATTCTGAAATTGAATGTCTTTCAGACTAATTTTGAAGAATGCGATCCAGGTGAGATGGGCACAGGACATTTTCTAGATATTGATGCAATAGAGGGTTTTGAACTACTGGGATTTGTGCTAAAGGACCCTAAGGGACATGTGCTGATGGGCATAGTACGCTAGAGGCCTCCTGGGCTGTTAGTTTGCAACAACAGGAGGCGCTGACAGAGGTATTTAGCAACATGGCAATTGCACACGCCAGACTGCTAATTCTGGGAGACTTTAACCTATGGCTAAATGGACCCTTGGATTTTGGATATAATAATCTCCTCCAATCATGTTAAAGCTTAAACCTACAACAATGGGTCATAGAGCAAACACACAAGGGAGGACATATTTTAGGTTGAATATTTTTCTGAAAAACAGGCAATAGGAAACCTGGACATTCTGTCCGTGGGTTGGTCCAACCATCACCTGATTAAATTCCGGGTATGTAATCCGAGAATGAGTAATCCGGTTGCTAGCGAGGTGAGCAATTTTGTTAGCAGGGACTGGAAGCTTCTTTTTAAAAAGGCAAGAACTTCTCCTGTATTCTCCCTTAATGGATGTGAAAGAAAATTATGCGGCCTAATGTGCACAAATAACATCGAGGCTGGATCAGATGGCCCCTTTAAAAAATCATAAAAAAGTGGGCAGATTTTCAGCCCCATGGTTCAATGAGCTTAAAAAATTTGAAACTGGGATGTAAGCAGGAAGAGAGGAAGTGGAGAAAGGCTTACAAAGAGGAGGATAAAACTGTTTGGAAGACAGCAATTACCAACTATAAAAAATAAATAATTATTGCGAAGGCGGAGTACTTCTCAATACTATTTTGAAAGCACCTAACAGTACAAGAAGTATTTTTAAAATAATGAATGGTATGATTAGCCCACACTGCTCTAAGAATAAGATTCATCCCACTCAGGAACTCTGTGACAGCCTAGCGACCTTCTTCGATGATAACATTAGAATTATCATTGACGGCCTTAAAAGGGACAATTTGACTGGGGGGTGGGGGTAGAAGATCACAGTAACATTAATAATAAAGGTTTACCAGATATAAAAAAAGACGAGAAAGACAGGGGTGGAGAATATGAATTTTTTAATCAACTTTGAGATACCATCGGTGGAGGAGTTTAACAGAATTGCCTTAGGTGTTTCATCAGGATCACCGTTGGACCCCATACCACATAAAATTTGGAAGGAATGGGGAACAAAATTGTTCCCAATACTTCAGCAGGTCTGTAATCAATCTCCATCTAGAGGATCAGTCCCGCAACGCTTAATTTGACTAGCCCAAAAAACTATAGGCCTATTTCTCTGCTGCCTTACCCAGTAAAGATTGTAGAACAATTGGTCAGTATAACACTTTCAAAGCATTTGCAAACCAATAACATTCTGGAGGATGTGCAATTTGGCTTCCGTCCTGGACACGAAACGGAGACCGCCCTGGTGACTGATGGATGATCTTCGAATGCGCTCAGACAGAGGTCAATCAGCGATACTGATCCTGCTTGACCTGTCTGCCGCATTTCACACAGTCAACCATGAGGTCCTTCTGGCCAGATTTGAAGAGGTTGGGGTAGTGGGCACAGCTCTGAAGTGGTTTCTGTCTTACCTATCGAATAGGAGACAGGCAGTGGCCCTCCTCCCCCTATCAATCGGAATTCACAAACTTCCTGCATGGTGTCCCCCAGGGATCTGCGATTAGTCCAATATTGTTTAACATCTATATGAGCCCTTTGATTGCTGTTATAAAGGCTCATAATGTCAATATTGTAAACTACACAGAGGATACCCAACTTATTCTATCTTTAGAGAGGGACCAGTCTACATCCTTGGAAGACTTTCATGCTTGTATGCAGGATACGGCACACTGGCTGAGAAAGAACTCGCTATAATTCAATGCGGACAAGACAGAGGTTCTAAACTGTGCAGCAGGGAAGTCCCCCACCTCCACTTCCCATTAATTTCTGGCCATTACCCACAGCCATTCCACTGGCCCCTTCAGAGAAGGTGCGGAATTTGGGAATTATGTTCAATAACAGATTGACCCTTGAATCACAATTAAATAAAACTGTGGGGAGTTGCTTCTCAATTATTAGAGCCCTTTGTAAGGTTCTTCCGGTTCTGCCAGTTCAAGCTCAAGCATTGGTAGTACGAAGTACCATTCTAAGCAGGCTGGACTATTGTAATGCCTTGCTGCTGGAGTCTCCAAGATATTTGATTGAGGGGCTCCAGAGGATTCAAATGATAGCAGCTAAGCTAGCCTTGAGAAGGCCAAGATGTTACACTGCCTCCGTGACCTTGTCGGAGCTGCACTGGCTACCCATATTGCAAAGAGTTCAATGTAAGTACCTTTGTATAGTATTCAAGGCTCTGCATGGTTCTGGACCTAAACCAATGCAGAATAAATGTGTCTGGTATGCTCCTGCTAGGAGCCTTCGCTCCTGCTCCGCCTAGCTGGTGAAGGTACCAAGATTCAAAAAAACAAAGTCCGGAGGTAGGGCTTTCAGCACCTCTGCTGCACGACTTTGGAACAATCTTCCACTTGAGATGACAGCTGGAAAATCTTTTTTCAGTTTAGGAAGAGAATGAAGACATGGCCCTATCCTACAGCATAACTCCACTGAATTGGTGTGTGTACCATGAGCCCAGTTGGCCACACATATGATAGCGCCAGGATGCCCGTATGGTGACAGTGCGCTTTATAAGTGATGAAAATAAATAAAGCCTCTCTTTGCCTTACTTGGGAGTGTCGTTGCTGCAGAGTTTGCCACATCGTTTCTTGCCGGCCACTACGCCACGCCTCGCGGCTCCCACTTCGCGGGCGCCGCTCGTGGTTTTGTGAACTTTGCTGGGGACATTGTCATTGGACCTCACCTGGCCATTGAAGGACCTACGACCTCGCTGCTGACCATCTGCCCCACACACACGGTCAGAGGCGGGACTGCGAGGACCAGCCTGCTCAGCGGCGCTGATCGGCCGCAGTTGGTCCTCTTCCCGCCCCCTCCTGCTCCTCCCCTTGATAACGTGTAATAGCCACGCGCACGCGGGACGCGCGCGGACTAAGGCCGGGGCGAAGACCGGGCAAAGAGCGGGCAGTTTGAGGCCGTTCGAGTACGTGAGAGCCCGGCCCGGGCCCCCCCCCCCCCCCCCCCCTTAAACCTTATTTGGCCCCCTTGCTCACACGGAACAATGTGTACCAGAGAGACCAGAAGCAAATCCACGCTAGCTGCGGCAGGAGCAGTAAAGGGACCCATAGACACCTACTTTGTCAAAGCTGGATCTCTGCTAATCGAAGAAATCGAGGGGTTGGAAAGAAGGATTTCCCAAGAAATAGACTGGGTCAGAAGATCTTCAATTGGGCCATTGGCTCAAGCAAGAACACCGGAGGGGAGGATCGAACTGATAACAAAAGAAAAGATCAACCAGGTAACGCCCCATCCATTTAACCCAAATATCACCGACCCGGATTCATCAATTGAGGTCCCAAGTGACATTGATGACTTGAGCATAATGGCCCTCCCAAATACCCAACCGCCACACATACCATCTGCAACTCTATCCTTACCCACTGATTCGAAAACTACGGCAGTCAATGTCCAAGAGCTTAGCCTGGACAGAGATAGGGGGACTTGGGAAGGTGCCATACAAAAAAAAGGGGGGGCCCCATCAAAGAACCCAATAAAAGAAATCCTCCAAAATCCAAATCTTCTAGGGGAAGAGGGGCAAAGGGAGATTCCATTGTTCCTAATTCAAAACACCAGGGCATAGCAACTACTCCCATAACTTACACCGCAAAGGCACCAGCAAACACCACAATCGTTACCCCAGCTGAGGACTCCAGTGACGATATTACACTGGAGGACATTGGTGCACTTCTAAGATCACTTTTAAGCCCCTTAGAAGCACGACTGATCAAGATTGAGGCTAGGCTAGCGAATATTGAAAAAGCTACCGTGCAGCTAGCCGACTCAAAGAAACTTGATCTTAATGTAGCTAATACAGCAAAAGGGGGCCCTGACCCAAAGCTCAAAAAGGGTAACGTATCCACAGTGGCGAGGAACAACTCACCCACTATCGATGCCCAAAATCCAGTACCCACTCTGGCTAAAATACCCCTATCCCCGTCCATTCAAAATTCCAACAAAGCACTACTAGTAACGTCACAAATTCAGACCGCTCTACCGACTACTACCCCAAAACCTAAAGACACTGCTCCTATTCAGTCTAACCCTAAGGGTGAGCAAACACTCACGGGAGAGAAACCCAACCATAACCGTAAACCTAAACCTGTCAACCTTCCACCAGAGGCTGCCCCTTACACGCTAGTTTTGGCAGGTGTTCCGGAATTAAAACCCACAACTATTGAAACAATGTCATCACTTAGGAACAAAGTTATCAGCTGGTTATCCACACACAGACCATTACCGAGGGGAACAACCAGCGATATCTCTATGGTTAGGCGGGTTACATGGGTGGGATATTCTAGAAAATCAGTAAGGGGAGACTGTGTTCTGGTCACCTTCAGAGAACCGGGCACTGCTGCCTACATCTGTGCCTGGGACTCCGATGACCAAGCCAGCATTATCCAATCTCTCCCTCTCTCATTCTTTTATCCATCAAGTCCATATAACTTGGAGGACCAAAGATGGGGGCACCACCAAGATCTATTGGATGACTGGGGAAGTGGTCAAAGGGAAAGAAGCGGTCTTCTTAACTATAGGGGAAGACCCTCTGATTATTTCTTGCAGCTAGAGGAGGAAGAAGGCTGGGAAAACATCACAAGAAGGAGGGGCCGTGGGGGAGGATTCACTAGAGGCATTCAAGGGCCACATAGAATACACTACCCAGCCCATTTCCCGGTCAACAACAGATACAGTAGCCTGGAAATGGTGGATTGACGCACGGACAATGGGGGGTGTGAACGGATAGCTCTAGAAGGGACGGGGAACAGTTTACTCTTATCACCCACTCCGTCTATAGGAACACAAAACCCTTTGGAATTAAATCTAGCTCCAGAGTTTTCCCCAGAGACCCCAAATTCGACCCATACTAATTTAAAATTGGCCCAGGATCATTCACCCTTAATACAGGTGGCTATTCCGTTGATTAGGGAATTTAACAATAACATCAACGCGGGCTCATTCTCTACCAAATCATGCCCCTTAAACCTGGTTTCGTGGAATGTCGCGGGACTAGCTAGTAAGATTGACTCTCCTGACTGGATCTCCTTTATTAATTCTAAAAACATTCTACTCTTTCAGGAGACCTGGGCACGTGAGGAAATCTTGCTACAGGGGTTTGCAGCCTTTTCCAAACCTGCTAAGTGGGGCGGAAGGGGAAGGCCATATGGAGGACTTACGACTTGGATAGCAACAGATTTAGGCTGCCAGGCTAACCACCTGGAAACAGATTCAGATGATATTTTGGCCGTCTTATTGGAGTGGCCAAATTCATCGAAACTGGTGGTTGTAAACATATACTCCAGGCCGGTACAAATGTCTAAGGAATCCAGTACCATAGAGCAACTTTCTCTGTTCCTCGATGGCATCCCCTGGGAACTCCCGTGTCTGGTTGGAGGTGACCTAAACTCACAGTACGAACCACTACCAGGTCTACGCGATGGCCCCTCCCTTGAGGAAGACTTACGCTGGCGCGTACCTGAGACGGTGGCACCTCCCCCGAGAGCCTGGACCCCCTTGGCCTTGCAGATTACTGCCCTCACCCTCAACCAAGGATTAAGGGCTTGCAATGGTCGTTGTAAATCAGACATACCCAGCACTTGTACTTATAATAAAACTGGCCGAGAATCGAGAATAGATTACATTCTCGTTAAACTACCTATGTGGCCACAAGTAGTCGATTTCAAAATCATCGAGAGAAGGGACAGTGACCACAATGCCCTGGAACTTTCTTATATTCCACCAGGGAATGAATCCATTATGCTTGGTACGGATAACAACAACTCGGGGCTCTTATTGGAAAACAACCGGAGGAAAGTTAGATGGGAGAGATTAGTCACCAGGGGAGATAGTTTACCCAAACTATATGCCAGGATCATTCCACACTTGGAGAAAGCCTTCCAGCTAGGGAAAGAGTCTGAATGGCTACCTAATAGAGATAAGCTCGCTCACATCCATGCTGAGCTAATTCACACCCTAGAGATAGATCTGTTTTCAAAGCCGGGAAAAAGACCAGGACCCCTAGTCAAGACGACCTGGTACAATGCCACTTGCAGGGAATCCAAGACCAAATTGCTACTTGCCATCAAGAATGGCACTAATAGGGAGGTAATCCAAGCCAGGAGAAGAGCATACAAGAAGCTCTTGGTAGATGCAAGGGCCGAATGGGACCAAGAATACTGGAAAAATCTCTCGAGGTCTCTATCCACTCGAGACTCGCGCAAATTCTGGCGCTTGGTCTCAAACGGCACAGAGGAGTTACCTTCAGCTATTGAGCCTAATATCGCCCCCAGCTTATGGCAGAGCCATTTTCAGGCACTGTATTCAGCAGAAGAAAGGTCTCCCAGTATCACAAACAGTAGGCCACTAGTAGGTACATGTGGCGACCATTTCACAGAAAAAGAGGTGAGGGTGGCCATAGCCGGGCTTTCCGCTGGAAAGGCCCCCGGTCTCGATGGGGTACCTGGGGACTTATTTAAACAAGAACCAGGGATATGGGCTCCATACCTCACATTGTTATTCAACGCCATCTTGGGGGGTATGGAGATTCCGGATACTTGGCTGGGCGCCGAGGTGGTCCCAATATATAAAAAGGGGTCCCCTCTGCTCCCAGCCAACTACCGGCCAATTAGTCTTATTGACATATCCCAGAAGCTCTTTGGGAGACTCGTTCTGAATCGGCTACAGGACTGGGTAGACGAGATGGGTATTTTGACTCCCTATCAGGCTGGATTTAGACAGGGAGTGTCCACAACAGACCAAATTTTTAGGTTGAACCTGCTATTCTGGAGGACAGCTTTAATCGAGGGCGGCACACTATACACAGTCTTTGTAGACTTGCGTGCCGCCTTTGATTTGGTACCAAGACTGAAGTTGTGGAAAGTCCTGGAGGAGTTGAAAGTCCCCAGCAATATTCTAGGTATCCTGAGGAGATTGCACCACAACAATTATGCCCGCGTTAGGTGTGGTAGAGGTGGTAACCTAACCGAAAGGTTCCCCGTTCGCAGAGGGGTACGACAGGGTTGTGTGCTCACGCCGACCCTGTTTTGCCTATTTGTGAACGGGATAGTGGACCACCTATCCAGGATTCCCAACACCGATGCCCCAAAGCTGACTGGCAGCAGGGTGCCTGCAATTATGTTTGCAGACGACACCCTGCTGCTGTCAAAATCCCCCATGGGAATTCAACGCGTCTTGGACGGGTTCCTACAGTTCTGTTTAGACCGAGGACTTGAAATCAATCCTCAAAAGACTAAATATATGATCCTGAACCCGAAGCCGCATAATTGCTCCCCACCAATATTGGGAGAAGTCCAATTGGAACGGGTGCATACAATCGAATACCTGGGCATCACTCTCAATTAACACCTAACGTGGTCATCCCACCAGTCGAAAGCGAACATTAAACTGGCACAGTTGGCGGGAGGCACTATGAGACTGGTGAACAAATCTCCCTTCCGTCCACTTAGCCCCATAATTCACATCTATAAAGCCCAAGCTCGGGGAGGTGTCATGTATGGGGGTGAGCTGTGGGGGCACATTCCATCGTCCAAATTACTAAAAATCGAAAACAAATTCTTGAGACAGATTGTTGCTCTCCCGCAGAATACCCCATTACTTCCGCTCAGACTGGACTTGGACATTCATCCCATAACGGAGGAGCTGGGCCTAAAGCCCCTGACATTTTGGCGGCGCCTATGGAGTAGTCCAGATCTCTTAAATTACAGAGCTGAGTTGCAGGAATTTTTAGAGCTACCCAACGCCAAAACAATGCCATGGCTGCTTTATATCAGAAGAACGTTGGAAGCAATTGGACTCTATGATCTATGGTCAGACCCACTAAATATGTGCCCAAAGACCCCAAAAAAGGCATTGAGGAGAGCTTATTACGATCATATGCTCCTTAGAGCCACGGACGGTGCACGAGAGGGGTCGTTGACCAACAAGTTCATTCAAACTAAAGATTCCTACCTTCTCGAGAGTGTTCTAGATGCCATTTCTCCACAACTAACCAGGAAACTATTTCTCCAATGGAGATATGGAACTCTTCCTCTAGCATCGTTCACAGCATCCTGGTCTTCCCACTCTTCCTCAGAAAGTTGCCCGGCCTGTGGTCATTCAAAGGAGAATGACGTTCATGTCATTTTCTTTTGTAGGGGGTACGAAAGGAGTAGGAAATACTGGCTAGTACCCTTGCTCAGGAACTTGGGATTTAGAACCTTTCTACCAGCCTATAGAGTCCTAAAGACAGATCTATCCCCCTCTTTAGTATTTGCTCTATCTAAATTTTTAACTTCCATGTGGTTTGCTCGATGTCGTCGTGTAAAAATGATGTGTTAGATAATCTGTAGTCCTGAGACAGTCCCAAAATTGTGCTACATGTTTTAACTTAATCTTTATCGTGATCACTAATGTCGTTTAATATGTGTTTTAAATTTTGTAAAATGTAATCTTTTATGATTTTGTGATCGAAATAAAGATAAACTATGCTAAAAAAAAAAAAAAAAAATGAATAAAAAAGATTGGCATCCGCCAAATTAGGTTATATGAGTGCATTGCCCAGCACACACACACACACACACTGCCTTTTCTGGTAGCTACCACAATGAATACTAAGAGTCTTGAGTATAGCTGCATCATTTACAATAGTATCAAACAACCAGCCCCCCCCACCCCCCAAAAAATGCTCTTCGCACCCTGTTAGCATTCCAATCATTTAAGTCACGACCTACAGTAGTAATTTGCCTAATGCTCCACCACCTAGTCTGCCAATGAAAAATGTGGTACAAAGGAAATTATCTTCTACCAGAGATCTATACTTCCTTAAAATGTAAGGCACACAAATGCTAGCAACAAAATTCTTAAAGGCCTCAGTAAAAAAGGTCGAAAGAAATATCTCGTCGTCCTTGGGCCTCTTGTGAAACTAGTCAAAGACCTTATTATCTGCATCAATGTCTTTGATAGATGGTAGGTTCAACCACAAATGGAGGATGCCCAATTTAAAGGCGACAAAGACAAACTGCAAATATTTGCCAGTGTAGAAGACACCACTGCATTCATTACACTGTATGAAGAAGTATCTATGCCACTTGCATCCTTAAGGTCCTCCATAGGGTAACAACCCTATCTTCCTGCTCCGCACATAGGTCAGTTGATACAAATTAGCAGACTTCTCAATCGACTATGACATAATGGCCATCACAATGGAAGGACTCCTCATGTATTATCTAGGCAGGAATAGTAGCCTTGGCAACAGTATCACGTGAAAATTAAGAGGTTGCTTGGTTCTATGGAACCGTCAAGTCCAAACACAGGAACCAAATCCAGCTCCACGATGGTGCAACATGGTTCTTGATGCCATGACTTACTCCAACGTTCAACAGTTCAGAAGATTATCTACAAGCTAATCAACAGTGAGTCAATGCAGTATCAGTGTTTAAAACCCTTTGGCATGGCAGTAGAACAGTCACAGCAGAAGTCACTTAGGACAGCTGCAGTCACAATTGAATCAAACACAAAAAGGTGAAGGCAGGATTGTCTGCAATAAGTCTAACCACTGGCAATCACTCGGAGTAGCATTCCAATCCATTCTTATTTTGCTGGTCAGTTTGGACCCAACCAGATGCAAATCAGTATATCAGACACGAATAGAGGTCCTACAGCAATTTTTTCAACTACTTTAGAACTAGTTTGAGCAAATCTTTGCGACTTAGAATGGGACTTCTCCATTTTTTCAGAGAAATGGCTTGAACTCAAGTAATTCCAAGACAACTTCTTATATTTTTTTCAGCACAGATTTCAACAAATAACTCTGGTGGACGTTCAAGTCCCATAGGTGCAAGTCCACAGCTTACTCCTGTGGGCCTACTGGCTCTCTGAAGATACACTTGGCCGAGCAATTAATTTTCTATTCCTAGAGTGCAAGGCCTTCGACATCATTCTAAGGCAAGTACCACACTTTCAGATGTCCTGCTTAAGTCCCGCATTCAGTGGTTGAGGGCAGTGATCTCGGTCACTCCCCTTAGCTCATTTTTTGAAACTCTTGAAACCTAAAGCCTTTATTAGTTCAGAGAGGAGGATAAAATATAAAGACAAAGTATTCAAATGTTAAACATCCTTGGATGTTAGTCCATTAAAAAAGTTGAATGACGGAAAGGGGATTGAAAGACTGGGTGGAGTGGCTACTTTAATGTACTGTTCTAATGGGTTGGCTTTGAGCAACACACAGGAAAAAAGATACACCTTACAGTGAGTGACTTGAAAGAAGTTAAACTGTCTTTAGGGTGCAAGGCTGTTGCTTGGATATTTAAAAAAAAAAAATATTCTGCAGAGTACAATATTGATTAGAAACAATTTTCATGTATTGTGCTTTAACAGGCATACAAGAGCTTGGCATCAATGTAATTGTGGATCAAGTATGCAAAACCTTAATTCGAGGAAGCTGTGCACGGTTTCCCAAAATCATTTCCATAAACATGTTTCTTTTATGCTGTAAAAAAGAGCTATTCATTGTTTTGTGGTGCAAATACACAATTGATACCTTAAACCCTTAAACAGTATAATTAGCTCATTACTTTCACTAGCAGAAGTACCCCCGGACTGGAAAATCGCGGCGGTTAATCCCCTCCAGAAAAAGCAATTATCAGACCCAACCACTCTCTCTAACCTTCGTCCCATCTCCTTATTACCTGTCTCAGTAAAATTACTGAAAAACTGGTCAGTAGTCAATTAATTACTTTCCAGGAAACCTCTAACACGTGGTCTCCGACTCGTTCAGGTTTTAAGCCATTACACTCTACAGAATCGGCACTCTTACACACTTCGGAGACCCTCAAATTCACTCTTGATGAAGGTAAAAATGCAGTACTGATTTTGTTATATTTGGCAGCAGCTTTTGACACTATCTCTCATGAGTTTCTGTTACTTCGTCTTAAAGCAAGCAGCATTTCCCATTTGGCCCTGGATTGGCTTAAATCTTTGACAGGCCGCCATCAAATAATCACGCCTGGTCACTATCAGTCAGCTATTAAACCCCTGCGTACAGGTGCACCGCAGGGCTCTATATTAAGTCCAGTGCTGTTTAACGTATACATGGCACCTCTCATAGAATTGATATCATTTAACATTGAAACCACCTCATATGCTGACGATACCCAGCCGATTTCAGCCTTAGACAAACACCCTGACAATGTGGAAGAAAACTTTCAACATTGTCTTATGGGGTTATGGATTGGATGGAGCGGAACCATCTGAAGTGTTATACACAAAAGACAGAAATCATGCTCATAGTCAAGGCCAATAATTTCACCCCCTGTTGCTGGTGGCAGCCTAATACCACCCCTCCCTCCTCCACCCAATACGCTAGAGGTAGTTAACGATGTTGAGGTAAAATTCGACTCAATTCTAACTTTCTGCCCACAAGCATCATCAGTGGCGGGGAAATGCTTTCAGACGATTAAATCTCTGAAGAATTTTTTGATCTTTCAGTGACAGCAAGGAAAACGGTTACAGCAGCCCTAATCACTTTACAGATTAGACTATTGTAATAGCCTTTACACAGGTGCAAAGAAGATAATATTCAAGAAACTCCAGACCGTTCAACATGCAGCAGCCCGCTTGGGGCTGAAACTGCCATGCCACTCCTCAGTTTCCGCAACCTTAAGACTACCGCATTGGCTACATAACCATAAGAGTACTATTCAAGATACTCGTTATCACCTTCAGAGCTTTCAGGGCCTCAGGACCGAAATACCCGACATCCAGAGTCACACCCTATGTTACTGAACGCCCTCTTAGATCTTCCGCAGCCAATCTTTTAAAACCCACACTGTTCAGATACAAAACTAAGGGTGGGAGACCTGTAACCGCCCTGGAAGTAAAAGCATGGAACACTCTTCCCCTGCCATCAGTCTCATCCAATAAGAATTCGGTTTCAGGAAATCCTTGAAAACCTGGATTTTTGGAGCTTCAGACTCACTCTGTTTTTCCCTTATTTAACTCTCCAGCGACTGTGATAGCGCTACCTTTTGTTTTTCTGTGCCTCCCATCTATCTCTGCACAGCGCCAAGATACTCCCAAGGAGTGATAGTTGCATTTTGAAAATAACACATACAATACAATACAATACAATGGGTACATTTCATTAAAATATACAGCAAAGGTAAAGTTGTGCTCTTTGCACGCTAAACAAGGCACACTACACTCATTTTGTCAAATTAGTGATTATTCATTTTAGTGTGATATATTGTTTGCAGTAAGGTGTTTGAAGTGAAAGGGGAAACCCTTACCGGCATGGGTGGACCGAGCACATTGCAGGCGGTGGAAGATTAGGGTGGTTCTCTATTGTTACAGTTCTTCTCACGTGGTCTTGACTAATATCTTCATACATATTGTCCACAGTTAATGGCTGTCGATTCTACAAGAAGAAAAACGATTATTGCAATTAGTATAATTGTATGGAATGAACAAGTTGAACGATGATGGATTCAACCCAGATCTGTGACTGGGGGCGAGTGTCTGAAAAGTTTCAGTGCTCCGTCCATCATCACCTTGTGTTTACTTATCTTCAGTAATGCTCTTTCTGGTAGATATTTGATCTAATCCCTAATGCTTCACCTTCAGAATATCCTCATGTGCCAGACTGGAACTGCAAGTTTTTCACAGCAGCGCTCAGACACGGTGCTAGGTGACACTTGCTAGGTGACACTTCGGAGGCTTTGCGACCTCCCCCAGAAGTGACTAAGCAGAGAAGCATATGAGCGCCACCCCAGTATGATGTCAGTTTCTTACTTGACTCTTTCCAAGCCCTCTGTCGCGCAGCACATAGCAACTGGGAGGTACCAAAGCGGACCCTTTTCTATATGGGGAAAATTAGACCACTCCTCACGGGGAGGTGCAACAGCAGTGAGAAATTTGCAGTCAGAGAGGACATTACCAATTGTAACTTGTTCATCTGATGAATACTTCTAACTGCAGTTTCTTCACCTTTAGAAAAAATACCAAACAAGTAACTCCCAAAGAGGAGGGTCTGTGGCGTTCGCTTGGGCCACAAAGTCCCACAGGAACAAACAGAGGGAATGCCCTTCTTGCCAGAACCGGCTGTCAAAGCAGAAGTATTTTGTGAACATGTGCACTGATGCCCAAAGTTGATGCTTGGAAGAAGTCCAGAACAGGCCCTCCCTGTGCAAAGGCAGCAGTGGCAGATTTTGTCTTTAATCTCTTTGTTAGGCTTTTATAATAACACAACACAATAAGAGAAGGAAAAGAAAAGACACAAATAAAGAAACTCTCAGTGATTATATAGAAGTTCCACATCACAATTTTGGAGAGGGGGTTGCTCTGGCAGCTTGAAGTGCAAGATAGGAGCTGAGCAGGCTCTAGATATCCTTAGGGCAAGATGTTGCCAGCATCAATGCCCAGTAGTCGTCCAGCCTTTGACAGTGTGATGCATCTTTTAATCTTTTAGCCAAGCGTCAAATTTGGGGCTTATACACCTTCCCCAGTGCATTGCCACCCTTCTCTTCATGAGGAGAATCAGCATTGCAGTCAGGCAACGAGTACTAGCAGGGACATCGTCCACATATCCCAGGAGGGGGTATGTGGCAAAGCACCATGTTGTGTTTTATCAAAGCTATACCAGTTAAATCTGCATCCCAGTACACAGCCAGTCTGTGGCATTCCCATGCAAGATGTAAAAATAAATCAATCAATAAATAAATAAATAAATAAATAAATAAAACAATCCACTCTTTCCATCCGGCAACGCTCGCCAGTCCCATATTCTGCAGGCCTATGGGTGTGTGATAAGTACGATTGAAGGCATTTATAGGATCGAAGCCTATAATTGAGGGACAGCATGCTGGTCAGACAGCAGCAATACCTCCATTTGCCCTCCATAAAGTCATCGCCCAGGTTTGCCTTCCATCACAGCAGTGCCCTGGGCACAACCACGGGGAAGTAGCTTGCATGGTGGAGTACAGTCTTGTTGCAGATATTCTGCGGAGTCGCAGAATTATGCTTGGGATTATGGGACTTTAGTGGGCAGGGACTGAGTCATCCTACCACCTTAGTACCCATGAGCCCGGGACTAACTAGCTATAGTGTCTCAGTTGCCCTCCTACTCCGTCACAGAGTAGCAAGTGATTAGACACCCCAGAACACAACACTCCCGACCCGCTCAGGAATCGCAGTTACAGTACACACCCTTTCGCTTTCACACTCGGACTAGTCTACGATGAGTTCTGACAGACACGAGGAAAGTTTAAAATGTTTATTTTAACTATCATGCTCTAGTATGCAGTATACGTGCCACAACAAGTAGAAAAATGCCTAACACAAATACGGTTAGCATAGCAAGTAGTCCATAAATCATAAATGGAGCTGTCATTATATACGACAGTACAGCCTAACCTCCCTCCCCTTCTACAGAAGCAAAATGATATATCAGAAGATCTCTAGGTATTAGCAGCAGACCCCTACCTTAGTACACACAGATGAATCTCAAATGCTGTCACGATCTTTTCCCTGGAAAGATCCCTCATCAAGTGTGTTACCTATCTGTGCATTCCGATATGAAAAAAGTAAGTGTTCCCAAACAGCTGCATTTGTGTGTTTTGTCTAGGCGTGAGGGCCTGACCAGAACAATAACACGGGGCATTGTTGTTCGACCTTGTCTACATGTTCAGACTAAATCCCAGGTAAGAACAGAACACAAAAACAACACTGTGTTCTTTGTGAAAGCACAGAGTGGCACAAAGCAAAAATATAGCTGTAGAGTAACGTGCGCAAAGCAGAGGGCAGTCTGCAACGTGCTCATGCTAACATAGGGAAAACAATAATGGGCCTGCAGGGAACATGTGACAGTCTAATAATCAGCCACTTGTGAGAGGAGTGAGTCACAAAGTCCAGCGCCTTCAAGGTCACCGGCTCGCTCAGAATTGAACTGTGTGCAGCCATTCAAGCGCTGTGCAATCGGTAATATAGGATTATGTGTAACGGCATGCAGTGGGTGCGTGCATGTTTGTCTTGCATGTATATAAATAAACCTGTGGGGTAAAGTCATCCAATGTGTCCAGACCCAGCTGGCACAGCTAGCGTCTGGCAGCAGCATCTCTAGTTGGGGGACAGTGCCAGATTATTAGCAAGTGGGAGGTCTGCCGAGTATAGACAGTCCAGGTAGGCCTTCCTGCGATGACAGTCCCATGCACACACATGCAACGAACCGTATCAATCTCTCCACATGGGTGCTCCGGTGTGATGCAAATCAATGTACGTAATGGGCATGTGTTAGTAATGTCTGCCTATATAACGCTATGAGGAAGGAATTGGGCCGGCTGTACCCAATAGAAGGCGCATTGGGCCTGTGCACAGTAATATTAGAGCTCTAGATCTGGAGTGTGTGCATGTTGGTCTTGCATGTATATAAATAAACCTGTGGGGTAAAGTCATCCAATGTGTCCAGACCCAGCTGGCACAGCTAGCGTCTGGCAGCAGCATCTCTAGTTGGGGGACAGTGCCAGATTATTAGCAAGTGGGAGGTCTGCCGAGTATAGACAGTCCAGGTAGGCCTTCCTGCGATGACAGTCCCATGCACACACATGCAACGAACCGTATCAATCTCTCCACATGGGTGCTCCGGTGTGATGCAAATCAATGTACGTAATGGGCATGTGTTAGTAATGTCTGCCTATATAACGCTATGAGGAAGGAATTGGGCCGGCTGTACCCAATAGAAGGCGCATTGGGCCTGTGCACAGTAATATTAGAGCTCTAGATCTGGAGTGTGTGCATGTTGGTCTTGCATGTATATAAATGAACCTGTGGGGTATAGTCATCCAATGTGTCCAGACCCAGCTGGCACAGCTAGCGTCTGGCAGCAGCATCTCTAGTTGGGGGACAGTGCCAGATTATTAGCAAGTGGGAGGTCTGCCGAGTATAGACAGTCCAGGTAGGCCTTCCTGCGATGACAGTCCCATGCACACACATGCAACGAACCGTATCAATCTCTCCACTTGGGTGCTCCAGTGTGATGCAAATCAATGTACGTAATGGGCATGTGTTAGTAATGTCTGCCTATATAACGCTATGAGGAAGGAATTGGGCCGGCTGTACCCAATAGAAGGCGCATTGGGCCTGTGCACAGTAATATTAGAGCTCTATATCTGGAGTGCATAGCCCTCCCTGTTCAAAAGATAAAGTCAGTGTTTCCCATGAGAGTTGTGGCAGACTGTCTGCCTTAGTCAGCTGGACCAGGAGTGACCGTATCCTTGCGAAAAATGCTCTAGTGAGTGGTATTGGAATGTTTGCAAACAAGTAAAGGAGTTTAGGTAGCACCACCATTTTAGCCGTGATCACCTGTCCGGCGATAGCAGTAGACTAGTCCATACAGGAACCCACTCCTGTAGCCACCTAACAGCCCACCCATAATTCTCCAGCATGATCAGAGTGATGTCTATACTGATCTGGAGCCCAAGGTAGATCCACGTCCGCCCACTCCAAGAAAGGGGGGGTAATTAGTGGGGAAGCATTGCGTTTTTCTGTGTGAAGGAGGAAAATAGTTGACCTTGACCAATTAATAGCTATTCCGGTCACACAGTAAGAGAATAAACTCACGCAGGATCGATACTAGGTTTACAGCTGGGCTCCCTAACGCATGGTATTGTCGTCCGTGTACATAGAGACTATCAGCCAACAAGACGTGTAGTTGAGGCCACACTCGGCATGATGCTGTCCAAGACGGGCGGCAAGAGGCTTCATGGCGATAGCATATAGAACTGGGGGAAGTGGTCAACCCTGCCTGATGCCGCTGTTGATGGCAAATGGGCCAGAGACCTCGCTGCTGACATGAAGTATGGCTGTTGAGTGCGTACACAGGAGCCTGATCCCCTGGAGAAAGCCAGGACTAAAACATAGGTAAGACCGCACCAGGGAGTCGAAGGCCTTGGATGTGTTGAGAAATGCCGCAACTGCAGAGAGGAGTGGATTCAGTGTGTGGATCAATGCGAAAAAGAGTAAGGAGGTTATAACTAGTCGAGCGGCCAGGGAAAAAGCCTGAATGATCAGGGGAACAATCATGGGACAAGGGTGCAGTATGAGGGCGGCAATCATTTTAGCTAGGATTTTTTATCCAAGTTTATCATGGAGAGACGTTGTAGGAGTCACATTTGTTCAATGGATTGTGTGGTTTAAATAGCGTAACTATAACAGACTCTCTTACTGAGGGGACAGGTCACCGATTTTCGTGAACTGCCACCAAGTGCGGCGCCAGGTCCTCGGTATAAGCTTTATGGAACCTAGCAGTCAGGCCATCGGGCCCCAGGCCAAGTCCGGGATGGCCCCAAATACATTGTCTACTGTGTTTGGGTATAGCCTGTGGTTATTGCAGTAGGCATGAGGCCCAGCAGCCTCAGGGTCATCCTGACCGAAACCCAGGATAGGGGCAGAAAGTTCGGAATCATAGCCCGAATATCCCAGACTCGCTGTTCGGGAGGATAAACACGAAACTGCGTAGTGTCCAGAACCGCTCCGATGAAGAGGAGCTTCTTAGAGGGGATCAGGTGTGACTGCGGCACATTGATGGAGAACCCCAGTGAATGCAGGAGGTCCTCCGCAGTCTGGAGGTGGGAGACAACAGTCTGGGGCAAACCCGCCTTCAACAGCCAGTCGTCAGGATAGGGGAAGACTGGAACCCCTGATCTGTGCAGATGAGCTGCGACCACCGCCATCACTTTCGTGAACACCGAGGGGCGCTGGTAAGGCCAAAAGGGAGCACGGTAACTGAAAATGCTCGTGGCCTACTGCGAATCATAGGTAACGCCGGTGGGCCGGCAGGAAGGGGATGTGAAAGTAAGCGTCCTGCAAGTCCAATGCAACCAACCAGTCTCCAGGGTCGACAATGTTATGCCATCTGAAACCTTAAATTCTTATTCCATGTATTGCAATTTTATGTACCAATTTTTCTTATCTGACCGCAAATTGTTGCCGCGAATGAATGGTTGCCCAAGTAATTCCTCTGTGCTATGTCCCTTTCTTCACCTATTCTACCCTTCTTCCTCCTGCTCCACCGCGTAACTACACACCTAACCTAAGATGGAGCCTGCAGCCGGCTAGATACACATCCCTGCACTAGTTTTTAAGCCGTTGCGCAATTATTCGCCGACTACTTCAGCATATACCAGAACAGTCAATCCGCGTCCACCTCCATTGATTCAGGATTCCCTGAAGCCCCTTGGCTCCTGACATCTTCTTCTATCCCCTTCATTTGGTGAGCATGTTGCAGGAGAGCACATCCATCCTTCCTGGTTCTTACACCCAGGGGATGAACGGCCTCTGTGTTATCGTATCCCCATGTTTAACGTTACCGTCCTTCCTCCTATTTCAGGCCCCCTGCCTCTGTTAATCTTGTCACTCCCATGCCGGAATTTTGTTGGTAAGTATCTCTTATCACCTCCTGGGTCATTCACCCAACTTAGCCTTACACTCCTCAACTCCCACCTTTCCTATATTTCAGCAACTCTGCATTACCCCGGGCCTACCTCGATTCCTGGGGTATTGCCTCCTTGAATTCTCGTTACCACGATACCCGACCTCAGTTGGTGAGTACTCCTTGCCACCGCCTAGGCTTTCAGCCACTTAAGCCCTTCAACCATTTATCCCCACCCTCATCTCCCATCCTTTCTTGCAGCAACCCCTCCTCATCTCCTTTACCCCGGTCCCACCACGATCGTCATGGTGTCAACACCGTGCTCTCCTGCCAATTTTGCCCGGTAAGTAATCTCCTGCCTCCCTTCCTGATGCTACACTCGTCCTCCATAATTATCTTTATTCACTATTGTCACAGCCTTCTATTTCCAGGCACACTCGTACCCCTGCTACGTCCGCACCAGCCACCCTGGACGGGCCTGTGCTCTTCGGTTCATGATTCATCGAGCTTGCCCTCGTGTCCATTATTAGAGACAGTTGCCTCTGTCGTGGTTGGGACACCATTCCCAGCAGATATTCTCCCTATTCACAAAAAGCACCCTTTTTTCTTCTCTCACTGCATTTAATTCAGCGTCACCTTCTTACCGCAGATCCAATTAGACTCACCATGGTTAATGCAAACTGCCTTAGCTGCCCGTTCCTAGCCGCATTGGGCTAATACATTGATGTATGTGTGTCATTCCACCCAGTCGCCCACCTTCTTACTAATTTCTGGTTCTCCTTCCCCCCTGTTTCTCCTCCTTTTTCCCTCCCTTTCCCCACCGAACCCAACAAATCCCCCACTTCTCTACCTCCTCCATGCCTCCTGCCCTCCCCTCCTCCATTACCCCTCACCCCTGCCTTATGCAGGCAACTTCTCAGGTATTTCTTGATAGTCTAGTCCTGATGATGATCCCATAACCTTTGTTGGGGATCGAAACATCGTCGATAACCACATCTTGACTCCTTGTTGTATTGTTGATTTATGCGGAGCACAAGATGTCTTTGTTATTGTGACTGTTGCTTTTGCTAATTCTTACCACCAAGTCACTTAAGTTTTATGCCTGAGGTAAGGAAATCTGTTGATTTCATTACAAGACCGGAGGCTACATTATGCATTATCCTTTAATAGCAACTCACACAGCCGCACTACATCATAAAGGATAACATTCTAGAATAAACAACAAAGGATGTAACCAAGAGATGATCTGCCTCTTTTAAAAGCGGCTCGCCAGCAGATAAGTCACTACTTTCTTTCTCTCTATTTACATCACATTGTGCCCTACTTTATTATGATAATATCTCGTGTTTTGAGCTAATTTATGCTTGTTTCTCTCATCTACTGCTATTCTCATGCTTTGTTGCTGATACGATATTACAATGTCGTTTCTGAATTAGTTTTCCTCTGTTGTGCCCTGTTTTTTCCTTCCAGGGTCTTGTTCCGCTATCCCCGGGGTGGCGCTAGTCCCCACTCCCGCCCGCCCCCCCCCCCCCCCCCCCCCATGGACTTCCAATTTTTGGTTGTCCTTCGCTTTCCGCTAATGTTCCCTCCGCCTGCGTGATTCTGCAGCGCTCCCCTCACTGCCCCTCACTCGCCCGCCCTGTACCATTACTGCCTTCGGCGATTCTCCTTCGCCTCAGCCCTTCGGTTTCTCGGCGATTTCCTCGCCTTTGCTTTCCGGGGAAGACGCCGCTTGGAGGAAGGCACCTTAGCAACGCCCGCGTTGCGTGCCTTTCCTCCCAAGCGACTTTCCTCTCCCCGGCGGCTGAGCTCGAGCGCTCCTCGGCAATTTTGCCAGTTGCTCCGCTCCAGCCGCCGGAGAGGCTCCCACTCATCGCGCTCAGCCTCAAAACGCCTGTCAGCACACAGCAAACGTGCCTCTTGCCCCTTTAGCACATACTAAAACGAAAACCCAACCGGAATAACTACTTAATTATTCTTACACGTCCCTTTACCTAGTAAATTACTTAATTATTCTTACACGTCCCTTTACCCTAGTAAATTAGTACCTAATTAGATTACAGATCCCTTTACCCCTCATAAATCCCCAAAAAAAAAAAAAACAATAATACCAAAAAAAAAATATATAAAAAAAAAAAGGAGGAGCTGATTGAGGAAAGAGGAGATAAAGAGGAGAAGTTGGTTAATTTACCTGCTAATATCCCCTTCTGGACCCTACTACACCATGTCTGACATGGATTCCGATGACGCCACTGCTAGTTCACCGGCTCCCCTTGACAACTCCCTCAAAAAATTCCTTCAGCAGGAAATTAAGTCATGTATGATGTCTTCTCTTAAAGAAGTCATGCTCTCCAAAAGACCGTGTGATCCTCAGGATCCTCCCCTACACGGTAAGAGACCCAAAAAGACTAAACATTGCGAAAGCACTGCGGGCCCTAGCGCCTCTTACAGTACAGGAGGTCTTAGCACCTCGCTTTGGATGGGTGGCCATCGCGCCCCACTTGAACCTGATGTCTCTCGGGACACTACCTTGATCGGTGCCCATGGCGGCACAAATGTGTATGGTGTCCCTCGCGACACACTTTGGGATAGTGCTAACGAAAAAAGGAAGAATGTTGGTCTTGACTCCTCCTCATCCTCCTTTGATGATAATGCCTCCAGAGACCTTTCAGACGAATTCGTCTTCGACCTGGATGAGGTCCACCATGATTTTAACTCGCAACCTGACCCGGAACCCTCCTCTAAGAATATTATTCTGAATCCTGTCGGGGAGGAGATGTTCTCTCCCCTGAACATCTCTCATCCCAACAGTTCTAAATGGTTCCCGCAGGATCATGTTTCTAAATTCGTTACCCGTTGGTTGAGAAACCTTTTAGACAGAAACACCAGGAATACTATGAGGTCTGAATCCCCCAGACCTACCATCGATGAGAGGGTTTGTCAAACCCCCAACTTAGACCCTAGTCTTATCAAATTCTTGTTTAAACTAGGGCGAGACCCCAGAAAAGGATTGGAGAGAGCCCTTAAAGGCTGCCAAGACCGCCTCCTGGACGTCTTGGGACCCCTTGTTAGGATCCTTGATATGGCCTAACAATCCCACCTCTCCTCCACACCCTTAAATACTGATCTTGTCCGAGGATGGAGCCAGAGGGCCATCGTCCTCCTTGGCAACGCCAACTCGAGCTTAAATATTGAACGAAGGAGGTCCATTTTAAACAAGATCGACCCTAAATTAGGTGATATGGCAGAAAAAGAGCCCTCCCAGAACCCCAGGGGCCTCCTCTTTGGAGAAGACATTATCAAAGAAATTGGCAAATACGTTTCCACCTTCACTGCCCTCGACAGAGCCCAAAGTAACCTGAGGCGGGTGTTCAACAACAACCTTTTTGGCCAGGCCGGTAGAAGGGGTCGCTCTTCCGGCCGAGGCAACCAACGACCCTATTCATCCTTCAGAGGAACAGCAAGGGGCTTCTACCCCCCGAGACAACCCTTCTTTTGTGGAAAAGTAAATTTTGCCATGTTCTGTGTCCCTACGCCTCATCCATCATATGTTATGTGTGCATGACCAATATGCATATGTTATTCCCCATGTCCGATTAATGACGCAATTACAGTTGTGTCCACCTTTAGTATGCTAGTTTCCAGTCCTCGTGAATACTACGAATATCAGGCCTATGTAAAGTTACGTTGCCACGTTTCTCAGTGTGCACGTTATTCCATTATAAAGTCCCCGTTTCCAGGCCTCAAAAGGGCCCGGACCACAGATTCAGCTCCTGTCTCCTGAAGTCTCGCTGAGGAGCGATACAGCCCCCACCTGTATCCTCGACCCTTCACTTACTTCCTGCCTCGCAGTGCCCGGTGCAGCCTGGCTCTGCCTCTGAGTCTGCCAAAAGTATGTTATAGTTCCAGTTATCAGTTCAGTCCTCCTTCTCTGCATTCCTAAGCTACTGAACTGCATCAATAGTTCCCGTCATTGTCTAGCCTATGCGGCTCCACGTTAGAGAAATACTGTATTTAATGGTCATTTAGTATTCTTCATCACACACTACATGTAGAATAATGCATGGTCCAGTCTTAGAATCAAGTTAGCCTTTCCCCTCATGACTTCTAGTTTATATCAACATGTTCCCTAAACATCAGATACTAGATAGGGTTTAGGTACAAGTCGCTCCGACCCTCCAGACTTTAGTCTCTGCTCCTAGCACAGAGTTCATAGCCCCCAGCTTCTCCTAGTAATACGTCATTGCCAGTTTGCGTGCACCACCAGGTTAGAGGTCCCGGCTCCTTAGGTAGCCCCCTCCTATGTTTCCGCCCCATTCATGACATATTCTGTTACGTTTGCACCACATGTCTATGTATACGCCCAGTTACACCTACTTTTACTGTTATCTTTCGCGACTGCTACGCGTCACGCCTTCTGCTCCACCCACTGCTACGCCTACTGCAATGTAATGCTATGTGTTTGCGCTATGTATATAAGTTCATGTATTGTTATTAAAAGTTAGCGCGCTCATCCCAGACCCGGCCCCAGCAGCTGCTGGGTCATCCTATGCAGGTTGTCCTGATCCTGTCCTTATGCTGTAATAAACCTGCAGAAACTCCTACTACCTCGAATCTTGACTCTTATTTATTGAGCTATCTGTTATGCTATATGCCTAGTCAAAAATAGGGTATTATTTATTTATTTACCACATAATGGCGCCCGAATAGGGACTTGCCCTTTCCCCACGCGTCGGTGAAGCCACGCCGACCCCCTGACCCTCTACAGTCGTGACGGAACTCTTCTGCGCAGTGGCAGATATTTCTGCTCAAGTATCCCTCAGGCCCACGGAGGAGACGGAGGAGGCGGTCCAGCATCCGAACGAGACGGTGGAGGAACGCGGCGAGTCCCGACCAGAGCCCAAGCCGAGAGTCCAAGGTCCGAGGTATCCGGAGGCCCACCCGTAACTGAAGTCCGAAGTCCGTCGTCGTCAGCCCAGTCCCGTCCGAGGCCTTCCGTTCTTGCTGCCCGGTGAGTACCATTGCTGGGGTAGTATCTAGACAGGACCAATCTAAATTGACTCCTGGTCCGTGGGTTGGTGGTACCCAGACTCACAAACGAAGTGTTCACCTAGGTGGATACGGGTCTTGATGCGTTCCTTTATGGGACCGGTATGTTCCGTACTGTTTCAGCAGTGCATCCAGTAATTCTAGTCTGTTCCGTTCTCGAGAAATTCTGTTCTGTTTCTGTTCTCAAGTATTCCAGGTAATATTCTGTTCGAACTGTTATGTTATGATATTGTTTAATGTAATTCCAATGTCGTGGTATGCCTGAATTGTTTTCCCAATTGTTATTGTTCTTCGTGTATTGTATTGTGTTCCGATTCAAGTTTACAATGCCGCTCTTTTCAAGATTACGTCAGCTAAAAACTAGAAAGGGTTTATTAGAAGAAGCAGTTCCTGTCCCGCCTAGGGACAGTCCAGGTCACTTTATGTATCAGAAACATGGCATAAGCGCCATATTGTATCTAGATTTATGGGTAGAGTATACCAAACAGTTAGAAGAAAAGTATAGATGGCCCGTATCGGGTACATGGGATGCCGAATGTATCATGCGAGTAGAAGAAGCATTATGGAAAAAGAAAGCCAGACAGTCACAGAAAGATGCCATCGAGTTATGGCGTAAAGAAGCGCATAGAAGAACCGAAAAGGAAGTCAGAAAGTCAGAGTTAAGTAGAGAATCCCAAGAACGAGCCCAAGAAAGAGAATTAATCGAGATAGGTGAACGAGTCAAAGCCGAACAGTCAGACAGACAGAGGCATGCCCTCATTAAGGGTATGTATCCTCTCCTTGCCGAGGGCTTGCCAAAAGCGACCCCAGAGGCATCCAGTAATTTCCCGCCACCATTACTTCCGACCAAGCTACGTCACAAACCGACCGCAGCTGATATTTTTATTTCGTCCTACTTGGACGACACAGTCCCAGAATATGCAAATCCTGTTCGCGCTCCGCCAGTCCCTGTAAATCAGGCACTTCCCGCTCCTCCAGACACCGGAGTACCTGTTACGGTACCCCCGGTCCAGCCCGCCATACAAGTCCAGCCTACATTTCCATTTCCCACTCTGCCAGGACGTAGAGCCTCAGTAGACGACTCCAGTTTAGGGGCTGCAGGAGGAGGTCCTCCTCAAACCCCGCCGCCACACAAGCGTTTAACGTTAGCCGAATTACATGCACAAGCATCACAGCGTACGCCTAGGTATCAGTCTGTTGCAGAAATAAGAAAATCCCTTGCCGAATGTTGCTATGATCCAGTCCCAGGCGAGGATAATATGGTTTTATATTCATTTCGCGTAAGAAAGGTGGCCGAGTATCTAGTCACCTTACCGAATATGAAAGAAGATCTAGACAGAATATATCGTTTCATCCGTACAGGGGATGATCCAGAAAGTATTAGCGAGACTATGTCTCAAAGGAAAGCCGAGATCCAGCTCATGATATTAAAGTTCCTGATCAATTGTCTAATAAGAGAACAAGATTACCCGTCTAAAGATTCCGCCGAAATGAGAATCCTGACAAGGTGGAGTGATAATATAGCCGAGGGTAAGCACAAGACCGTCGGTGCTATGGAGAGTATGTACAAGAAAATCCGTAAAGAGATAATAAAGATACACGAACAGCGTAAAGCAGCACAAGTAAGCGAGAAAGAAAGTATCTCTGATCCCGAAGAAGAAGAGGACGAGAATCCCGCCAGAATAGCGTATGTAGGAAAATCTAGATTTCCAGATCGCCATTTACGCCTAGAACCCAAGTCTATTTTTCATCATTCAGCACCAGAACAAGGTTCTCTAGAACAAGTATTTCAAGCTACCGATCACATTCTGAAATCACGAATCGGTTATAGTGAGTTAAGTACCATGCATGAACAAGAACTAGCCCGATCAGCAGTCCGATGGATTACTGATTCTACCACTTTTCCAGACGAAATAGTGGCACAAATGTTTCTGAAAATGCCCCCAGCCGAGCAACGACTGGTGGGTATGTATATGATTCAGCACCTCATTACTCTGTATGAGGGTCAACACTCTGATCCAGGTCCGTTACATGATATCCTGAACGAGTTACTCCAGTACAGATGGAGAGGTCTAGGTACCGATTTAATTAGTATCATTCTAGAACAACGCCACAAATATAGAACGTTCTTGAACCCACATTTTGTTCATGTCTCACCCCCAGAAAGTAAATCATTCTACATAGACCGACAGAATCCGTTACGAGAAGTCCACCCAGTCAGAGGGACGGGTGGCGAAATGCAACGAGTGTTTGTATACACTCCAATAACAAAGATGGAACTTCTTGAAATGAAGAAATTAATTCCCTGTCATGACAAAGATCCAGCAGGGTTCCATAGAGAATTAAAAGACATGCTCCGTATGGGAGAATACACTTACCCAGATATCATTAAAATGTTAAAGGTCCTGTTACCCGCAGGGGTGTATGAAAAGCTAAAGGAAAAAGAATGGGAGGTGGGAGAGAAAAAGATCGATTGGACAGCTCTAGAAGCTGAAGACAAGGCTCGAGTACCAGGTACCGGTCTTGGAGATAAATGTAAAGAATTACCAGAATTATTGATTCAAGTTTTACCCAGATTATTGACAACTAGAAAAGAAGACTGGGATGCAATCTCAGCCTGTAAACAGAAACAAGACGAAGATATTAGTGATTTTTATTCTAGATTTGAAAAATGTTTTAGTATTAACAGTGGTCTCAAGACAAGTAGTGAGTCATACCCTCACCTTTTCGTTACTAAATTAGTCGAGAATTCAAGTCCTCAAATTAAAAATCGAGTTTTGAAAGTCGAAAGCACCTGGCAAGCAAATACTCCGTCCCAGATGCTCCAGATGCTCCAATACCACCAGAATAGAATCAGAGAAGAGCAAGAACACGAAAGAAAACGTATGAAAGACACGAAAATGAAAGTGCTAGTTGCACAATCTGTTCCTCAAGACAGTCAGAAGAGGGGTCCGAATCAAGCCAGTCATCCTGCAGCTCCCGTTAAAGGGAACTGCAATTATTGTAAACAGCCAGGTCATTTTATAAACGAGTGTGCAGTTCTGAAACATAACATAGCTACTGGTAAGACTAAAGAAAGACCACGTCCGCCTAGACAAGAACAAGTTTCACAGACTCCTCAGTCACAGAATGCACAACAGACAGTTACAGTACCGCAGCCTATTGCTGCAACACAGCATGTCACATCACAGATGTACCAGTATGCACAGTCCGAGTATCCAGAGTATCAGCCATATTCATGAAACAGCCTAGAGAGGGAGGTAGGCTTGCCTCTCATCGAGATACCTGTAGATCAAGAAGGTCCCTATGTTCACAGTCAAGTATTAGGGAAAGACAGAAAGTTTTTGATCGATACAGGGGCAAGTAGGACCACAATTAGTCATGCCGAAGTTCCAGGGGCTCCGCTCTCAGGCTCAAGAAATGTTTCCCTTGGATTTTCAGGAAAACCCATTATAAATGAGATCTCAAAGCCAGTTACTCTAGAAGTAGGTCCATTGTCCCGCACTACTGATCTGTTACTTACTAAGTCATGTCCAGAAAATCTATTAGGCATTAAGACACTGAAAGAGTTAGGTGCAGTCATTTGCTGTTCCCCAGAGGGAATACGTCTGTTCCTACATGACTTTAAGGGTCACTATGTATTACGAGATTTTGATTCCAGACTGTCTAATGTTCCGCAGCATCTATGGGCACAAGGTCCAACAGATGTAGGTTATATGCAAATCACACCCTATCGTGTGACTCTCAAACCAGGTGTAGTGTTACCACGAATCAGACAGTACAGATTGCCACCTGAGGCTGTAGCAGCCTTATCCAAAATTATTGACGAGCTCATGGCTCAAGGAGTAGTTGTAGAAACTGACTCCAATGTATGTAATTCTCCGATCATTCCAGTCATGAAACGTACTGATCCAAATGCACCCCCAGTATATCGATTAGTGATTGATTTACGAGAGCTTAATAAATGTATTATTCCTCAGTACCCAGTAGTCCCAGATATCTCTTCCCTATTAACAGCCATTGATTCCGAAGCCACGTTCTTCACTGTCATAGACCTCAAGAATGCATTTTTTAGTGTTCCTATTCATCCAGACAGCCAGTTTCTTTTCGGATTTTGTTTAAATGGAAGGAGCTATATGTTCACACGCGCTCCTCAAGGTTTCACAGAAAGTCCTAGTATTTACAGTCAGGCACTTAAGAGACAACTAGACAACATTCACATGCCAACGGACACTGCCCTGCTCCAGTATGTCGATGATCTACTGATCACAGCCCGTTCTGAACGTGCTTGCGAGCGAGCATCACTTACAGTCTTGTATTTTCTAGCCGAGATGGGGCACAAGGTGTCCCCTTCGAAGCTTCAATTCTGTGTCCAGCAAGTGGTCTACTTAGGACACTTACTGTCCAAGAGGGGTAGGCAGTTGACACCCGACCGTATCCAGTTAATAGCGAGTCTTCCCCAGCCCAGAACCCAGAAGGAGGTACGTGCTTTTATCGGCCTTACTTCTTATTGTAGACAATGGATTCCCCAGTATGCATTTCTAGCCAAGCCACTGATACAGTTAACGACACAGGAGGCAGCCGTATCGACTGTCCTCCCTTGGACATCTGAACATACACTTAGTTTCAACGAGTTAAAGAAAGCCCTATGTCAAGCTCCAGTTCTAGCTACACCGAACTACAGTAAGCCTTTTACACTTTTCGTTACTGAACGTGAAGGTACAGCATTATCTGTTCTCACACAAGATCAAGCAGGACAATCCAAGCCCTGTGCTTACTTTTCTAGCACATTAGATCCAGTCGCCCAGGCGTTGCCTGCGTGCCTTAAGTCAGTTGCAGCCACCGCACTAGCTATCAGACAAAGTGATTCCATAGTTTTAGGACATTCCCTGACAGTACAAGTTCCACATTCCGTGGAAGTTCTTTTAAACCGAACACAAACTCAGCACTTGACAATTGCACGTTTAACAGGTTATGAATTGACACTGTTCCAGCCACACATAGAAATTAGACGCTGCAACGTCCTGAATCCTGCTACACTGTTACCATCAGTCAGTTTGAACCCTGACCCACATGACTGTGTGGAAGTAGTTAACATTACGACAAAGCCAAGACAAGACCTGACAGACATTCCGTTACCAGATCCTGACCTGACACTTTATGTGGATGGTTCATGTATGAGAACTAGTACAGGAGAACTAGTCGCCGCGTATGCAGTGACTACTGACACCGAAGTTATTGAAACACACCGTATTGATACCCTGTCCGCTCAAGCAGCAGAGCTAGTTGCTCTGACACAAGCCTGTATACACGCCAAGAACCTGAAAGTTAATGTTTATACAGATTCACGTTACGCATTCGGAGTTGTACACGACTTCGGAGTGCTCTGGCAGGAGAGAGGTTTCATGACTTCTCATGGAACCAAGATTCAGCATGGTCTCCTTATTCAAGCTCTGTTAGATGCCATACATTTACCGACATCCATTGCTATCATGAAATGCAAAGCACATACGAAAGTTACTGACATCTAGCAGACCGCACAGCCAAGCTTACAGCACAGACTCTAGACATTCCAGTTAATCAGACACATACTCCAGATCCGACTACATGCATGACAGTTAAGGACCCTACACAAGATGTCATAGATATCCAGTTACATGCTACTCCCGAGGAAATCAAGAAATGGTCCGAACAAGGAGGGGTCCAGACAGATCAAGGATGGTTAACAAAGGGTAGAGCCACATGGTTTCTCCCCGACTCTATGGTTCAAGTCATTATCAATACCGCACATAGTCCAGCACATTTAGGAGAAAAAACTATGTTAGACAGTATCCAGAACATTTGGTTCAACAAGCATTTACGAGCTGCAG
Organism: Lissotriton helveticus; assembly: GCF_964261635.1. NCBI lineage: Eukaryota > Metazoa > Chordata > Amphibia > Caudata > Salamandridae > Lissotriton > Lissotriton helveticus. Next base: position 1,337,387,601 of record NC_136069.1, on the reverse strand, counting down.
CCAAGCAGAAAGTCCGTACCTGTATGATATGTTGTCAGTTTAATCCAGGTAAAAGTGTCCCGGTGGAACAAGGTGGTTTCCAGCCCCCTGACCACCCTTTTGAGGTCCTCCAGATGGATTATATTCAAATGGAGCGATGTCGAGGTTTCAAGTATGTCCTTGTAGTAGTATGCGCTTTGTCCAGGTGGACAGAAGCATATCCAGTCCCAGATTACACAGCCGCGACCACTGCCAAGCAGTTGGTTCGTGAATTCGTCCCTAGATATGGACTCCCTAGAGTCGTATATTCTGATAACGGTCAGCCATTCTCCTCAGAGTTAATGAAGCATGTTTCCCTGTTGTTAGGGTACCAGTGGAAGTTCCATTGTGTACGCCATCCTGAAGCAGCCGGTCTAGTCGAGAGACATAATCAGACCCTGAAAATCCGTATTGCAAAAGTTTGTAAAGAAAAAGGTGTGGACTGGCTAGTAGCTCTGCCAGTTGCTCTATTTTATATGCGCATGGTCGCACATTCCAGATCAGGTCTGTCCCCGTATGAGGTCGTATTCGGCCGCCCCCCTAACATGTGGGGTACTCCTAGACCCCGAAGTATTACCGATGTTTCATGTAATATGTTGACAGATTACCTAGCTTCCTTGATGTCTGCCCTCAACTCATGTCGTTCACAGGTTGCCGCCGCCTTTCCAGACAATACCGAGGTGGCACCGCATGAAATCGTTCCAGGTTCCCTTGTGATGGTCCGGAATTTTGACAGATCAAGTCCGCTGGAACCTCGTTGGAAGGAGCCACGTCAGGTCCTCTTGACCACCCGTACTGCCGTCAAGCTGGAAGGCAGGAAGGGGTGGGTCCACCTTTCTCATGTAAAACTTTTCAATGGATTGAAACCCGTTTCTAAAAACATTTCCAAGGAGTCCCAGGATTTTAAAGACTGCCGAAATATTGTTCCTAAGGACTGTCCCGCAAAAGACATTGTTACAACCCCTTCCCTGTTAGAGAAAACTCCGCAACAGGAGTATAAGCAAAAACTACGGTCTAGTAAGTCAGTCAGTTTGATTGTATAAGTCCTCCCCTAGGTGAAACGGTTAGATTGTTTCTGACATGTATAAAATAGACCCCCATAGTGAGAGAGTCAGTAAAAACTCAATTCAATGTATCGTTTTTCTAAGTTTCATATTATTCATCAGCCTAATGATTTCCTGCACCAGTTATGCCTTTTTCCTATATTTTCCAGTTTCTCATGTAAATAAGTCTGCTAATGCTACAGTAGAGCACACGTTTAGTGATCTGCCTCCTCACGAATATTCTTACCGCCTCGCTATGCGTAATAATTCATTTATCCGTATGTTACATTATTCACACCAGACCAGCAATGCCACTAATTGTTGGGTGTGTGGTCGACTCCCCCCTTTCCAGACACCGAAGGGAGTTCTGCCACTCTTTCCTTATCCTTTTTCACATAATGGTTCGTGTGGAGCATGGTCCACGTTAACGTCATCCGCAACAGATATGTCTTTTCTTAACAGTACATGTTTCCCAGACAAGCAAGGTCTCCCCCACAGAACCGGGTTAGATCTAGAAAATGAAGTGTATAATTTAGGTAATTATTCGTCGAATTTCATGGTCCTGAATGTTCAGTCTGATACTACTCCAGACTCACCTGCTATTTCAGTACTACCAGTCAAAGGCAAATTATGTGTCCGTAATTATGGTTCTGTACACGTAGGCCATAGTGAATGTACTACTGTTATCCAGTATAGTGACAGTGGGAAATCTATTTTTAAAGCCTCACGTCATTCTTATTTTGTTTGTGGTCAAACTGCATATGTTCACCTGCCCCTCGATTGGGAGGGAACCTGTTACATTGCCTTCCTACTGCCGCCTGTTTTTCTAGCCCCACCTGACTACCATAGGAATTCCTTCCTAGTACATACTAGACACAAGAGAAATCTCCCGATTGTCGATTATACTGAAACTGCCGCAGAGCAATTCATTGATATAGATAAAGGTGTTTTCCCTTATTTAGGCACAGTTGTAAATAGTAAGCTAATTCGTAGGTTAACAAGAACCCTTGAAGCAGTAGTAGATGAGACTGCCTCCGCTCTAGGTAACTTAACTGAAGAGCAATCCTTTATGAGAATTGTCGTTTTACAGAATCGTCTCGTCCTTGACGTCATACTGGCCGATAGGGGCGGGGCCTGTAGAGTCCTCGGATCTAGTTGTTGCATTTTCATTCCAAATAACGCGCCGTCTGTTTATTCAGCTATAACCAGACTCCATAAAATTGCCCATCTGTTACATCAAGATCCAGGCACCTGGACATGTTGGTTCTGGAATATAATTTCCGCATGGGGATGGAAATTCCTGTCCTTTCTAAGTATTGCAGTAGCGATCATATTTAGCTGCTGCCTCTGTATACAATGTGGCCCTGCGATTTGCAGCATGTGTGCTACCTCTTGTATTCCTAGTCCTAAGCCCCGTTCTAAGTCCCGTTCCAAGATAATTCGAGACGAGCAAATGGTACTGTATGAAATGATAGATGGTATCATGAAAATTGATGTTTCCTGATGGAAACGTAGTGACAAGGAGGGAATGTGGAAAAGTAAATTTTGCCATGTTCTGTGTCCCTACGCCTCATCCATCATATGTTATGTGTGCATGACCAATATGCATATGTTATTCCCCATGTCCGATTAATGACGCAATTACAGTTGTGTCCACCTTTAGTATGCTAGTTTCCAGTCCTCGTGAATACTACGAATATCAGGCCTATGTAAAGTTACGTTGCCACGTTTCTCAGTGTGCACGTTATTCCATTATAAAGTCCCCGTTTCCAGGCCTCAAAAGGGCCCGGACCACAGATTCAGCTCCTGTCTCCTGAAGTCTCGCTGAGGAGCGATACAGCCCCCACCTGTATCCTCGACCCTTCACTTACTTCCTGCCTCGCAGTGCCCGGTGCAGCCTGGCTCTGCCTCTGAGTCTGCCAAAAGTATGTTATAGTTCCAGTTATCAGTTCAGTCCTCCTTCTCTGCATTCCTAAGCTACTGAACTGCATCAATAGTTCCCGTCATTGTCTAGCCTATGCGGCTCCACGTTAGAGAAATACTGTATTTAATGGTCATTTAGTATTCTTCATCACACACTACATGTAGAATAATGCATGGTCCAGTCTTAGAATCAAGTTAGCCTTTCCCCTCATGACTTCTAGTTTATGTCAACATGTTCCCTAAACATCAGATACTAGATAGGGTTTAGGTACAAGTCGCTCCGACCCTCCAGACTTTAGTCTCTGCTCCTAGCACAGAGTTCATAGCCCCCAGCTTCTCCTAGTAATACGTCATTGCCAGTTTGCGTGCACCACCAGGTTAGAGGTCCCGGCTCCTTAGGTAGCCCCCTCCTATGTTTCCGCCCCATTCATGACATATTCTGTTACGTTTGCACCACATGTCTATGTATACGCCCAGTTACACCTACTTTTACTGTTATCTTTCGCGACTGCTACGCGTCACGCCTTCTGCTCCACCCACTGCTACGCCTACTGCAATGTAATGCTATGTGTTTGCGCTATGTATATAAGTTCATGTATTGTTATTAAAAGTTAGCGCGCTCATCCCAGACCCGGCCCCAGCAGCTGCTGGGTCATCCTATGCAGGTTGTCCTGATCCTGTCCTTATGCTGTAATAAACCTGCAGAAACTCCTACTACCTCGAATCTTGACTCTTATTTATTGAGCTATCTGTTATGCTATATGCCTAGTCAAAAATAGGGTATTATTTATTTATTTACCACACTTTCCCCAGAGAGGAAGAGGTCCGAGAAACCGTGGCTCAAGAGGTCGAGGTACTCCCAACACCTCCAACTCTACAAGTAAGTACTACTCCTCCTTCTTCTTTCCCTCCCATAGTGGGGGGCAGATTAAAACAGTTTTATCACGTTTGGGACTCTATTACCCAAGACCCATGGGTTCTGGAAACCGTCTTGGGCTTCAGGATAGATTTCTTTCAGATTCCCTTCCAATCTCATCTACCCAGACCCTTTGCCCTTCCGGAAGATCAACAATTGATCGTGGAGGAAGAAATCATCTCCATGCTCAAAAAAGACGCGATTGTGGAGGTCCCTTGGTCCGACGCGAGGTTCATAAGCACACTTTTTCTCGTTCAGAAAAAGGACAAGGGTTGGAGACCCGTCATAAACCTCCGAGAGGTCAACAAGTTCTTAGTCTATCGTCACTTCAAAATGGAGGGCATTCACCTCCTCAGGGATCTCCTTCTCGAGGGAGACTGGCTGGTCAAGTTAGACCTGAAAGACGCCTACTTCACCATCCCTATGTACAAGGATCATCAGCCGTTCCTTCAGTTTGCTTGGAAGGAACGTCTCTACCAGTTCCAAGCTCTTCCCTTCGGCCTCTCCTCTGCCCCTTGGTGTTTCACCAAGATCATGAAGTGCGTTGTTACAATCCTAAGAGAGAGGGGTATCCGCCTCATCATTTACCTGGACGATATTCTTATCATGTCCCAATCCCACTCAGACCTCCTAAGAGATCTAGAAACCTCCATGAACTTAATAGAGAGCCTGGGATTCATCATCAACAGAGAGAAGTCCATTCTCTCTCCCTGCAAAATCATAGAATTCCTCGGCTTCACCCTCGACACCCTGAAATGCCTCCTCCTTCTCCCTGCCAAGAAGATTGCCAAGATACGGAAGGAGATCAGATCAGTGCTGAAACAAGACTCCTTAACTCTCCGCGAACTAGCCAGACTTCTTGGGCTCCTTTCTTCTTCCATCCAGGCTATTTTTCCTGGTCCCCTGAACTACCGCGCGCTTCAGAGAATAAAAAGGAAAGCCCTCAATTCGGGTCTGTGGTATGGGGACCTTGTATCTCTAGACCCAGATGCCAGGGCAGAGCTCTTTTGGTGGCTGGAGAATTTAGATGCCTGGAACGGCAGAGCTATCTTCGGCTCATCCCCGGACTTTGTCCTAGAGTCAGATGCCAGCCTTCATGGCTGGGGTGCTCGCTTGGGAGACCAGAACACCGGTGGGGTCTGGACCCTGTCGGAATCCTCTCAACACATACATTTTTTGGAGTTGACGGCCGGGCTATACGCCCTTATGAGCTTCAAACATTCCATCCAAGGGAGATCTGTTGTTCTGAAAATGGACAACATTTCCGCGGTGGCCTATATCAATCGTCTTGGTGGGACAAGGTCCGCAGATCTCTCCAACCTTGCCAGGAAACTTTGGATGTTCTGTATGGAACACAAGATTTCCCTCAGGGCGGAGTATCTTCCCGGGAAATCGAATATTTCTGCAGACTGGAATTCGAGATTCCTCATAGACTTCTCGGACTGGAAACTCGATGTGAACGTTTTCAATTCCCTTTCCCACTTTTGGGGTCCCATGGACGTGGACCTATTTGCCAGCAGGCTCACCTTCCAACTCCCCAACTATTTCAGTTGGATGCCGGACCCGGGCGCTCTTGCCGTGAACGCGTTTCTCCAACCATGGTCCCACTTCCTGGGTTATGCCTTCCCTCCTTTCGCCATGATTCAGAGGGTTCTTCAGAAGGTCAGATTGGAACAATGCCTTCTGATCCTAATAACTCCCTTTTGGCCGTCCCAAGCATGGTTCCCGACAGCCCTGGAACTAGCGTGCGACATTCCCTTCCTGATCCCAGCCTCCCCGGGTCTGGTCTCACACGCAGACGGCGAAGATCATCACCTTATTCTCGAGGGGAATTTGAACCTTCTTGCCTGGAAGGTGTCAGGCAATCTAACGAGCTGTCTGGACTTTCGTCAACAGCTCTCTCTCTCTCCTCGGAGAATCCTGGGCCCCCGGAACACACCTTAGATACAACAACATTTGGAAGAAATGGTTTCATTGGTGCCTGGAAAGGAGTTTGGATCCCGTGGAGACTCCTGTCGTGAATGTCGTAAATTTCCTGGTCGAACAATTCGACAGAGGCCTCTCCTATCGCTCTATTAATTGCTTCAGGTCCGCAATTTCTGCTGGTCATTCTCCTGTCAACGGTAAGTCGGTAGGTAAAAATCCTATTATTTGCAGGGTCCTCAAGAGTATAAGACTGAGAAGACCCCCTAGACCAAAATACCAGACCATTTGGGACGTCAAGTCTATTTTAGACCTCTTTTGTTCTTGGCCCGACAATTCTTCCCTTAATAGAAAGTTCCTCTCCTTTAAGCTCGCCACGCTTTTATGTTTAATCTCTTGCAGGAGAGTATCCGACATCAGGAGTTTAGACATCTCAAATAGATGTTATGATATGTTTGGGGTCAAGTTTGAACTTTTAAGAAGAACTAAAACCATGTCAGATTTTATTTTCTATCCTCGTTTTGATAGTTTTCCTAAACTTTGTGTGGTTGCTTGTATGAAAGAATATGACGCTAGGATGTCTCTCCTACGCCCTAATGATGCAAATCAACTTTTAGTTTCTTTTGTGAAACCATTTAAACCTGTTTCTTCCACCTCCATTGCTAGATGGGTCAAATCTACCATGGAACTTGCTGGAATCGACCTTTCTAAGTTTCAGGCACATTCTATTAGAGGAGCTATGGCCAGTAAATCCTTCTGGTCAGGTGGTAAGTTGGATGATATCTTGAAAGCTGCTGACTGGTCAAATGCTAATACCTTTGCTCGTCATTATTGCAAGCCTATCGAGCATATGTCTGATGCTGTCCTTCGGGGCTACGAACATGCATAATGTAGCCTCCGGTCTTGTAATGAAATTGCGATTCTCCTATTAACATGACCAGAGAATCTGGATTTCATTAAAGACACGGAGGCTGACATTATAACCCCCCTCCTCCCTTTTACAACCTTGGGATTTTGATATTTTGTTCATGACCTTATTGATTGCTTTAACTATTGTTATGCCTATGTGACATGATAGCTCTCAGGCTCTTGGTTCTTATCCATCTCTTTTTTTCAGACAATTCCGTTTGACCGGCTGACCTTTGGACATGCTGAAACTTCTTCCATGATGTTCTTCAAGCTTCCTGTTCTCTCAACCTATGAAATTCGCTCCTTTCCCGGATCTCTCAGTTTTGGAGTTCTTCCTGCTGCGATTCTTTTAAAAGAGGCAGATCATCTCTTGGTTACATCCTTTGTTGTTTATTCTAGAATGTTATCCTTTATGATGTAGTGCGGCTGTGTGAGTTGCTATTAAAGGATAATGCATAATGTCAGCCTCCGTGTCTTTAATGAAATCCAGATTCTCTGGTCATGTTAATAGGAGAATCGCAATTTCCAGTTATCCCATCACGTCCAGCTCACTTCATGATTTTTTGTATTATTTATGCTTTAATTCTTGAAAATAAATCTTTAACTTTTTTGCAATGAACACATTTAGACCCAATCCTGATTTCAGCATTGTGGTTACATGTTTGTATTCATTTTTTAAAGGGACCGCTGTCTCTGATAACTTACTACTATTCTTGGTCCCCTTCGACTAGAGGAGTCCCCTTGTTCTGTGTTGATAGACATGAGGATATTCTGGACATCCCCAGGCAAAAGCCAGTCGATCTCATCCAGGCGTAGCGTCGAAGGGTTACTGACGTGGAAATCGTCCTGCCTAGCGAGTCAGAGGTATCTAGCCCACAACGGATGGTAAACTTGGCCACATCCCTCCGGGTTGTAATAGCCTGGGAGAACACTGTTCGGGCCTCCTCCGGACCCTGAGGCAGCACCTGCACAACCGTGTCCCACACAGAGTGGGAATAATGGCCTAATAGACATGCAGTGTTTACAGACCGCAGTCCCAAGCTGGCGGAAGGGAAAATCTTCTTCCCAAGATGATCCAGCTTCTTGGATTCCCTCTCAGGTTGTGCGGAAGAGAATGTGCTCTTGGAGATAGAGGCTTGGACCACCAAGCTCTCAGGGGTGGGGTGTTGGGAGAGGAAAGTGGGGTTACCCGGAGCCGGGCGGTGGCGTCGGGCAATCATCCTATCCACGGGAGCCCCCGTGTTGGGCCTGGACCAGGTGCCCAAAAGGACGTCGGTGATGGCTTCATTAAACGGCAGCAGGGGCTCCGAAGAGCTCGCTTGCGGTTGAAGCACCTCTGTCAGGAGGTTAGTCATGACGGCCACTGTATGGAGCTCGAGGTTGAGAGCCTCGGCAGCCCTACGCAACACCACTGCGTATGAAGCTCCATCCTCCGTAGCCACAGTAGGAGGAGACAACATGCCAAGGTCAAGGGAGGTGTCCAGACCACTGGCATACCCCCTGGTCCGGTCTCCAGTCCTGGTCACATTTCAACTGGTCCGTCAGAGGGTCATCTGACCCCTCCCAGTCCTCCTCCTATAGGTGCCAATCTGGCCTAAAAGGGACTTCAGGAGTGAACAGGGGAACAAAAACCCCGCTCGGTGCCGGATCCGGCGATGACGGTCCGGCTCTGGGTCCACATCAGGATGGAGGCCAGAATCTACGCCAGTCGGGGCCTGACCGGCATCGAATGCGGGTGCGGTGCCGGAGGAAGCGGCGCTGGTGAAGGCGTAATAAGGTCAACAAGTACCAATACAGATCCAGGCCTGGATCCATGAGGGGCCTGCAGCACTGGGGCCGGAGCCGCCGGCGGAGACGGCCTAGGCCCCCAACCGAGTCCGCGGGGCCCCAAGCCGCGCCGGCGGGTCCAGGCTGCCCAAAGATGGCGCTCCAGGTCCCGGGAAGGGCGGGAAACTGAGTCGGCTCTTCAGGCTCCGCACGCGGAGTCGCAGGAGGGGTCCCGCCCGGATCCCTCGTCGCGTCAGCCGACCGACGGGGAAAAGTTGAAGAGAGACGATGCTCCGCCGACTTCTTCTTGTGCTTCCACTTACCTGACTCCGAGTGCGAAGACTTAGAAGACGAGTAGTGATGGCTCATCAACCGGTACCTCAACCTCCCTCGTGACCAGGACCTCGAACAGCTTGGAGCCGACTGCCGGCGCTCAAGAAGCTTTCGGAACCGCCCACGCAAAGCCTTCAGAGCCATGGACCGGCAGTCGGAGCACGACTTGAGGTCATGGTCATGCTTCAAGCAAAAGAGGCACATGCGGTGCGGATCTATAACCGACATCAGTCGGGAACAGGCTCTGCAAGCCTCAAAGCCGGGCATCCCTAAGTGCACCAGGAGTCGTAGTAGTCAAAAAGACGTCAACAAAAGTCGCTCAAAAAGTTCAGTCAAAAAGCGACTGGAGGTACCTCTCTCCGGATCTGCGCTGGCTGGCGCGGAAAAAGAAAGAACTGGCATCAGTGTGCGAGGGCAGCGTCTAAGTAGCTACCCCAAAGTCATCCTGGTGACCACAATGTTAACGACGGATGCGGAGCTGACCGACGCCATCTTCCGACTCGCAGAGGTGCTGCGGACGAAAAAACTTTCCGGATCCAGTCTGATGCCTGGGGGTAATTTTAAGGTGAGGAATCTATATCTATAACTAACTGTTTCTTTTAGAAATGTGTACCTCCCTGATCTGCTTGAAGTGGAGCCGTTCACAGGTGTCCTTTATAAGGTGAACCTCCTGCAAGAAGGCAACGTCCACCCTACGCCGCTGGAGGTATGCTATTGTGTGCCTCACCTTCCTGGGGTTATTCAAACATCGGATATTCCCACTCGCAAGCTGAACTACCAGACTCACATTCATGAATCAGAGGCACAGCCTGAATGGCACAGACATAACCTGCCCGTCGGAGCTGATCGAGAAGAGACACACACATACCCCCTCTTCCTTCCTTTCTTCCTATTTTCTCCCTTTCTCTTCACGCCTCGCACCTTCTATTGCCCTTCCTTCTTATCCCCATTCATCTCTTTCTTTACATTCTTTTTTTTTTGTTGAAAACTTTTTATTGATTTTAAAACAAGAAAACAAAAGAACAATACAAAACAAGGCAGTACATTAAAACGTGTCATCACGTGGTCCGTGGGGGGGGGGTACATAGAAGAATCAAGCAGTAGTGCAATCAATAATTGGGGGGGGAGAGGGGGGGGGGGGGAAAGGAGACCAAAATATATACAAAACAACTATATTCCTGCGAAGGAAACGTCAGGTTGGGAGGAAGACAAATCAGCATCAAATTCCGACATTGGGGGAGTACATATATCTCCACGGTATGCGTTCCATTGGGTCCACACTTTCCCCCACTTGCCTGGTCTGCCACGGGAAACATACACCGTTTTTTCTCGAAACATGCACCAATCCATGTTTTGTGGCCACCCCAGAAGTGTCGGAGGCTTCTGAGCGCCCCACAATTGGGCAATATCACGCTTGGCTACCATGTTGCCCAAGGTCGCCCAGCGGAGCTGCGCTTGATTGTAGTCATTCGGCTCCCAGACATTCAACAAGCATCTTCGCGCTTCAGGCATTAATCGCACTCCCGTGACCTCACTCATTACTTCATGCACGCGGTTCCAATAACGTATCACAGCAGGGCAGTCCCAGATAATATGAAGGAACGTAGCCACCATACCGCATCCGCGCCTGCACAATCCATCCATCGAAAATCCCATTCGAACCAGACGTGGGCCAGTCACATACACCCTATGCAAAATTTTCAGTTGGACGAACCGAAGACGTGCCGGGATAGCCACTTCCTTCGGGGAAGAAATAGCGGACTGCCAGTCCTCATCATCGAGTTCTAGACCATCTCTGGTCCACAACCCTCGAAGACTATCTAGTAGATCAGTCCTGGTATTGATCAACTTTTTATAAATTAGCGAGATCGTGCTATCAGGAACGTGACCATCCAGAATCCGATCCTCGAGCGGGGATGCCTCCGGCACGTCCGAGCCTAGTGGAAAAACAGACAAGACCGCATGCCGGACTTGCGCATATCTGAAGAATTCCTTATCATTCAGCCCATACTCAACTTTCAATTCCTCAAACGTCTTGACCCTGCCCTTGATCCATACGTTATCTACCCTACTGATCCCGATCATGTCCCACCGATCAAATCCCTTCGATTGCCAAAGGGAGCCCAGTTTATCCGAAGCATATAGTGGGGTAGCCCGGGTCGGCCTGTCGGCCCATCCCGTGGCCGCCGTAGCTCTACGCCATACCTGCACTGCTGTTTTGGTGGGGCCCGTAAGAGTTTCGCCAGCTGATTTCGCATATAGAGCCCTATTGTAGTCCCCACCGGGTAGCAACCATCTGTCCATCGCAAAAGCCGGGTTTAGTGGGGGAGTGTAGGTGCCATGGTTGATGGCCCCCAATTGAGAGGCCCAGTAATAGCGACGAATGTCCGGGAGAGCGATGCCGCCATCGTACCAAGGGAGTGTAAGCTTCGAGAGGGCGATTCGAGGACGGCCCCCCCATAACAATTGCCGCTGTAGACTCTCAATCTCACGAAAATATTCCACTGGCACTACATCAAGCGTGTTTTGAAGCGCATAAAGGAATCGGGGGAGCGACATCATCTTAAACAACGCAGCACGTCCCAAGGGAGAAAGGGGGAGTCTGCTCCAAGTCCCGACATCCGCCCGAAGGCGTCTGAGAGGGGGCAGCAGATTGCGCTCATACCGAAGTGTGGGGTCCAAGGTGACAAAGATTCCCAGATATTTGAAACCATCTAGTACCACCGGAATAGGACAATCACGGGGCAGGAGAGGAGTATCACCGGAGAGAACATAAACGCAAGATTTAGACCAATTTATAACTAAGCCGGAATTTTTACGGAAAGAAGTCAAAACGTCGAAAAGGACGATTAACGACTTTCGGGGCGATGTGAGGTACAAAAGGATATCATCTGCATACAGAGATACACGGTCTTCAAATTCCGGAGACCATCGAATGCCCTTCATGGATGGTTCCCATCGCAGCCAAGCCGCCAGTGGCTCTAAAGCAAGGGCAAACAAGAGTGGGGACAGAGGACAGCCCTGGCGCGTACCTCTACCGAGAGCAAAGGAGGCCGAGACACGTCCATTCACTACTACCTGGGCTAAGGGATCAGCATAAAGCAATCGAACCCAACGGATAAAGGTGGGCCCAAACCCGAATTTGGAAAGGACCGCCCAAAGATAGGGCCATTCAATCGTGTCAAACGCCATGGTGGCATCCAAAGACGCCAAGATGGCCGACTCTCTCAATGTCCCCGCTCGCGCGAGGACTCCATGCAAGCGCCGAAGATTAAGTACCGTATTGCGATGTGGCATAAATCCGGACTGGTCCGGATGAACCAGATCGCCTATACCGGCCACCAGACGATTAGCAAGAACTTTGGCCAGGATCTTGGGTTCAGCATTTATTAGGGAAATAGGCCTGTATGATTCGCAGCGGTCACGTGGCTTACCCTCTTTATGAATAACCACTATGGAAGCCAATCTCTGGTCAGGAGGAAGAAACCCTTCCGCCAGTGATTCCAAAAACATAGATCGCATATATGGTGCCAGCACATCTGGACGGAGCTTGTAGAGTTCTATAGGGAGTCCATTAGGGCCCGAGGCCTTCCCGGAGCGGATCGAACAGATAGCGGTCGCAACCTCATCCGCCGTAGGCGGAGCTTCCAGCAGGTCCCTCTCAGAATCAGACAAGCATGGTAGCGAGATATCGCGTAAAAGCATGTGGGAGTCCTCCTCCGGTCTATCGGACACAGGGGAGTACACTACCCGAAAATAATCGGCGAACCTCTCAACAATCCCAGCAGGGTCCGTGATACTCTCACCATTCGCGTCAACTATAACAGGAACCACTCGACTCGCGCATTCTCTCCTATCCAACCAAGCAAGCAACTTCCCAGCCTTATCTCCCACATCATACAGACGTCCCTGCTGTTCACGACTCATCTCCTTCGCTGCATCAGTCACCAGAGCTCTGTACTCATGTTGTTTTAGGTCCAACAGATGAAGCCTCTCAGGGGAGACCCCAGCATCAAACTCTCCCTCAAGAACGGTAATTTCAGTCTCAAGACGAACAACCTCCTCTCGTCTACATCTCTTAACATTGCCAATCGACGAGAGGGCCTGCCCCCGAATTACAGTTTTGTACGCCTCCCACAAGGAGACAGAAGAGGATACTGACCCCACATTTTCGGCAAAGTATTGATCAATTGTCTTAAGTAGTTCCGCTCTAATCTTAGGATCACGGAGGTACCATGGGTTGATCGGGGCCACTCGACCCTTCGATCCCCCATGTGCGTTCACAACCAACCACAGTGGGGAATGGTCCGAAATACCCCTGGCAAGATGTTTCACCTCCCCTATACGGGAAGTCTGGGAGGAGGGCATCAAAACATAATCCAATCTCGAAAGGCTGCCGTGGGCCCCAGAGTGAAAGGTATACTGTTGTTGCCCAGGATGATGTAAGCGCCAACAATCGGTCAGCCCCAGCGCCTCCATGAAGTCCCCAAGCCAGGATTGGAACTTAGCGAGAACTCGGGGAGGGTAACGATCACACATCCCAGATACTACTGAATTAAAGTCTCCCCCGACTACAAGCAAACCCTCGGGGACTCCCAGAATCACTCTTCCCAGATCTGCATAGGTCGTAGTTTGAAGACCTGGGGGTATGTAAACAGAAAATAATGTAACCACCCTACCCTCCCAACGCCCCACAATGGCGGCGTACCGCCCTCTATCATCAAGTATAATGCCGTCAACAGCAAGGGGGAGGGAGGTCCGGATTAGAATGCCCACCCCTCTGGAGCCAGAAGTGAAACCTGAGTGTGCAATGAGACGATAGCCACGCCTATTCATGGCGTGGCACGTATTACCCAGCAAGTGCGTTTCCTGAAGCAAAACCACATCAGGGGACAAGCGTCTCAGTAACTGCAAGACCACTCCCCGTTTAATTCTGTCTCCCAGACCATTTACGTTCCAACACAGTATCTGTAGTCCCCTACCCCCCATCCCAGAGTCCACCCCAAGTCCCCCCCCACACCAGCCGCGACACCACAACACAGAAGATCATCAGCATTATGCCTTGAAAAAAACAAAGAAACACATCCCTGAACTTCCCAACCCCCCAGGACAACATCATACCCCCCACCCCGCACCCCTGCGTTAGACTCAAAAGCCACCCCAACTCGCAGCGTGCCTGTCGCCCTAACATACAACTAATCTACGAAAAGAACCCCGGAGGAGGAAGTCTCACCCTCCCCTCACCCACACCCCAGTAAGACAATGGAGTAGCAATCATTATCAGTATAGCATCGAACCACTGCCGAAAGTCAAAACGTTGGTCCGGGAGCCGATGTCGCTCCCTATTCCTGCTCCGTCGGGCCGCCCTCCGCTCCACCGGAAGGTTCCGATTGTTCAAATCGCCCTCGTCCCGTAGGCAGAGAGTCCAACCAGTCATTAGCCGCTTCGGGATGGTCAAAGAAAAATGTTCTATCGATGTGGACGATACGCAATCGAGCCGGGAAAAGCATGGCATATTTCATGTCCCTGTCTCTCAGTCTCTTCTTCACTCCTTGAAATCCCAGCTGCTGCTTCTGGACTTGTTGGGTGAAGTCCGGGTAAAAGCTGACCGCAGCGTTCTCATATTCCGTGGGGCCTGATGTGCGGGAAGCCTGCAGTATCACATCCCTGTCACGAAAGTTGAAAATCCGCGCAATGATGGGGCGCGGAGAGGCACCCAGCTTGGGCGGGCCACCCGGGACACGGTGGGCCCGTTCTACTGCAAAAAACTTGCTCAGGCCCTTGGGCGCTAAATGATTTAGGACAAGGTCCTCCACCAGTAGGTCCACAGCTGACGATTCCGTCTTCTCCGGGACACCGACCAGTCGGACGTTGTTCCGTCGTGCTCGGCCCTCAAAATCGTCCAAGCGACGGGAGAGATAGTCACGGGCGGATCTCAGATTACCGACCTCCGTCTGTAGGTCAGAGACGTCGGCGATAAGACTAGTAGTCTTCAGGTCGAGAGACTTGACCTTTTCGTTGGTTTTTGCAAGATCCGCCCTGATTAGATTGACATCTATGGCAACAGTGTCCAGCTTGTGGGTTAGGGCCTCATACTGTTGTCCCATCGCGGCCTTCATCCCAGCAATGGCGCACATGACGTCTTTCAACGACGGGTCATCACCCAGCAGGGATTCGTCCTCAATGCCGGCCGGGGGTTTAGCCATTCCGCTCGGAGAGCTCTTAGTGAGGGTATATCGGTCCATGACGTTGGATTGGACAGAACCTCCTCGAGCTGCCGGTCTGGTCTTGCGCCTCTCTGCTTCAGGCTTGGTGGCCATCTTAGGTCGTGTGCCCCGGAGGGTATTCTGAGACCTAGTGAAAATGGCTACACTCGATGTGCCCGCAGAAGCTCAGAGAATAAAGTGAGGACCAATCACTAGGCAAAGAGCAAGAAAGTCCGGATCTCCAAGCGATGTTGCGAATAGTTGAGTGAAGCAAGCAACCAGGGCGACCAAGGCAAGGTCAATGACGTAGGATCGTCAGAATCGAAACCGAAAGTAGAAGACCGGGCGAGGGAGGTTAGCGCAGGCCGTTGTTATTCAATTACTACCCGGCTGGCAGAGTAGGCAAGCCCGGGGCAGTGCCATGGAGCAGGCCGCAAATATTCAAAAATCCATATCTTCGGTTCCCGGAGACCAAATCGAAATTCGCAAACGGATAAGTGATCAGCAGGTTCTCGACCACAAAAGCCCGTCGTCCAAATCAGGATTAGTTGCAGGATAGTCGATGGAGGTGGCGAAGGTCCGGGAGCTCTGAGCTCACGCGTCCATCTTGGGTGCGCGCTAAGCTCCTCCTCCCTTTCTTTACATTCTTGTCGGCTGTCCGACAGCGCCTGAACTGGTCCCAGTTTCACGGGACTTTGGTTTTTTAACGTTTGGGGACGCACGGCAGAAGTCCTGTTGACACTGTAGTGTGAAGGGTCACGACCATGGGTGGGCGACAGGCCACACCTGCCACTGTGAGGGGCCGACGCCGGCAGGAGCCAGAGTCCCAACGGAGGGGGGGTGGGGCGGGGAGGGGTCCGGGGTGGGATATGGTTAGTTCGTTCAGAAATGTTGTAATGTTCTACGGGTTTGCAGAAGGTGAAGTCATGTTCAAAGCTGTAAATGCATGGTTTTCCAGAAGACCGCTACTGACCCAAAGCCAGAGTACAAATGCCCCCCCGACATCACCTGATGGACAACACTTGGTGGACCCCTATACGGTATACACCTGGAATGCGAATGGCCTGGGAGACTGCATCAAGAGGAGTTTGGTACAGGCACACATTAAACGGATCCACCCTGATATAGTGCTCCTACAGGAGACTCATCTCCGTGGGAATAGGTGTGGTTTCCTGGGAAGAAAGCCCTACACCGTCCTGGCGCACACGGGATACACGACAGGGTCCAGAGGGGTGGCTATTTTAGTAAAGCGGTCCCCACCCTTCCAGATTCAGCGTACATGGGCAGATGAGCAGGGCACGTATGTAGGAGTCAATGGGAGGTGGGGAAGGACTGAACTCACAATTATATCAGTGTATGCCCCACCTCAGCTCCAAGCCAGGACCTTAAAGGGTGTCACCAACATAATGCTTGAAACCCCGAACGCTACACTAGTGATAGGTGGGGGCTTTAATGACGTAATGTGCCCAGAGGTAGACAGGACCGGGAACTTCACAAGAACTGGGACCGAAACACACCTGGTGAGATTCGCTCACTCCCTGGGCCTTGTGGATGTCTGGAGGGCAGCGCACCCGCGAGACGCCTGCTTCTCCTACTTCTCAGGGGCACATCAGGTGTATTCTAGATTAGACTACATTTTCGTCACGCTGGGTCTCAGGGGACAGATCAGAAGGGCGGAATATCGAGCCCGTGGTCTATCTGATCACTCACCGCCGGAAGTCAGTATAGGCAGGGATAGAGCTGGACCCAGAGGGTAATGGCGCCTCCCGGCGTGGGAATTGCAAAATAAAGAATTACGCCAGGGCCTTAGGGCTGACACAAAAATGTACTTCAATGAAAACACGGGTTCGGTCCAATCAGGGGTGGTAGTAGTCTGGGAAGCATACAAAACAGTCCTTAGAGACCGGGCGCAAAACAACTATCCTGGGCCAAGAAAAAGGAAAGGGAGGAGATGGACGAATGCGAAGCCCAGATCCTCGCCCTTGAAAAGCTGTGCCTGACCCAACAGACTGACCAATATAAGCGTCGCCTGAGAGACGCCCAACTTAACTATAGGGCCTTAGAGACCCAAGAAGCAAAGACGCATAGATTAGCCACGCTCCACAAGTTGTATGATGTTAGTGACAAGTCGGGAAAACTGTTGGCATGGCTCAGCCGCAGGGAAATGGAAGCTCGCTGGGTCGAATCAGTTACGGACGAGACGGGCGAGCAAGTGTGCCTAGACGAAGGGATAGCAGAGGCGTTTGCCGCCTATTATGGTGCCTTTTATAAAGCCCGGGACCAACGGGAGACCCCAGACATACTGGAGTACCCGGAGGCGGTAGAAGTGCCTCAACTATCAGAGGAAAACAGGGACAGTCTAGAAATCGACCTTTCACTTGAAGAAATCCGTCAGGCTATAACCAGGCTGAAACCCGGTAAAACACGGGACCAAATGGCCTACCGGCGGAATTTTTTAAGCTGGGATCAGACTTGCTGGCCCCACACCTCCTATCTCTTTTTAGGGGTGCGTTGGAGGAGGGGACCCTTCCCCCAGATCTGCGTAGGGCAACCATAGTCCCCATATACAAAGCTGGGAAGCCGCCAATGTACTGCGCCTCATACCGTCCTATTTCCCTCCTAAATATAGAAGCAAAGATCCTAGCGATGGTACTGTCCTTACGTATGAGACAGGTCATCACTGAGGTGATAGACATGGATCAAACGGGTTTCATGCCCGGAAGGGCGACCCGGATGAACCTGCGCAGAACCCATAAGTGGATGATGGAAGCGATGGCTCGCGAGCAACCTCATCTCCTCCTTTCCCTAGACGCCAAAAAGGCGTTTGACGCGGTCCACTGGCCGTTTCTTGAGGCCACACTGACGAGATTTGGATTTGGGCCGGAGTTTAGGAAATGAGTGCGCCTGCTATACACGGCCCCGGTGGCGCGCGTGAGGGTGAACGGTCGGCTGTCCCGGGAGTTCCCAATACAGAGGGGAACCAGACAGGGGTGCCCACTCTCCACGCTCCTCTTCGCTCTCACTATTGAAGTGGTAGCTTGTGTGGTGCGGCAACGTCCGGACATACGATGATTTCGTATGTCGGCGGCAGACGTCGCAGAGGAAAAAATTTCCCTGTATGCGGATGACATACTCCTATACGTTACTGACCCCGAATCTACCCTCCCCGCTCTTTTTGAAGCACTGAGCACGTACGGCACGTACTCAGGATATACCATCAATTGGCACAGATCGGTTATATTCAGTCCCAAATCGGGATACAATTGGCCCTCCCTGCCCCACACCCTACAGGTAGCAACCCATGGCTTTCAGTACCTGGGGGTCTACTTAACACCAGACAGACAACGGTCGTATAAGGAGAATATACACCGTATCCATCTAGCCTTTAAAGAGGACGCCCAACGCTGGAAGACACTTCCCCTAACCATACTAGGCCGAGCGGCCATGTTCAATATGATCACGCTCCCGAAATTCTTATACGCTCTCCAAAATGAGTATTTCCCCCTCGCGCAGCAGGTATTCCAAGCAATCAATGCGGAACTGCGGTCTCTATTGTGGCTAGGCAAACAGCCCAGATTAATAATGCCCCGGACTGCTTGACTAAATTGAGGGAGACCTGGGAAAGTAATGTGGGAACCTTTGACACCACGGACTGGGAATCGGCACTTATGCATCCCCAGGAAGTGGCACTCAAGTCCAGACTCAGACTGACACAATATACAATCCTACATCAGATCTACTACGACAGGGCCCGGCTGCACAGGATGGGTAGTGCAGGGGACCCGTGTTGTTTAAGATGTGGACATGAGCGAGGAGACTTCTTTCATACTATATGGGACTGCCCCCAGATTCAGACATACTGGGAGAAGGTGACGATGGAATTGGGAAAGGTACTGAACACAACCCTGCCACTAGACCCAAAATGTATCCTTCTAGGTATACAGGGGGATGTGGATCTGAGTCGTCCCCACTTCATCTTCACAGCCCTGGCCCTAGTGGTGGCTAAAAGAGACGTTGCCAGGAGGTGGGGCTCTGCACAGGGACCACAAGTGGAGGAGTGGAAGACGGGGATGGACTTATACATGGCAGCGGAGAGGGTCACGTATAAAGCTAGGGGCTGCCCCAAAAAATGTAAAAAAGTGTGGGGTAAATGGAGAACGTATTACGGCATGGATGGGGAGATAGACCACCAGTCGCAGGGAGATGGACAGGCGCCGTAAGAACATGGGGCGGGATGGAGACAAATCTTACTAACCGGCAAGAGGGATGGCGGGACCAAGACACGAATGAGGTGGCGAATGAGGCAGACAGGGGTAATGATAGACGAACATTAAATGGAACTCCTATTGTATGGTGGGGGTCGGATGGTGATGTAATGTACTCAGAGCAATGGACAGACTTTAATGCATACCCTGATTGTTTATGGTTTGTTATGCACGATGCAGGAAAAATCAATAAAAATATTTCTAAAAAAAAAAACTTCAGATATTCCATGTCAGTAGGTTGATATTTGCCATGGTTTCGTAAAGAGCGGTATTTTTAAGCTGAGCAACTGCAGCTCTAAAACAATGTCTACCCTCTGTACTCGGGTGCATGTGAGATGTGAATGCGATGTATAAGGCAACCAAAAGGAAAGCATGTGAACTTCAAAGAAATATCGTCCCAAACATTTCAGCCTCCCACCAACTTTAACAGTCCCAACTCACTGAAGTGAAACCCTTTCCCTTTGAAAAAAGAAACAAACTAAAAACTCAGAGGGAAACATCCCTCTGGCAAAACAGAGGGGGTGATCTCCTGTCCCAACAGTGGTGCTGGTGGAGATATCATAGGCTGCGTTGTGAAAGTTCTGTCATTATCACTGAGAGGGCTATTCCGGTCTGGATCATTCTGTGAAGTCATGTTCAAGGGCATGTGGGACTGGTTGTGTCAGACCTTCATGGGTAATTTGGGATCCGTGAAGAATTGAGTTATGCCACTGAAGATAATGCAAAGTTTTGCTGGATAATAGAAGGCATAGGAGATGCCAGACTTCACCAGGAGGCTCTTAACAGAAATTAAAGCTTTGTGGGCGGCATGGACCACAAGGGTACAGTTTGGGTAGATGGATAGTGAGCTGCCCTGATATTGAACCGCACTTTTTTCGTGTGCAAGGCACAGTGTAGTGTCTGGGTCCCTGTAATGGAGCATGCGCTCTCTAATGGGGCATGCAAGAGCACTCGGTGGGGGAAGAGTGGGCCGAATAAGCGTGCAATATGCAACACCTGGGCATACACCAAAGGTAACACCCAGGTCAGTGATAACATGATTTCACTGAACATTATGGAACAGGTAACATAATCATCAGAAATAAGAGAACATACATTTAATAAAGATACACATTTACTAAAATATGTGTCAGAGGTGTAGGAGAGGCAGTGAGATCCTTAGCTGTCAGTTGCCTTAGCCTAGTGAGCTGGACAGTTCGTAGCTAATCTCTCTTTACAGAGAATATTCTGGATTGATAGAATCTACACCCAGATTCATTCATGAACAAAGAATAAGCTACTTACCTTCAGGAATGCTGTTTCTGGTGCGTAATCCATCTCCCCAAAGATTTATCACCTCTCAAATTTTCCTCAGGTGCTGAACTGGATCCAGAAAAAACTGTAATCACTTCCCAGAGCAGACACATTGTGTTGTGTTGATCCAGCCATGTCTCTGGCACCCTTCCCTCCGCCTAGCCATGCCACAGAGCCATATAAGACATCATCTTGTCTGTGATCTTAGGCTCTGCTTTTTTCTATATCCATAGAGGCAGACACGAGAGACAATGATGAAATGAAGGATGACCGTGACATTACAGAACAAAATTGGAACCTTATTACCAAAATCCACAAGACCACTTCTCAGAATGGGGAGGCAGAAGGAGGGTGAGACATTTACAGTAGGATGAGTAGCCACCAGAAAGATAATTACCAAAGGTAATGAACCCTTTTCCCTGCAGATACTTCACATTGTCAATCAGCACCCTGGGCAGTATCCCATAGAGTTGGTCTGAGGAGAGTTATTAAAGCAAAACGTCTTTAAGCATGAAAAAGACAAATTGACTAACCTGCAAATTCGTTAATCAAACAGTACTGCATAGTTAAGGCATGGATTGAAGCCAATGTCGCAGCATAACAAAGAACCAAAATGGAATTGTGATGTCAAATCTAGGGAGGTTCTAGAGCTGCGGCTAACACATCACCACCTGTCAACACTGGTGAGCTTCTACAAGTTTGCTGTATCCATCTGGGTGTCCGAGGATTCATGAGATAAGGAACCTTATAGGTCTCTGGACATGGTGTCCCATTGGCTTCCATAGCTACTTGATGAGGAGCATAGGATGGAATAGACAATCTAGAGAAGAATGCTCCTTCACTGAGTATTTACAAAGCCAGTCTTTCCAGGGGCTCCCAGCCCACACTCAGAATGGCACACAAGAGAAAAAACCACCACAAATCCAACCACAACACACCGCTTCAATAATCCATCAAGATACCTATATACAATGATCCAGTATTTAAACTTTTATACAACAGACCATCAGATCTATATTTTTATATAATTAAACTGCTTCATCAAGGCTTAAACGAGATAGATTCTCAAATTTTATTAGGTGAAGGCAATAGTTATGGCTTAGGAAACACCTGAAAATCAGCATTTCATGTCTGCTTGTACTATAAGATTACTTTTTTCAAAAATATGAATAGAAGTTTGTAAATGGGTTGTGCGAAACAATTTGTATTGTGTAGGACATGAAGTGTTCTTAAATAATGTGAAAATAAATCTGCATAAAGCATTGATGTACTACAGTTTGTTTCTCTGTAGTTTTGGATTTCTTTAGTCCTTCCACCCCATCGTACATGGAAGGAATCTATGCAGAGTTTCCTCATATTTGGTTACTACGTTCTTTTTCTGATTACCTTGAATGTCTAGACCCTTTCCCTTTGTGTGAAAGTATTTGGTACTTTGATTCTGATGCACAATCTTTGTAAAAAAAAATTGCACATGAAAACCTTTGTAAAACTAAAAACGATACAAGTTTAAGACTTTTCTTTAACTTAATAACATCACTTGTACATACCAATCAAAAGCCTTACAAAGGCACACTCATTGACATTTGAAGGCTATTGTCAATTATAAAAGGCTGAGTGCTCACAAATTGAAATGTAAAATGTATTTAAAAAACAAGGTCTACCTTTCTACCAAGGCCCCCATGGCTCCCAACAATCATCAAGATTCAGTAGAAACTTGAAAAAGGGTCCTAGAAAACAGGGGCTTGTAAACAAAGGAAAACATCTGATGAGGGGTACAAAGCCAACTGTGTATCTGCAAGGTAATTTGTAATATTTCTCTTCACTGAGCTGAACATCTGGTTCAATTCAAGTGTGGAAGAAGAGGCTTGATGGAAACATTCCTTTTAGCTTGTTTGCCATTTTACAAATTCCAATTGTGAATCTATAGAGCATAAGTTAGCATGAACATGCTGCGTCTCTATGCCTCTATTCTCATGGCAGTAAGCAAGGAAAAGGTGACAGACGTTGCTTTCTAATGGAAGTGATTGAGCAATGTTCCATGTCCTTCCTTTATCCCAAACACCCGATAAATTGCCACAGATACGAATGAAAAACTAAAAGTCATTGCTCTTATCATTCACTATGCTTCAAACTGCAGGGTAACTTAAGAGGTAATATCAGGACTTTTTGAAACAAAGTGAGGCAATGAGGATGACTCTTTGCCTTGAAAGTAATTAAGCAGCAAGGATGAAACTTAAGGGGTAAAAGACAAAGGAAGGGAGAGGATGACCAAGAGATATGTGGAGAGAGGATGAAGGAAGAGGTTGTGCTAGGAATTGAGACAGGAGGATGGAGGTAGAGAGAGGAGGGCGGAAATTGATACATGCAGTGTCTGCACTGTAAATGATGAACATTCGGAGGCAAGTGGATTTGCTACAAAGTCTTCTAGTACTAGTTAATGCTGCTAGCACTTCTCATATGTAAATATATATATATATATATATATATATATATATATATATATATATATATATATATATATATAAAATAAAAAAACAACAAAACATTGATTCAGTGTAAATACTTTTGAAAACACGTGCAATCTAAAAACATGCTAGTGTGAGATCCTACTTTTCACATTTTTAATTTAAAATGGAATCTTGCAAGACATACAAAAGGTCTCTACCTCGTCATAACCAAATAACCAAAGTCGTGGAGTCTGATAATACTTGTCGTAGGTGATATGCAGGTCATATGTTCTAGTTTGCAGAATAGCATCTTCACCTCCAGCCTCAGTTTTAGGCTTAATGGCTTCTATTATTGTTCTAGTATCCAACGTTGCCTTGTATTTATAAAGAAGAAAAATAGTTCTATTAGTCATAATAATGCAAATAAAGTACCCAATCACATGCAACTCTTTACTCACTGTCAGAAATGTCCACTTTGATACACACCACATTAAAATATATGCAGTAAAATGTAATGTCATTAAATTAAAATCATGTAATTGATAGAAGGGCCAAACTAACTGGGAGACTGTGGGGAAGCATCTCTCTGGTAAGGCTCTCATTTCGGGACTTGCATGGCAGCGGTGATCATGAGTACATATGTAATGAGACTGATCCATGTGTATGAAGGTGGAGAGCACGTAATGGAAGTTGCTTCCACCTGAGCCAAAATCTGAGAGTTGAAGAATGTGGTTCTTTTGGCGTGGTTCCAAGATGACAACAAGGGTGTCTGCGCTGACAGTGGTGCATCTAATTGATCATTTTGGAACCTCTTGCACCCTTGCTGCACAGAGCGGGGGTGCCAACTTGTAGCCATGAAACTCCCAAAGATTCCCATAGAGGACCATCACTTTTGGTAGGCCTGCCTGAAACTTATTTGGTGTGGAAATGAAAAGTATGTTATTGTAAACGATGAACATTCAAGGGAAAGAACGCACAAATCCTTCCATTTGGGAGAAGAGGCAGTGTTACCTGGCCCATTATTGCAATCATTGCCAGGATTTGTGGTGAACCAGAGGTCTATGCCATAAATGCTTAGAAAGCCTTTGCCGCACACACAAATAGCGTCTGCTGATTGATCTTGATACATAATGCCACAGAAGGAACAAAAACCTAAATTCAACACTAAGAAACAGGACAGTATGGGCAGTAACAGACACTGGAGCGAAGAGACAGCAGAGGCACTCGTAACACAGAGAGAGTATCTGATCATGGATTTCCTGAAAAGACAAATCACTACAGTATCCAGCACTGACTGGTAACTGATGACGAAGCATGGTGGAAGTTCATGAGAGAAGTCCATTGTAATGGCATACTAAAGCAGAAGGCATTTAAAGACAGTGCTATTTCAGTCATAATGTGTCTGACGTCTGAAATGTACAGCCTCAAGATTAGATCATGGGCTAACAGAACCCAAGTACTAGGCATCTCGCCATGTTTCTTGAAACATAGGTAGTCTAAGCTGCAGAAGAGACATCAGGATATTTAGGCCATGAAGCAATCCTTCGCTTGAATCCAGGACTGGGCTGGAACCACTTGGCAGGGCAGACTCAAAGATGGCAGAGTCCAGGTACAGAAACAGGTCAGTTGGAAGTATTGTATGTCCCTGAGACTTCAGATCAGGAGGCCATCCAACTAGCCCTTGGATCAGAGGGTCAAGTGATGCAGGTCCACTCCTTCCCACCTAGACCAGGAGGGCAGCTGGTCAGCACAGAAAGAAAACAGATCTTTCAGTGCAACAGCCTAGCGGAGTGGCTGTCCTTCAGCAACACAGAAGTCCTTCCTGGCAAAGTATCCACAGGTCCAGGAGTGTACAAAAGTGGTGGTGTCAGAGATCCAATACTTATACCCAGTTCTGCCTTTGAAGTGGGGAAGACTTCAAAGACAGGTGTTTGACATGCACAGAGATCCTCCCTTCCAGCCCTGACTCCAGACTCACTACAGGGGGGGTATGCAGCCTTCATGTGGGGACAGAACACAGCGTATTCAGGTGTGAGGCTGGGTCTTTCTTCTAGGATGGCCCATCAAGTCACACCTAAGCTCCCTTTGTGTGTGGCTGACTAGGGGGAATGCACAAAACCCAGCTGTTACCCTACCCAAACATGTAGCAGGTATTAAATGGCTAAAGTGCTACGTTTCTAAAGGTGGAATTATCAGAATTCCAATTTAAAATCCAACCTCACCATGAGTTTGGAACTGCAAAAAAGGGAGGAGGAACGCAAAAGGTGTCTGGGGTGACCCTGCAGAAAGGGCAATTTCCAACAGTCACAGTGCCTCCCTTTTGAGCGTGGAAGGTTTCCTAGGTAGCACATGTAGCGTACTCTTTGCTTCAGCATAGCATATTTGTATATATTTAACAAAACATTTGGTAATGTCTCCCTCCGAAATATGGTTAGCCATGTTGCCACTAACAGTTGTTTTGTCTTACTGATGGATTTGGCCCTGTCAATGTAATACAGGAGTGGCTTCTTGAAATCTAATATTTCTAATGCTCTTTCTCTCATAGAATCTGGAAGCGAAAAAAAGATGGGCAGTTCAAGAGTCTGGTTAACTAGGAATTTTGGGTTGGTCTTCAAGATCACCCTCTTTCTTAGAACCTGAATAAACGGTTCCTCTATAGTCGTAGCCTGCAACTCACTGATTCTCCTTAGAGATTTAATAGTGATTAGAAAAGCCACATTTCAGAACAAGAACTGCATGCCACAGGAGTGTAGTGGTTTGAAAAGAGGACCCTATAGTTCGGTGAGTACTACAAAAAGGTTCCCAGTTGACTGCATACGTCCTTGGCAGACCAACTCTTAAGGCCTACCTATGAAAGACA
This sequence comes from Lissotriton helveticus, assembly GCF_964261635.1. Taxonomy (NCBI): domain Eukaryota; kingdom Metazoa; phylum Chordata; class Amphibia; order Caudata; family Salamandridae; genus Lissotriton; species Lissotriton helveticus. The sequence goes on along the minus strand of NC_136069.1, from coordinate 1,337,361,698 downwards.
TAACAGGAATATCAAAGAGGGACCAATGTTCCCTATTCTGCATATTTGCTGCAGTGTCTAGACTGATAGAAGTGTACGCCAATCTGTAAGGGTCTTTCTACGTGATGAGATTGATTTTTACCCAGGAAGTTATTCATGTAGATTTAAGTTATTTATTGTTAGAGGAGGAAATATATAGAGGGCATAAAAGGATCATCAGTGATCAGGTATGTGGCTTCCTTCTACTCCATAATTGTGGCCATTGAGTTGGTTACTATTGTTAAGTGTAAAAAAAAACTCAGTTAGTAGTGGGTGTTATGTAAACAATAATTGCGTGTTGTTTATGCAACATTTCTTGCCACATATCTGCACTTTCTAAGCACAGAAGTTACTATTACCCAATGTAATGGTCCTTAATTCACACGCTTTAAAGGCTTACTGCTAATGCTTAAGTGAAATCAGAAAGTTATGAGTTTGAATTACAACAAGCTTGAGTCAACCTTGTTGGAATTCAAACTCATAACTTTAGGATTTCCTTAAAGAGTTGGCAGCAAGCCTTTAACTCAATGATGCACTTTAATTTAACTCTACACTTACCCCTTCATGCACACAAACACTAGAATACATACACAAAAACTCGGACCTCGCCTATCTCACCTTTCACTGGCCAAACTTGGGAAATTACAAAAATGTTCTCCCTTATGAACTGCTGTCTATGGTGTATGACTGTGAATGTCCTGAGGACTGCTTTCACCTCCAACACCCTCTCGGAAACGTTCAAGGGTTGGTCTTCCAGAGCAGCCTTGGTTGCAAGGGTGGGGGACTATGCCCTTGTTTGCTACTTTCTGCCCTGCACCTCCATACGAAGCACACCCTTAAAGTAATACCGAAACTGTCTGCAACAGTTTTAAATTTGTTGGCATCACCTAGCCTTTCATGACACCTCGAGGTCCGCCCCACCCTAAACAAGAAGCCAAGATTCACAGCCTGAAGAGCACCGATATAAAGCGTGCTTAGACTCTTGATGCAGATGACTAGGCAACAACCCACAGCCAGTAGTATGTAACCCCACTACCTAATCCAAAGTATATTTGCAATAATTGCTTGCACCAATAGCCTAACCTGTTTCTTCAAGATATACAGCAGTGAATTTAATTTACTTAATTGTACTAGATCTTTTTTCTTTTGGAAACATTGCAAGTGACTACAATAGTAGTACTTAAGGGCATTAGCTTAGTAGGTCTATACTATCCTATTGACCAACAGGGATACGTAATAAAATTAAAAAGACAATTAACATTGCATGTCAGTACCATGGAGGAAAGACATTTTATGATCAGACATAAAAAAGTGGTAGAAGGTGGAAAAACTAATTGTGATAATTTTTACTCGTTTGAAAAAGTAATATTGCTCATATTGACATTAGTGACCCAGACTTTTGGCACCTAACATTCCAGAGTATTGTGTGTCTCCTCAGTTTCAAGATATTGTGATCAATCCAGGACATAATAAATATGTGTCTAGAGGCTATATGTAGGAAGCTATTTATGTAGTACACCTAAGGGGGACACTATGCAAATAGTCCAGATGGCCCTTATTAGTGTACAGGGGCACTCTTTAAAAATACCAAATGCTCTCTATGTGGTAATGTGGTTGAGCAGTTTAGGCTTATCAAAGGGGAGTGTTTGTTGAACACACAGAGTCAATAAATGAGGCACACACTCAATAAGAAAATCCGAAACCAATTTAGAAAAATAACAGTTTTTTATATTAATATGGCGGAGAGATGTAGCCTTACGGCTAGAGCTGTCAACCTTGAAGCTGGGGAACCGGATTCAAGTCTTGGCAGCGACGTTCAACATCCTGTGATTCTGGGTAAATCACTTAATTTCTCTGTGTCTAACAAAGTGTGTTCTTCTGTAACGAAACAGGTGTTCATGTAAAGTAGTTTGATACCAAATGTCTCTGGTCTAGTTTGCGCTATATAAAACCCTAAAAATATAAAATAATATAGACAGCAAGATCTTTGAGATTAGGTAAGTACTTCGAGTAAGCGGTTTTCAAAAACACAGAAGATACAGCGGTCAGATTTGAGGCAGGAGCCTTGAACGCAGTAATGTTATCCGATGTGAGAAAAATACACTGCATAGGTATACTTGCAATAGAGTTACAGGGTTCTTCTTCTGTACTTTCGGTAAGTAGGGGCCAAGGTCCTTAGAACCACCAGCAGTTTTGGCTTACCTGCCTTGGTGTGTCTGGGTGCAGAGGTGCTGGTCACAAGGGTAGCCTTGAACGCTGAATTCAATGGGGAAACCTGTAACAGAAAAAAGGCTGCAGGTGGGGAGTGGGGGGCCAGTCCAGCAGAACTCATAGGGGGGCTCAGCTCTTGAGGTTCTCTGGAGCAAGGGTGCACGGTTGGTAGGTTCGGACTCAATCAGTGAGGCTCAAATGCAGAGGAGTTTTGTCCGGCGGGTCGCTTTCATTGGAGGCTCCCACATTTTGGGTTGAACTGGAAAAGGAGACAAAACAAGACAAACAGGGCCACTCTTGACGATAGCCTCTCTGAAGTGGACATCCCACATCGGTAGTTCCGTCTTGGCAGTGTTGGTGTCTGGGCTGGACACTGAACAAGCCTTGGCTGCTGCAAGAGCTTCAGTACCCCGGGTATTGGTGCTAGAGGGCTCCTGGAGGGTCTAGTGTCTTGAAACTTGCAGGAGAGACAGGGTTGACCTCAGGGAGCTTTAGGGCGGCTGCTGCTGCACTGGTGGACCCCGGTGGTCAGAAAATTGTTGACCTGGACTTTGCGACTTTGTGTCAGTGCCTGCAGACAAGTGTCTCCTCTACTTCAACTTCAAGGGAGATGCTGGCTGGTTGGCGAATTGCTGGCAGTCCTTCAAGACTCTGGGAGGATGAACAGCTGCTGGACGAGTCAGGTCTTTGCAACTGTCAGGACATTAGCAGGCAGGCAGAGCTTGGCATCCAAGTCTTTAGCTAGTCCACAGTTCTTGTGTCTTCGTCTCTTCTTTGTCCTTCTTTCAGGCAGACGAGTCTGAGTCCCTGATGCCCGGGGGCGAGCTACATACTAAATTTAGGGGCATTAAGGGTAGTGGCCAATGGGCTATAATATACTAGGGTCACTACACCTCCTATATGGCCACTTCCTGCAGTGAGCGGGCATCACCCAGTCCCAGTTCCTAATTACACCAACAAAAAAAAAACATGGTGTAACCCTTCTTTCATGAAGCACATCAGGTAGCCCACCGTAGCGGTGTGACTAGCCTGGAGGAGCAACATATCTACTTCCATAGCTAATTTCTCTCCTGTCCTGGTGACAATTGGGCACCAGGGCAGGTGGTGGCATCTCTCAGGTCTGGGGGAAGGTGTGGTAACCTATAAAAGGCAGAAGGGTCTTTGAAGCTCCTGTCCTTCAAGTCAAGTCAGGGATATTTGTATAGCACACAAATCACATCCGGGGAGTCTCATGGCGCTTGCAGACATCTCTGACAAGAAGGTAGGGCAGTTAATTTGCAAAGAGCCAGGTCTCTAATTTCTTGCGGAAGCAACTGTGTTCAGGGATGCTACGGAGGTGAAGGGGCATTTTATTCCATGAAGTGGGAGCCAAGAAAGAAAAAGCACGGCCGCCGCTTCTGGACATTTGTATTCTTAGGGGTGTCAATAAAAATTCCTTATTGGATCTAAGTTCTCTTTGCCATCTTAATTTTTTTGACCAATATCTGGGACCTTTCCCATACATATGTCTTTGGACCAAGCATAGAGTTTTAAACAAAATGCGCTCTTTTACCGGGAGCCCGTGAAGGCTTCCTAAGCATGCAGCTGATGAAGTTCTTTGCGGGAGGTTGAGAACCAATCGCGCAGCAGTGTTCTGAAGAACTTGGAGCCGGTTCAGATGGTGTTCATTTATGGGTGCCAAAAGTGCATTTCCATACATAGTCCATTCTATTTATGATTAGATCTTGGACCAAGGGTTTTCGAGCCCGAACTGGAATCCACTTGAAGATCTTCCTCAAACTACGCATTAGTCCAGAACAGGTACCTATGATGTAGTTATTTTGATTTTTCATGGATAATTTATTATCCATGTAAAAGCCCAAATTCCGGACTGATTCCTTTGGCATGGGACAGCTACCTAGGCTGGTTGGCCACCAGTCATCTGTCCAGTGTTCAGCCGCTTTGCCGAAGAGCATAATATCTGATTTGCTGCCGTTTAACTGGAGGTGGTTGGTGGTCATCCATTCCTCAACATGAATCAGGCAGTTTTGAAAACGTTGTTTTGTTTCATTAGGATCAGAGCCCAGTGTGACTAGAATTTGGGTATCGTCGGCATAGGACAGAACATCAAAGCCATAGGCTCTGATCACTTTGGCCAAAGGAATCATATAAACATTAAAAAGCGTCGGGCTCAAAATGGAGCACTGCGGAACGCCCATCTTAACAGGTCTCTCACCTGCTCTGTTTTTCCCAATATGGACCATTGTTGTACGATTGGATAGATAGCTAAAAAACCACAGTAGGGCATTTCCTCTGACACCAATCTCCCACAGCCGTTGAATTAAAATGCGGTGGGAGATGATATCGAAGGCCACCGATAGATCGAGCAGGACGAGGATCGTTGACTGGTGTTTATCCAACGCCAGCCTGATATTATCAACAACCTCGACCAGAGCAGTCTCTGTGCTATGTAGAGCCCTAAAAGCCCGATTGCGAAAGGTCAAGGAGCTCATGATTTTCGAGATGGCTCACAAGCTGCTTGTTGGCAAGGGATTCCAACATTTTCCCAAAATATGGGAGAAGGGAAATGGGCCGATAGTTTACAAGGATATTCGGGTCGGCCGTGGGCTTTTTCAGAATGGGTCTGATTTTTGCTGCCTTCCATATTGGAAAGTCGGCATCCACAAATGATTTATTAAAAAGATTTGTGAGATGATCCACTAATGCCGGTGCAAGTATAGAAAAAGGTTTAGGGGTGATGTGGTCAGAAGGGGACCCAGACTTTATTTTCAGCCCAGCAGACATGGTCGCATCACAACCACATTTTACAAATTCCTCCATAGTATATGGAGGATCCGGTGGTGACGCCACCAAGGCATCGGGCTGAACTTGGTTTAGATGGAAAGGGAAAGAGAGGTGAATAGCGGAGATTTTGTCCTCAAAGAACTCAGATAGGGCATTAGACCATTCCAGAGAGTTCGGGGTTACAGACGGATTTCTTGGGATGGTAAATTCCTTCATGATTTGAAATAGTTCTTTAGAGGAGCTTTGAGCTTTGTTTATCCGCTCCATAAGAAATGCTCTTTTAGTCACCTTTATCCCTCTCATATAACAGAAATGTAATTGTTTATATGTTTTCCGATCTGTCTGACATTTGCTTTTCCGCCATTTTTTTCTCTGCGATTCTGCATTTTAATTTCGTGATTTTCAATTGCTCCGTGAACCAAGGGGCAGCTCTGGTCTTACGCTTAACTTTACTCAGGGGTGCGATTTTATCTAGTGCTGTCTCAATAGCTTTGTCAAATTGCACTGCCGAAATGCTAGCACTTAAGGTGGAAAATTGAGTGTCTAGATGGAAGTTTTTTTGAAACAGGGGCACAGTGATTTTTTTCAGGGGCCTATGAAATGTACATTCATTTGCTAGTGCCGCTTTGTTTTCGACCATAGGAAAGGAACATTTAAACAGATAAAATCATCTGTCCAAAGCAGTGGAATTGGAGGGACTGCTGTCAGATCAGGGGAGTTCGAAAAAAGAAGGTCCAATGTATGGCAGGCTTAATGCGTAGGGCCTATGATCTTCTGAACAAGGCCCAAAGTATTCATACTAGATATTAACTTGCCGGTATCTGAATCAGTTGGATTTTCCGCATGGTAATTAAAATCCCCCACTAAAAGAAATTTATCAGAGGCCAGAGCATGAGGCGCAACAATTTCAAGTAGCTTATTAGCAAAGTCTCCTTTTGCGGCAGGGGGTCGATAGATTAAGGCTCCTTTCCAGACGTTATTCGGTTCCCCCTCAATCTTAAATATAATAGCTTCTAAGTAGTCAAGGGCAAAATTTTCCAGACTAACCACATTCACATTCATTTTGGTTGCAATCAATAATCCCCTCCCTCTGGTTTCTTTCCTATCGAGTCGTGTTATCTTGTACTCCGGTGGATAAGCAATGTGTATATCTGGGGCGGCGTGTTCATGTAACCAAGTCTCGGTAACAAAACATATATCAGGAGCTGCTGAATCAAGCAGGGACCAAATTTCTAGTGCATGTTTGGGAATAGAAGGAGCATTGAAATATATAGCATTCAGTCTTTCAGCGGGCCTGCCAGTTCTGGAACAATTAAAACTGGAGGGAGCATACATCGCCATCTGGTCATGGGGACTAGTAAGGCAAGAGATTTGGGGACATCTGGCTATTTCAGCTGCTAAAATTCCGGTAGGTTTAATCAGGGAGATATTTAACTTTTTTATTTCTTCACTTGAGTATTTTAAAACAGTCATGATATCTAATATGTAGAAATAGGCGAGAAATGTACTATCAACATTAAGGGAAATAAACCAGGGGATCCGGCATCTGGCGTTGGTCGGGTGCGGACGGGCGCAGACGGGTTTGCCTTTGGCGCGCCGCTGCGCGCGTCCGCGCCCTGTTCCAGTTAAAATAGGAGTGAGCAAGGAAAAGCTAGAGCGTCCGTCTCGACTTCAGGTGATCCCACCGGAAGTATGGTAATACCGGGACCTTGATATGCCAAATTACTACCCATCCTGCTAGAAGAGGTGTGAACACCTTCCTCCGGCGCAGCCATGGTTTCTGACCTCAGAGAGCATGGGCTCTCACCTGCAGGGGGTCAGAAACGTGTCTGTGGTAGCAGGCTAGATGAGGTCAGCCAGTACACTAGCTACTGGTAGATTGTTGAGGGGAAACCTCTAAGGTGCCATCTGGGTGCATGTAATAATAAATCTAGTACTGGCACTAATACAGATATATTAAGACAAAGTGTTTGATACAAAACACCACTGCTTTCAGTAAAGCCATCATGTAGCTGGGAAATTCGTAATGACCAGTGCCCAGTACATATCCTCAAGATGTCTGCCCTGTTTACTTGTACCATATAGTAATTGAACTAGACAGCACAGGGACATAGCTGCTCATGCAGATATGCCCTGCCATGTAATATAATAGACCCTGATTTAGGGCTACAAGTCCTACTGTATGGGTGACCACCATATGTATATATTACATGTAGTGACCTTGGCATTGCACACAGTGAGTGTGCCATGTCATTTTTTCCCTGATGGCTTTGCACCATGACATGCAGTTTTCAATTGCAGCCTGCAAGCAATTCGTATGGGGTCCATTAGGGTTGCATAATTCATGCTGCAGCCATGAGGGACCCTCTTTAGTACCCAGGCCCTAGGTACCACTTACTGGGACTTACAAGGTTGCTAACGTGTGTGCCAATTGTGTTACAATTAGACCGTTATACCTTGTTTTTAGGGAAACGGCACTGGGGCCAGGTTAGCAGGGACCCAGTGCACATCAGATGAAAAACATCAGAACCAGTGGCAAAAAGTGAGAGTGACCACGACAACTATACAGATTAAAAATAATTGGCCCTTCAAATCTCCTTGTATGGACACACACTGAAGCACCACTGGCATCACCCACAAAAAAACGACTAAGACTTGCTATAGTTGAGATTACATACTGCACTGTGTGCACTCATTTGCAACAGGGCACTTCAAAAAACTTTGATAAAGAGTTCGCTTATGAGAACTGTTGTTTCTGAAGTTGATGTTGCTGACAAGGTTTTACAGATTTACCAGCATCAAGGAAAATTACATGGTGAATCAAAAAGACTGGATGAAATGAATCAACACTTTTGGCCTATGTCTGTGGAAATGCTTGTAAAAAACTGCTCTTTATCAAATCAGAGTATGAGATTCCTTAATGTATGAGAGCTCTTTAGGTACCAACCTGCATGCAATAGAGCATAGTTCAATTTTTTTCATGTGGCTTCAAACCATCAGAAGCTCAGAATAAGGATACTGTGAAACCTATACATTTTTTGGGTAGAAGTTTGATATTTTATCTTGAAGACTATTTGTTAAGAGCACATAACCGGTGTCTTTTTTTAAATACCTATACATTAAACATATTAATTCTGCTTAAGTTTAAATATCCAGATATGGCAACAAAAAATCAAGTTAGTTAACTTACATCATCAGTTTCCAACTGCCCACTTTCTTCATATTCTGCCAAGAGAACACAGTTCCTATTAAATTATTTATATCTAGGCTTATTGAAATGGTTACTTGCAATGTTTTGACAACGTAAACAATTATTACATTCAAACGCCAATTTCTTGACAATTTGTTATAATAGTAAAAAACGAGCAATAATGTGACTCAAGGCAAGAAAACAACAATATTATGAACTTAAGGAGCCTTCACTCCCACACTATATAACTTTTAACTTTATTGGCTGCCAAAAGAGGACAACTCAGCCGAAAGCGAGGTCATCAGAGATCATGCATATAACTTGGCTTTACTGAACTTAAGGATTCAGGGTTGGAATTCTCTAAAAGTATTCAACGTACAATTTTCAAATACTATCCCAATCATTCTGTGTTGCTCTAGATCACTGCTTTGAATATTTGTTGATAAAAACACCTTTAGTTTTCATTAACGGTGTCAGTGGTAACATAGGAAGAAAAGGTTTTGAGTAGTAAATATCTCACAAATAGGATTATTTCGTGGAAAATATTAATTGTAGAAGGCAGTTTGAAGTGACCAATGTGTGTGGCAGAGTTACAAGATCAGAGAAATTGTGAGGAACCCAAAACCTACTTCAGTTCATCACTGGAAAAGCACAGTAGAGACATGACTGATTCTATTTGGTACTACCATTCAACGGTGCCTTCCACAACCCATCGCTGTATTGCAACACTGCACCCGGCAGCCCTAGTGCCACAGGAGGTGCCGTGCTGGTGCTTCCTTGTACCTTGCCCTGTACTCACCTTGAGTCCTTAGAATTGGTCTTGTAAGTCGCTGCAGAGGACTTGTGCACAGTAGTTGCTTTTCCTCCATAGAATAACTTCGCCACCTATGGAAATTGCACTAACTGTCGACGTTTGAAACCAAAATGCTATCCATCTCAAAACTAACTTAACGGATTGTATATATAAAGATGTGTTATTTTTTAGAAATTGGTGTGGATCTCCTTATTGGGTTGTGTGTACCATTTCTGGACAGTGTATGCATTTGCAGATGTCGAACACTCCCCTGTGATAAGCCTAAGGCTGTTCAACCACACTACCCCTTAAAAGAGCAACTTGGGATTGCTAGAGAAAGCCCCCTATCCACTCATTAGGGAATACCTAAACCACTTGTACAGTATACCTCTTTTTGGCATAATATATAAAGAGGCAGGTTCCTACATTGGTGGTGCAGCCATGGGATTCAGAACGTGAAATTTGCTGAACCACTTGGTTAATGAGTAATACCACTAAGGAATCCAAAATTGGCCTTAGCCCCTTCACAGCTGGGCAAATTCCCCTGTTGTGCTGGGGTGCGCGCACAGCCACGGTGGTCGTGTGCTCATGACGAGCTCAGCTGGTCATGACCACACCCGTTTCTTTAGAACGCTCGCACAGCAGGGGAATTTTCCCAGCATGCGAGCGTTCTAACGGTCATGACGAGCTCAGCTCGTCATGAGCACACGAGCACCGTGGCTTATGGCCAGCTGAGCTTGTCATGAGACTCGAAGTTGTTAATAAAAAAAAAAATGACATTTTTCTAAATTGTTTAAACTAGCTGGTAGGGCCTTGTGTTAAGTCCCCCAGTCCAAACTGTTTAGAGTTTTAAACGTATTTCAGTTAGTCAGTTAAGCAGTTAAAAGTCTTCTTAAGATTGCGTAATTTCTAAAAAGGTCCCAACTATTGTAAAACCATGACTGAGGCAGCAGGTCCATCCCAGGAGCTCAACCTGGGCCCTTACAGAAAACTTAAGTTGACTCAACTTAAGGTCCTCTGCCAAGCATGGAACCAGACCATGGGGTCTCTACTCCCTAAAAGCCATCTGCAACAACTTCTTGCACAAAATGCCAGAACCATGGCAGAGAATGACATCCCTGAGGAAGGAGAGGATGAGGATGAGGATTCCCTCAACAGCCCTAATTCCACAGGGAGTACTACAGAGAGCGTCCCAGAAGAAATAGAGACTGAAGATGTAGATCTTTAGAAATGAGCCAAGAGGGTATAATTAGAGACTAAACTCTTATCTACGTAGAAAGAAAGAGCTCAGATGGGTTGAGGACCCATCCCTGGTGGCAGCAAAGTTTTAAACGAGGAGAAAGATTAAGCTTTTGACCCTACAACCCCCTAAAGGGATTGTCCCCAAATACACAGATGGTGATAAGATCACCAAATAGTTTACAGCCTTTGAGAGGACTTGCAAAATGAGGAAACTCAGCCAAAAGAATTGGGGCTCCCTACTCTGGGAGCTGTTCTCAGGAAAGTGTAGGGATAGACTCCGGACACTGATTGAGGCAGAAGCGGAGTCCTTTGACCTCATTAAGGATACCCTGATTGAGGGCTTTGGACTTACCAATGAGGAGTGCAAGATCAAGTCAGACCTTGGTAGATTTTGTTGGCTTTTCAGTCAAAACACTGAGTGGCTGGTTGAAAGGTAACAAGACTATGATGGGCGTTAACGTTTTATTATGAAAGAACATTTGTTGATGAGTAACTGTTTTCCTAATAGGTTGCAGCAGTTCTACCCAAGAACTGGGAAAGAAGGCAGACCACTGGGTTAAGACAAGGGGAACCAAGAAAACCCATGGTTGGGGTGACCAACAGAAAGGGTTTGCTACTATTGAGAGCCTGAGACAGCAAGCTGCTGATCAGGAAAAGGGAGATGTCAGTGACTCCCACCAAACCTATTGGGAGAAGGGACTCCTGTACACTTCGGCAGAGACGCCAAACCAGGTGCCACTAGGAGAGCGGCAGTGCCTCAGAAGTACTAAGAGTTCTTACTCACCTTAGCACACAACATCTCCTTAGCTAGGCATCTTGGCCAGGCCAAAGCTTGGAGTACGTTAGTCACCCACTTCTACTGGCTAAGTATGTCCCAGAAGGAGAAGGGGTTTTGTAACTCCTTTGTTACCTGTCAGGGGGCACAGTGTTGAAGTGTTTCTCCTCCTGTTTGGAAGACAGATATCAAGAGGTCTGGTCACCCCCATTCTCGACCTGCATGCCACCCTTGAGTGTGGATGTGCCACAGGGATCTATCTTGAGCCCTGTACTCTTTAACCTGTACATGGCTTCCCTGACTCTCTGGTTGAAGCAGGAGAGGTCACGATTATATCCTATGCCGACGACACTCAACTGCTGTCCACTTGCAAGAAGGGAGAGGAGTTTAACTGGGAGATGATTAACAAGTTCCTAATAGAAACTTTTGCCTGGATCATACTTAATCATCTTAAATGTAACCCAGAAAAGTCTGAAATTACCTTCTTTGGTACTCCCCCTCTGGACGCCTGGAAACAATGGTGGCCTCTCGACATGCCCCCCCCACCTTAGTCAGCAGTCAAGATCGTAAAAAATCTGGAAGTGAAAATGGACGCCGCCCTATCTATGACACCGCAAGTACAATCGGTAGCAGGCACGTGCTTCGGTCTCTTGAAAATGCTCCGTAGGTTTTTATTTCCATTACCAACCTCACACAGAAAGACTGTCGTTCAGGCCCTCATCACTTCCAGACTGGACTATGCCAACGTCCTCTAGCTGGGCCTTCCGGAGTTTTTGCTCAACAGACTGCAAGTCGTACAGAATGCGGTAGCCAGGGCAGTACTGAGTCTCGGCCCCAGAGACTGGATCTCCCACCACCTGAAGAATCTGCATTGGCTGCCTATCCGATGCAGAATACTCTTCAAAGCTCTGGTCCTGGCTTTCAAAGCTCTGCATGGCATGCATCCGTAGAGGAGTCTCATACTAAGTACCTGGTAGATTCCTTAGGTCAGCACAACAGCACCTTATGGTCATTTCGGAGAGCGGCACCAGCCGGACAGTAGGCAATAATGTTGACTAGCAAGGATGAATTATATAAAGGCTTTATACTAGGACACTGGCTCTCAAGAAATACTAAAATGAGAACCAGATTAAGGTTAGCCTCTGCAATACCATCACAAAGAAATAAAATAACAAATCAGAAAAGTCATGGGACATGGAGGACCAAGTCCTACTGGCCTACCTGCTGCCATCTATAAACAAGATCCTGAGACTGAACTGAATATTTTGTTTAACTTCTGTCTAGCCTAAGAAATTAAACCAGATTCTTGGCAAGGATTGGTGCTTGGCCCCATTTACAACAAATGGTACATATTCCAGCCCCAAGAGCTATCGTTCGATAGCATTACTGGACACCGATTTAAAGTACTTTGCAAATCTACTGGTGGCAGACTTGCAAGAGTGGGCAACCAAAGAAAGATTAATCCGTTTTAATCAAACAAGATTTAAACCTAAGTCAAACACAATGGACAACATGGTAGAGCTATCAATGATAACTGAAAAGTCACATACAAAAAAACATCTTCTCTATACCGGTTTCATGGATTTCACCAAAGCATATGATTATACCAACAGGACTTTGTTATGGATAAGATGGGCTTCCTGAAACATTCCAGGTAACTTGCTTCACGTCATACAACTCCCGTACACTAATACTTGGGTTCCAATAAAGTTGAACGAGAATCAGGTATACTCATCAAAAGTGCCTACACAGAGAGAGCTTAAGGAAGGTTGTGTGCTTGCTCCAACCAGTTTTAACTTGCCTACTTCAGACTTAAGCAAATACACGTTCTTATTGAGATAGGCAGAAGTAGCAACACTAAAAAGCTTTTTATCTGGAAGGAGATGCAATCAGGAGAAAGAATAACTGCCCGGGGGCTATTATTAACTGCTGCTTTGCTTTTTTTTGAATCTCTATGGGATTAAGATTTACCATACAATGTTTTTTTTTTAAAACAGTTCTAAAACAAGTAAACGAATTTCCTTTATCAATGATAATCAACAACATAGTAAAAGGAGCCTGGTGTCACTAATAATTAATACATATAAACAACTTCAGTCACAAAACTATTTGGCTGAACCATTTAAGGCCCATTTTAAAATAAGGCTAATACAATTCAGTTCTGGGCTATTTTCTTCCTATGACCTATTACCAAAATAGTTTGACAAGCCTCATTCACAGCAAAAGAATTGCTAATTCACCCTTTTTGCACGTTCCTATTGAATGAACACAGAAATTGGCTTTGTATTGTTTATTATCAATATGGCATTAGAAAGTGTTGAAGACATTCTCTGTATGAGAGGAGAATTCACTTCTGTTACTGCTAGATATATTAAATGTGTGAACAGATAAGTTATTAATGCAAAAAGAAGTACAGAGGATACATTACCTATATAACATTTGAGGAGGCCCAGAGAGCAAATCGATTATTCTTCAGGGTTTGCCTGCTAGCAATATAAGACTTTGATGCTTGTATAGCAAGAACTGCATTTTGGTATGCGACTAAAAGGGCCTTGAACGTCATTCTATGCTTCTCCTTTTGCCTCTTTTTGGATTTAACTCGCCTGTGGTTTTAAGATTTGCAAACTGTTTTTAAATGTCTTATATTAACAATTTGCTCTTTTCAACGGACCCGGGTCATATTTTAACCGTAGCAGAAAGTTTTTGGCATAATTAACTTTTTGGACTCTATGCACTTTAATGTTTTGTAGAATGTTTGTGGCTTGAATTAACTAAAATAGAAAGATTTATATACTCTAGAGACACAAAAGTGTAAATGTAAAAATGGTTTATAGTATGTATGGTGTGACATCTGTGTTGTGCGATATTACCATATCTGTGAGGATTAAACTAAAAAGAACCATTGCTTTTAATTGTGATCCTTCACTTATTGGTTTGAGTAGGAAATATTGAGTTTTTTTAGGTCACCGACACTAGTTTTGGCATGAGATTTTGGAGAGAATTTGTGAAAGTACAAACCATATTTTGACAGTTTACCACAATGGTATAAAAGGCTGTCCTCTATCATATTTACTCACCATCAAGTAACGATATGGGGTTAGCTAATCAGATAGACGTAGGAATACTGCGACAAAAGGCTTGGGGAAGTACTGAAAAATACTGCCATTTCTGGAGTGTCCCAATAAAACGAATTTGTTATTATGGTTTCTCCTCCCAGACACTTAACTTGCACAGCAACAATTAAGAAATGGGCTAGACGGCCTCAAACACTCAAATGTTTTATAGTAAATGACCCAACTCACCAGGCATAAATCTACCACAATCAGGCAACATTTGTAAATAAAATGTGTTTTTTTCTGAAGATAAAGAATTGCTTAAATTTAACCCACTGCAGTGAATACGTCCGTACAAACATCACCATTGGCAGCCGTTAGAACAATATATGACAAAACCTTTGGAATATCCCATTTCCACCAAAACATTTTCTTTCATCTACTAGATTTATAAACAGGTATCTGAATCACTGCAAAACATACCATCCATATCAAGTCCATCGCCTTCATCATCGTCGTCGTCCTCATCACCATCACCTTGTCCTAGGCACTGCGGGGGCTTCAGGCAATCCATGGAAATGAATTGGTAAATAATTAGATTTTGTTCACCATAAATATGACATCATCTCAGCCTTCGGAGAAATATGTTGTCTATCAGTTATAAATATGTTCCTGGTCAACAAGAGTCGAGCATCATTTGTCAACATTCCTCTATGAAGGGTGAGTTTGTAATGGGCACACACTGCACCTGGCATACCTAAAAAAGTTCTATAATTTTGCATTGATATGTAACTTATTGTACACGAAATGGTGTGTTCTTTTTTTTTACATTGCAGCAATATTTTATACTACAATATGTGCAATTACAACACCAAAGCACTTCAGTAGTTGAATTGAGCAATTTTTAATGTTAAAGCCCTCCCAAACAACATATGAAGATAGTGGCATTACCTTTTCATCCCCTTCATTCCTTAGTTATTATTTAGTCCCACTCCAGTGAGGGTGACACTTTGTCTAACATAAAAGAATCCACAGTATTTCCCTTCCCATTTCATCATGCAAGGGTGTGTCAGTTCTAGATTCTAATGCAAGCCTACAAAGCCTTCCACGACTTAGGACCTGCCTACATCAACCACTGACTGAACTTCCACCAACCCGCTAGACACCTGCGCTCCTCTTCAGTCAAGTGCGTCCAGACAGACACAGACAGACACAGACATCACCGCTGCCAAGACCTGGAACAACCTCACACCCAGAGACTTTCCTGGGCCCTGGGGGATGTGGTCCCCGGGGCCAAAATTGGGGGCAGGGCTAAATTTTCAATACCAGTCACCACTTGCTCTTAACTTTTTAGTGTTCCTAGAGGGAAGAACAGTGAGAGTATTACATACTCCAATGATTCTCCTAAGGA